>NC_051846.1:171231465-171570720 GCF_002237135.1 Teleopsis dalmanni
GCCAAACTGGTGAACTGGTAATGTTGTAAGGAACACGAAAAACGTGGGGTGGCAGTTGTGAAGTACGAGTATTTTTAACTCCATTCGAAGTTATTACAAACAATAAAGTCAATAAGTGTAAACCGCCTAAAATAAGGCAATAAAATTAAATGAAGTGTGACTAAATATTTTATAAGGCGAAAAATGCCAGCACTGTTAACGCTTATGGATTTTGTAAGTTAGTTGTCTATCTTCGGGTGCGAATCTCATGCCTACTGCTGACTGAAAACGTGTCAATCTAACAAGTACTCGTATAGGAAATTGAGGCACTAATGACGTTGAAACCATGTCATATATGTGCAGTACTTTTTATGGTTACGTGGTTTTAAAATGTCAAAATTAACTCGCCTCATTACGATTTACAGGGCTTTCAACATCAGGCTATGCGGGAAACTTTTTGGTTCTTAAATGATGACTAAAATGTTACTCTGCTTTTGTTTAGGTTTTATGACACCCAAAAGTGTTTGTGACATTGCTGCACCTTTTTGCTTTTAGTTGCCGCAGGACCATTTAATTGCAAATGCCAAGCCACAAGGTGGTGCGGTGTAATTTGAAATTTATATACTAACTCCTTTGCAATTTACACAATAGGTTCACATAATACTGTTCTTGACATTTTTTGAAAGATGAAAGCATTTTTTGTTTTGAATTATTTAAATTAACTACTATTGTTTTCAATTACTGCAGGAGGAGTAAACTAGAGCTAGTACTAAAATGTCAAGATAGAAAGGATGCTGCAATGAGATGTGATATTTAAAATAAAATATTTTTTTCAGTTAAAGAGAAAAGTCCTTAATTTTAAGGTAACAAAAGTCTTTTGTACTATTGACAAAACTTTGTACACATAGCAGATATAAATTTTGGCATGCTAGCGGTTTTTAGACGTATCAAATTCTGTTACTGAAGATTACACAAAAAGATTCGCGTTTTCTTAAGATAAACATATTTTGAAGTCACGCAGACATACCTTACATGCACTTACTTCAAAATTTGATAAGAAAACGCATACTATTCATAAGAAAAAATTCAAGCCTATATTCCATAGAAACCAGTAAGGAACCGTTCCGTATTCATTCCATTGAATACTGTAACGAACCGTTTTGGAACCTTTCTGGGGACTAGTGATTAACAAACACTGGAAAGCTGCTGAACTGCAACATTTGCTATTAGCACTGAAATCTTTACTATGAAATTATAATGCAGTCAGTTAATGAAAACCTTAGAGGGATGACAAAAAAGTTTCAGTTTAGACTAATTGATGCCGTCATACACTTAACTATAGTAAATCTGGACATTACATCATATTCTCACAAATAAAGGGGCAGCATTAACATTGCCTATTTTATGTAGACGGCTTGAATATATTATCTCTAAAGATCGGGAAATATCTCTGCTTGATCTTAGATAAAAAACTATGTCTCATATTAGATATAAAATATATGAAATTTAATAGAAACGATGATATTCTTGTACTACCCAAGTTTGTATCACTTTCGAGACTGCCATTATTCGTGTCTCTATACAAACAATGCTTCGAATTTGTAAACAAATCCTCACACCCATGCGGTATTATGGTGATTCACTCTGAGAATGCATTACTCATATCAGCATAAATATTATACAACTATTTCAAAGCAAAATATCTAGAGATGTAGTTAAAATTTCTTGGTACATATATTTAAAGAGAAAAAAACTTTAAGACTCGAAGAAGAAATGCAATTAGTTTTCACAATTGAAAATATTCATAAAGATGTTGGTATTAATTATCTTGGTGCTGTTAACTGTCACTTCTGCTGCCTAATACGAATTTACCTGCTGTTAGACACCACTTTTTAACTATTGTTTAGTACAGATAGTACTGTTATCTCTATTGTGATGCTATTAACTAGTACTTTTGGTATTTATGTTCATGTACTAACTTGAGCACAGAGTTAGTACATGAACTTTGCATTTGATTTTTTATCGTAATAGTCATGCAATTTCAATATATGATGAAATTATTTTAGTACATGATGGAGTATAGAGGATGCATTTTGTTTAATTTGCGATTATATATAATTTTAGAAACTAAATTTTTATTGAAAACTAGCGATAAAAACTCACATGATTCACTTAATGATTCATTTGACGATTGTACAAGAATAAGTTTAAAAAAATTGGAATGTTTTTTGTAAAGTTTCGGTTTAAAAGTGAAGTGTAAATTTTATTTCTTACAAAACAACGGTTAATTTAGCAATTACAATTTAATGGTTAATGGTAAACGATTGTTAGGACGACTATTTTCAGATATATAATCGAATTACGATTATGCTTCCATTCAAATGGAATACTGCAATCGTGATTGATTACTTGTGCTAGCAAATGACTCTAACCGAAGAAGAGATACATAACGTTTCAAATGAATGAGAGAACGTTCCTTATTGATGTAAATAGTAATGTTGCTATTATTGTCATATAAAAAACTACATAGAGACACAAGTTTACTGTTCCTATTGCCATAAGACATATGAATAAAAGTTGTATGAATCCTACTGCTATAAGATTTATCACTGAAACTTGCAAGTTTACTATACCAACTGCTACACTCTCTTCATTGATTAGGTTATATCGATTAATTTCTATATTTAAATTTCTAATAAAAACTATCATAGGTATAGGCCAAGTTAAAAAATTAATATTATATAAATATAATATAATTAAGAAAAATTTATCAAAAATTATGTAAATATGAAATCATAACAAATCCATTAAGATATTTCTTTAATAATCAAGCGATAAAAATGAAAGATACAAAAAACCTATAATCATTTAAAATAATATGTTTGACGCTATACTTATATATATCTTACTAAAAAAATTTCAAAATTTAATGGATGTCAAAATGACAGTTAAATATTGTGCATTAAAAAGTTAAAAGCCAATATTTTAATATTGGAGAAAGATATTTTGAAACAAAAAAAAATAGTTTTAAATGATAGATAAAGTGTTCGAGTCGAGCGTAAAGTTCGAGGGCATTTGTCGCCTAATGGCAAAAAAGTGAGCTTCGCATATAAGACAGGCTCATGTGTGCATAATTTAGTCGTAAGAGGTTTTCACTTTTTTCAACTAAAAGTTGAAATAATTTTCTTGCATATAAATCACTTATAAATTGTATAGATATAACATCATTATAATATCCATACTTCAGCATTAAATCGTATGCATGTAAAGTTCAATCAACATATGCACTTGCATAGCAAGAAACATTTGCCGCTCCAAAGCTGGCAACTTTCAAGTTTCCATGCGTTATGCACTTCGTCTGTCCAATACCGATTGACTCTATACGGGTACATGTGCTATGGAAAATATCTATAAGATTTTTTTCATCTATTTTTCATAGTTACACACCCAAATCGCTTTTAAATTAATACCATAAAAATAAATAAATCGTTGCATTTTCCATATTTCTTTATTGCTTCCAACACATCAATTTGTAATCATTTGTATGGGTTTAAATGGGCTTTGCCAGCAGCTCAGTGGGTTCTGTGCCTGGTGGTGTGTGGGCTTGATTGTCATACTTATGCGTTGTGCATACACTGAGACTGCAGCGATAGGTTGCATACGCCTTACTACCAATGCAGTTTTAGTGCATTACAAAATCTATGTTGACAATCAGATTATATAGATTAAGCATTAGTTTTATTTATTTAAATAAGGTTTGTACACCAAATCTTATATGTAAGAGTTTTTTTTTTGTTGACAATTTATTGCTGTTGAAAATAATTAAATAATTGAATACGAAATTATTTTACATAAAGAAAACATTTAACATTTAGTTAACAAAATTCTATATTTTAATAAATTGAATATTTGGCTGACCATACAGATGTTTGGCTCATTGTCAAATACTGATTGACTATAGGTGAGGTTAGGTTAATCTGGCTGGCTATAGATCACATATATATATATATACGAATAGGAGCAGACAGCTCTAAAACAGCTCACATAATCGAGAAAAATGCACCCAAAAATAGTAACACAACTGCAGTGATGATAAATTAAAACATACGCACAGGCTGAAAAACGTAGTCAATTGACGAAATTACGACAAATAAAACAGACATTTGAGTTACGTACTCTTGACAGTCTCTTGTTGAAACATAAAATCGGTGTTCCCAAGAGGGCAAACCGTCGGTCATCGCATTCATTTTAGTAGGTTGAGGTCTTACATTGATTTCTCTTTCGATTGCTTAACACCGCGTTAAAAAAAAAAAATAAAAAAAAAGGTGACATATAGACCTATCTCTAATGATAGCAGTCATAGTTAAACTTCTATGTAAATTATGTGGCAGTCATTTCTTACATATTTAGGGAGTATCAGGAAAACTTAGATATAGACCACATATAGATCAGCAACATATAAGCCATGCATAATTTTGTCGTAGATATTTCTTAGAAATGTAGGGAGTATTTGAAGCTCTATTTCTGAGACACAGACCCCGAACAGCCACGTATAGCATCATACAAGACATACTTAAGACGTGTGAACATTGCCGTAGATATTTCTTAGAAATATAGGAAGTATTTGAAGCTCTATTTCTAAAACATAGGCCCCAATCGTTTTTTTAAAAATTTTTTAACTCTCTTGGGTTTCAACTCAGATTCCGTATTTCTAGTTTTAGCACACATACATTGTGCCAAGAGCGTGGTCTATAAACAGCGCGTTTTAAAGATATATGATAGTGTACTGTTAAAGTACCAATTAGATTTTTGCAGTTATATCGATCGAAGGACAAAAAAGGTTTAGTGAATTCTTTATTTAATTTGTGCTCATACATGATTCTGTATATTTTTCAAGCTCTTAAGTAATGCTATTTCTTTTTCGTATTTCTTTTTTTTTTTGCATATATTCATCTAATTGTCTATATATAACGCGCCTTTGAATTATGTACCTCACATATTAAGTCCTCTGTAAGGTTGCCGGTAACGTCAGCGATATTATTAAACTTATCAACCTCTCTAGTCTTTAAGGTTAGAAATCTAATATATACCGAACTCACGATTGAGACTTAACGTCTATTTCAAGTTTTTCATATGCTAATTCTAAGCTTGTGTTTTATGATATGAATTTCATGCACTATAATTTAATTTAAATATTAATTAATAAAAATATTATCTTTTAGATAATTTTAGAGTTAACATATATCCAAAGAATATAATTCATTTAATGCACATGCATATATATAAATTTATATTATGTATTTAAAGATATTAGTAGGTAAACAATCTAAACAAAATATAATAAGCATATACATATATTTGTTATATATAATTATTTTGTTTAATTTTAAATTTATTTTTTAATACTTAGGGGAAATTATATATGCGATAATATGGTATGTTAATCTGCATTTTGAGCATTCATTTTATTAGGTTAATTTTTGTTGATTTAGTCAACAACATGTGTGCCATTCCCAATTCTCAAAACAATTTCATTCATGAAATGAAATGAAATACTTTCAACTTCAGAGATGGGTGTGTTTAATTTGATAAAAAAATAATAAACAAAAAAATGTTTAAGTACGAGTATAATATCAAGTTGTTCAAGGACGTTTCGTCTAATGACTAATAATTTTGTTTAAATGCATTAGAAGGCAAAATAGTATGTTTATGTATTTGAGCTCGTTATTAAGATAAGAGTATAGAGAATGTTCGTCATATGAACATAAAGAAAAGATATTAAAAAAAGGAATAGTAGAATAATAAAATGGTATTTTTTTACAAAATATCCAATTATAATACCTCTGAGTCCCTAAGATACTTCTAAAATTTTAGAATGCATCCACCATAAATCTCAAATTTTTATCAACAAGTAATATTTTACATTTTCTGAATAATATCTTCTGATATCTTCTGAAATATGTCAAAGTTTCCCAAGAAGTATTTGGGAGAATTGAGGAAAACTAACTATCGAAGGAAGATTATCCTCCACTCCTACATTCTCAAACAAAAGAATTTTTGAGCACTCAATATGTCAAATTGATGGGCCATTCGCCTAACAGTCCAGATTTTCCCAACATTAAAAAAAAAATGGTTGGGAGAGAACGTTTTTCTACGCTGCATTTCCTGGTTTTGGAGATACCAATTTCAGAGTGTCAAACCCGTTTCAGAAATTGTTTCAATCCAATGCAAAAATTGTATTGATCATTATGGAGATTACTTCAAAAAACAATAAAACCATTTTCACTGAGTAACCACTGTGTATGGATTGTTAGGGGCAGGATTTAAAAGGTAGCCCTTGTAGAATAATGAAATGGTAACTAAAGTAGTTAGGTTACTATTTCTTGATAACCGGTGTATTTTGGTAAATTTATTCTCATATGTTTACACATCAATCCAATATAGACACATAGCCAAAAAGATAATTGAAGGGTTAGACCCTTCCCAAATGAATTAAATGACAGCAAGTATGCTTATGTCTATTGATGATTAATATATTATGATATGACTGAGTGGTAAAGAAAAGTATGGCTGATAATAGTATCGATATGCTATCCTATAATAGTATAACATAGTATATCGAAGTAAATTTTTTACTAATGGCATATCGGAATAGAATGCCTAATCAAAATGATCGGCTTTTGTTGATGTTACTGTTAGTTCTACAATAATAGTAGTAAATGAGTGAAAGGGACGGCATGATATAAGATCTCACGACGGAATGATAATATTGTTATGGATTGATTAAACCTATAATTGACTATATCTTCTTTCAATTGAATTTAAGGGCTAATCAGATTTAAATAAAATTTTCTAAAAAATGTTAAATTTTTCATTCTTCAGTCTAATTTAAGATGCCAAGTAGTCTGCAACCACTTTCTTTATCAATCCTTTCACACAAATATCTGCCATAGATCACAAGCGTTAAGTACCACTAAAATTAAAATTTCATTGCCGTATTTAATTTGAAAAAGGATGGATGCAACATTTCTATGTTGCAAAAATGTTGTAAAATATTTGAGGACGAAATTTTAATTAGAAACTTTCTGAATTTGGAAGTAAGTAGCGCCAAGACTGTAAAGGAGAGCAGTAAACGGAAGCAACAGTAGCAAGAGTAACCGTTGCAAGTTCATTATTTTGCAACTTAATTATTTGAAGTTCAATTTGTCAAGTGTGGAGTAGGAGGTGTGGAGTGGAAGAATGCGAATGAAAATATCTGATATTTAAGAAGGCACGTATATTGGGTACTTAAGCTAAGTACGTGTGCGCTTAATTGTGTGGGCTTAAGTATTTATGTGTACGTACTCGTATCTGCGGTACAAAGTAGCGAAAACAATTTCGAAGAGCCAACAGACAAGCCGCGTAACAGACAAGTTCACTGTGAATATAAAATGAAAAAGAGTTCAAAATTCAAACAAAAACTTAACAAAACAAAAAAAAAAGAATCTTTAAAATATAACAAATTAAAAAAAAAACAATGTGTAAAAAAGCAACGCACGAACGAATATTGAGCAAAAATTTCAAACCAAAAGAATATCTAATTTAGCAAAAAACGGAAACCAAAGCGAGCGGTTGAGATAAAAAAGTATCTTAAAATTTGAAAATTGGCGGTTTGGTAAAATTAAAAACTACGTATAAGAAAAGCATAAAATAAATAAGTTTAAGTGATTTTAATTTTTTTGTTGAAAATAAATTTTATGTAATTAAACAACGTGTGGGCTGGGCCGCTCTCTATATTTCGTTTTCAGCAAAATAAAAAAAATATTTATTAATAAAAAAATACAATATATTAACAAATTTATGTTTATATATTTACATAAAAGATAAATTTCATAATTAATTTTTACGTAAATATTAAAGAAGCTGTAAACCTTTAAAATTTTATAATCAACAAAAGTTTAAGTTTTTCTTTATCTCAATAAATGTAAGTAATTAAGATGACTATCAAAATAAATTAATAAACACACCCACTGCATTTATTGTTATTTATTACAAAATTATAATTATTTTAAATTTTTTTTAAATAAATAAAAAGCGTATAAAACATTTTAATGTTGGCGTGTTCATATTTTATGTCTGCGAATGCCTGTGATATGTTGCTTTGACTTATGTATATGTAAACTTAAGAGGAAAACGCAAGTATCTTTGGTGCGCATATAGAGAAAAAAGTATCTTGTAGTACCAGAAGATACAACAAAACACAGCTTAAGTTGGGATTTTAAAATGTTAAGTTGGTTGGCTTTTAATTAGCATACGATGCAGCTACAGCAGCTGAAGCAACTCAAGCGCGGAGGAACGCGTGTAGGCCGGAGTTTTGTAAGTGTGTTCCGAACTTCACTACACGAGAATTAAATAATAATAAAATAACAAACCACACAGAACAGAACGAAGTAAATGGAAATAGCAAGGGCATTTGAGGAGATACGAATACAGGCCAATTAAGACCTTGTTGACCAACAGCAGCTGTTTTATGTTATATGTCGGTAAGAACAACAGAATTGGTTGGCATGAATATTAAAAAGATTTGATAGAATGATTACTCATTTGAGTTTCACAAAAAAAAACAAATTTAAAAATCTTGAAATATTCTAATAACAAACATAGTTCAATATATCATAAGAATAAATAGACTAAAAATGAAAAGATTTTTTTGGATTATAATGTCATTATTTCATTTGTAAAACAAGTTAAGTGTTTGGCACTATGAATTCCCATAGAAAAATCATAATGTTAGTAAAATAGAAGAAATCTTAAATAATATAATTAATTATTTATACTGACAGTTTTGTTTTCATGGAAGGTGAAGCCAAATTTAATATTTAAACCCTGTAATCAGAAAGCTTGCAAAGCAAGCATAAGTTAATCTACGTAATATCCGATAAACCTATAATTGGGGTAGAGAAATAAACATTAAAATCTTATTTTTTATTTTTATTTCATTTTTATATATTTATTTCATTTATTTTTACACCAGTGTTATGTCAATATTTCCATGTAGTCATAAGAGCTGATTTATCTCAAATTAAATAAAATCAAAATTGCAATTATTCACAAACATATGCGTTCGTAAAATCTCAAGATTCCAGTCAAGACCATATTTACCAGAGAACTATTTTTACTGGCTCAAGTTCACAATAACACTGAGGTGAAGAAGCGAAAATATGAATTTATGGATTCTATGCTTTGTAATGCATATGATGGAGTACCACATATTATATTTAAATGAAAACCACAGAGAACTAGCCGTCTTGGCAGGCTGTAAATGATTTGGAGAAAGGCTCTCCTTTAACATTTAAAGTACTGAAAACAATTGGAAAGGAATAGACACTGGTAAAGAATAGAATACAAGCTAATAATAGAGTTTGGATAAATTCCTAATAATAATAATAAATTATGCTGACAAAGACTTACAATTATATCTTTAAAATATATAAAATCAAAGCTCAAAATTCACATAGGACTTTGAAGACATATGGTTCATAAGTTATATCTTTAAATTAAACACATGATTTTTACTTCGAGTGCAGATTATTGTACCTAAGTCAAAAAGTAGAAAAGAGAAGAAAATAAAGAAATATTCAAGAAAATCAAAAGAAGCATGTAGTTACTAGAATTTCTTAGTTTCCTTGATAAATCTAAATAGTTCGACGGTTAATGTAACCGGCCTTATCCTAGCAACTTTAAGGGCATCACAGTAATCAATAGAGAATGAAGACAGATTTGTTGGAATTTTTTAATTTTATCTGAACCACTAAATGATTTATCAAACATAGTAGTAAGATTTATAATGAAAGCAATGTTATCAGGGCTCACCATACCCTGGTACTTTCAAGAGTACAACAATGGACAATGAAAGCCTCCGAGTGGAAGTATTGATATTAATTATACATTAACTTAAGCCCCCTCTTCTTACCGCAACCCTTGAGACCTGACTTAAAAATTAAAATTCCATTGCATTTAAAACTAAAACAACAAAATTAATTTTTATATATTCGGGTTTTTAATAAAAGTATTAAAAATAGTTATGAAAACTTGAAAAAATTAAATTTATAAATAATTTTATATAAAAATCACTGCTATCTATTCTCCTATCAATGCATTAAATATCAGCTGATAAATTTTATCAATATAAGTAAAACTTTTGCAATTTTTTATAAATATTTTTATAAGTAAATACAAATTGACAAACAATTAGTTATAGCAAAAGTAAAACAAACTCGTAGATACTCTGATACTGTTAGGCTCAAGTTACTTTATCGTACGCTTGTCATTTTGTAATTATCTCATTACGAAATACGCCAACGGCAGACGCTGGCTTGAAATGACGTACCCTCAGCCCATATAAATGCTATCTATGTTTTCATATATCATGAAAATACAATAAAAAAATGTATACAAATCGTCGACTCTTATTGAGTAGATTAAGTATCTATTGAACGGCAGGCAGTGCATTGATATGGTTGAAATAAATACACTCGACTAAATGTGACCAAGTATTTTTATGGTTGAATGAATGAATGTGTTTGTATTTCCAACGCATAGATACACTTTAGTATCTCATGTATGGGCACTTCAATTGATAAGATTTACTATTATGTAGCACGGGTAACGCGTTAAGGTGCGTTGCAGTTGAACCCAATAAAAAAACAAACAATAATATAAAAAAAAATACAAATAAAAAATGTTGTAAGAGGAAAAATAAAAGTATCTCGAAATTTTACTTGCGGCTAAATAAAATTGATAAGAAGTTTCTCTGCAATAATAAGAACACATAAAAACGAAAGTAACAATTACATGAAAATAATTGTAAATGGGCAAAAAGTAAATATTATTGTTGAATTGATACGAGTATCTAAGAAATACTTGGAGTTTTCTTATTAAGTTTGCCGACTGAAGAGGAAAGCGCAATACAGTAGCTTGATTATTTCAAGTTAATTTATAGATAAATTATTTCAACTATAAACATGTAAGTATGAGAAAATTTTTGAAACGTTGTTTCTTATGTTTAATGTTTTCTAAAGTTATAATGAAAAAAGTTATATAAATATATATATATTTTTTTCATCACAATCTTTTTTTCATATATCATGTTTTTTATGTAAATATTTATATGAAAGAATTTATATTAATATATATGTATAGTTTTATTGTCTCAAACTTTTTTCGATCACAACTTTTTTATATAAATTAAATCTTTTTATAAAACAAATGAATATAATACCATGTTCTCATTAAGGTAGTTTTGCTCATTAAGATCGCTAATGACGATAATTTACTATAAACAGAGCTTTTATGTACATAAGTTTATTATAAATTATAAATTAACTGATATCAAGCGAAAAATGCGAATGCAACCTTAAAAATAAATTTATCACAAGTGATATTACCAGAATATGAAATATTTTTCATATAATTTTATATGTAAAATGTAAACAAATAAGCAAATTCATATGCTTAAATCAGCTTATGCCAATGGAAACGACTAAATTTTAATTTCATTAACATAAGTAATTTTAACTGCAGTGAAAATATGATATTAGATTGTGATAATTATATTAAATAATTATATTAATTATATTATAATTATATTAATTATATTATAATTATATTATAATTATATAATTATATTTATGTAATATATAAACGATATTTAATTATAAAATATAACTAGTATGACTCATATATTTATTTTTTTTTTTGTAAGAGCAAAATGTATTATTTTGTAAAGCCAAGTACCTTGTATTTAATATCTATAATTTTTTAAAAATCGTTTTTAACTTTACCTAATGTTTACATTAACGTTAATATTAGTTGGTAAAATTAAGTGACAGACAGCTTACGTTGCAAATGGTTAAGCTTACTTAGGCTGATTCTATACCATTCATAAACGCGTCTAAAGTATACTTTCCCAAACTCAATGTGAGCATTTTAATAGTGAGTTTCACGAAGTCTACCATCTGTCAGAGAAGTGTTGAGTAGATGCTCTCAAAGAGCATCGAGAAGATGTTAACGATGATGACCTGGACAATCTTACACATTTATAATTGGCAGTAACGTCAAAAAAGATGAGATCTTAGAGGTTATATTCCATTTGCGCAAAGGTATCCGATAAAAGATACCTGAATTGTAGAACAAAAATTCATAGAAATTTTACCACGAAAACTGTTTAAATTACATCCGAATCTTTGTTTGCAATTTTTGGGAAAAGTAAAATCCATTTGTTATCTCATTTACTGTATTCACCAGACATGGCCCTGCGGTGATTTCGTTTTATTTTTCAGACAAAAAACAATTTTAATAGGGCGTAATTTTGTCACTAATGACAAGATAAGGGAAACAAGTTTTACAAGTTCTTTTAAGATTGGTAAAAGCGCTGCCATAAAGGCGTGGTATCTGAAGGGGATTGATTGGTTGCAGCGCTAGGCTATTAGATAATTCCCATGTACCTCAATTAGCGATTTTTCACCATGTTGCTATCACATTCTTTGCAAGAATCCCTAACATAATAGATCTTTCGTATTTACCGATGAACAGTCTGATAAACTGCCAAAGAAGTGTCGTTCTAAAAATCTATTTCTTCTGTATGCCACAACCGGGTACATACAGAGAAAGTGAGGATTATAAGGAATGCGGATTTTCTCTGCGTGGGTTCTCATCAGCATCAATGATCAGAAAGAGGCGATTTACTTTAAAAGGATTTAACTTGATATTAATAAATAAATAAATATTTTTCAATAATATTGTTATATAAAGGTTTCATGAAATTAAAAACTATTGCAAAAATGCTTGAAAAATGGAAAATATTTTTTAATATTTTTAACATAATTTAAAAACGTGAAATTTTTTTTTTTCTAATTCAGTTGGTTACAGACAGTATATATTATATTAGTATATATAGTATTTATTATATTATATATATTATATATACATATATAAATATAATATATTTATAGATAAAAAAAATTACAAAAATGTGTGTTCTATATGTAATATTTTTATTTTTATTATTATTATATAAAGCAAAGTTGATAGAATCTTAACCCAAACGCTATAATTAGTAGTAATAAATTATACAATTCAGTTTTTTATCTCAAATTTGCATAATAAATGCATTTTTACATGAAATTGTTTGTTTGAAATATTAACTTTAATCATTTCAATTATTTTACTATACTTGCCAGTACAATCAGAACGAGTATGTTAATTAATTTAATTTCATATATATTTACTGTATTTTTTTAAATTTTTTTTTTTTATATATTCATTTTGATCTGTAAAAAACACTTCAAAGATATTTTCGTTTCATTTGCATTTTTATCTTTCGATAAATGATCAGCTTTATGTGTATATTACATTTCGCGTTATTATTGCTCACTCAATATAAACAAATAAAACAATTAAAAAATAAATAAATATTAAAATTTGTTAATTTTTAAATAAATTATAAAATTAAATAATCTTTTTAATAATTTAGTTGACGCTGCTACTGCGTTGCTGCTCTGATGGTTTTTATTATTTATTGAAACATATCCATTGTTATTAATCGGGATTATCGTTATTTAAGTAAGTCTTTTATTTTATGATCCACATTAAAAACGTATAATTTTTGCTTAATTATTATAATTTTAATTTATTTGTTTTTTTTTCTTTCTGTTTTTGGTATAAAATTTTAATGAAAACTAAAATCAGTGCCATGAAAAATTAAACGAAGCGTGGCGTTGTGGGCTTGAAATACTTCAGTTCCACTTTTTTCGGTTTTAATTGCGAAGTAGTCCAAATTCATTTTTTATTTTTTATTTTTTATTTATTTTTAATTTTATTTTTATTTTTTAAACGATTTCATATTTTTTGTTTGATTTAAATGTGTCATTTGTGCAGTGTAAATTTGTTGAAATGAATGCGTTTATAAAAGTTATTTCAACATTGCTTTATGTACTCGCACTAAATGTACATTTAACTCATACATAACTCATACAGGGTGTTATTGGAGTTTAGATGGAGTTTAGAATATTTGATGATTTGTATATCGACAATTTGAATGAAGGATTAATAATAGTTGCAAAAGAATAAAGGTCTATATAAATTGTTGTATTATGCGGAAAGTAGTTTGGTTTTATGCCGGCAGATGGCAGAAAGATCAAGTTCAACATTATTTGATCGACAATTTAAAACGCCTAAGGTTAGTCTTAACATATGGGATTCTTATGCTATTACAAAAAGAGTTTGGAACTATCAAGTTGAAGTTTGTGATTTCCTTCTCTGACGTTATGAAAATAATTCACTTTTGAAACGGATCATCATTGAGGACGAAAAATAGGTATTCGGGACAAATTAAGTCCATTGCAAACGAAGAAGCTTAATTGAATAGGGTCTTAGCTAATACTAGCTTCTTAAGAAGATAGTTAAATAGAGTCATATTTGCATTATTTTATTCCCAGAAAACAGCAACTCTTCAGATAACAAAATTGGTGGTTTACAACTACATGCATTCTTTAGGAAAATTAAGGTAGGTATACACGTGTATTAAATGCCTCCCAGGAAACCAACGTAAATTGAAGAAATCTGTAAAAAAGGCAGATTGAATTGACTTGAATGGAATAACCGATGCTCAAATAAGCTGTGAAAAAACATCTTTAGAATTCTTACTAATACTGATAAAACACTGTATCATTGATTTTTGTTAAACGCACGTCTTAAATAAAAAAGTTGACCAAATTTAATCTATATCTTAATAAAAACAATTGACAAATTTCGTCAACGAATTAGAGAATCAGGGTATTCGTTGATGAGTTACCTGATTTATAAAAAAACCGGAGATAAAGTAAGAAAAATGAAAGAAGGAAAGAAAGAAAGATACCTTTCTAAGAACAGCTTTTTGTGTGTTTACAGACAGAATTATATATATAGATACCATAGTCGATAATAGTACTATAACAATAAAGATATAGAGAGATGCGGATGGTGATTTGTCTAATTAAAGGGCGAATTGTGTTCTATAACTTATTTATTAAGAGGTGATTTTCAAGCTTTTATGGTTATTTGTAAGAGTTTTGGGTGAATATACCTCTATAGTACAGTGTAGGTGTAAGGTGATTGATTTCTTCTTCATTCTCTGACCTATTATTTTGAGTTAGTTCAGTTAGGAGGAGCATTTTACTTGATATTTCCTTTGCTGTGGTAGAAGAAACTGAAGTTCAGCTATACTTTTCTTAAGTTAGTGGTTGGCAAATTTCTTTTATTTCTATTTACAGATGCCTTCGTAAGAAAGGATATTATAGTGTAGTGAAAAATATCTTTAATGTATTGAAGGTGTAAAGTGATTGATTTTAGCTTCCTCCTCTGACCTATCATTTTCATGATGGTTAGTTCACTTAGGGAAAGCATGATATAAGAAAGGTTCTTTGTGAGTTTAAGAACGAACGATTTCAAATGTATTCATTTAGTATATAGATAGATGGATTGTAGATTTGAAGAAATGTATACAGCAGATAATAATAATAATAGTATTTTATATAAAGTAAATAAACAAACCAATATAAAATAATGATGACATGCTCTGAATGACCCTTTATATCATCGTTTTTAGTATAATTTTTATTTTTATTTTTATTAGTTTTTTTTTTCAAATTTAACTTTTTGAAAAATTTAAAGAAATTAAATAAATAAACACTAAAAAATATTGTAAATCAGACCATAATAAAATTTTTTGTGGTCGGCAAAAAAGCGGCGTGCAAAAATCTTTTCCGCAAGTGAATGCATTTCATCGCATGTTTTTCAGTTTATGTATTCAATGGATAATTGTTTTTGTAATTTTGTTTATTTCGCTTCAGATTAAATATGTTTATTGTTTTTAAATAATTGAAACACTTCTGCGATTAGAAATAAATTCTCGCATTAAATCGCGATTTTTACTGACGATTAGTCATGCACTGAAAACTGAATTTTCACTCAGCAACAAAGCATTTGGCGGTGTTGCCAAGAAGCCGAGTTGTCAGCGTTCAAAGCCTGAGCGCGGCATTAGAGGCGGCATTAGTGATGGCGGTAGATGAAAGCTAGGCTTTATTAGTTCCTGCATGAAACTTGGATTTGTCATGTATTAGATAGCGTTAGGTTGCATTGAATTTCAATTAAAAAAGAAATAAAATTATAATTAATTATAATTATAAATAATTGTTTGTTTTTTTAATTTCTGTAAGTTCTGCATTGGATTGGATTTCAGTTTATAGCAATTTTTTTTTATTGTCAATATATGAACGGGTATATTGATTATTAAGAATGCTAAATTTTATTTTTCAATTTTTTTCACTTTCACTTGAAATATTAAAAAAATAAAAAAAAATTAAATTAACACTAAAATCATAAATAAATATGCATAAAATTGTTTTGCCATGCAAATTATGTAAATATAAATAATTTATTTAAAAAGTGGAAATAATTATATGTGTGCAGTTACACATGTGTGCCGATTTGTACATAATTGCGCATATTAAATATCAAAAATTTAAAAAAAATAATGAATAAAATAAAATATAAATTAAAAATTGCATAAATGCAAAATTTAAGTTGAAATTTGCAGTTTCGACGTATTTCACAGATACTTTTTCAACCGCTACGTAAAAGTCATGGTGCAATGCTTAATTACAAAAAAAAAAAAAATTGTATGTATAAGATTACAATTTAATATAAAAAAAAAATAATAAAAATAAAATTACACAAAATTTAAAAAATGTTTATTACAACAAAAAAAAAAAATGAAAAAAAATCAAAATAAATAAATAAAAAAGGCAACGATTGCAAAATGTGAACTGTTAACGAACGAACGAACGAACTGAGAAGGCAAAGAAAAATTTACAAAAATTGTTTAGTTTTGTTTTGTTTTTTTTTTGTTTTTATTTTTTTTTATTTTTGTATCTTAAAACAATTCAACTTCGTACAACTATTTTTTACTATTTTTATTATTTCTATAATATTTTTTGTTTTTTATTTTATTTGTTGTTGTTGTTAAATTGTTTATCACAGCATCTGCAGCAGTAGCAGCGGCAACTGAATTTGTTATTGTTTTTGTCGTCGTCGTTGTTTGTTGTTATTGTTGTCGTTGAAAAACGCTGTCAAAACACACCTTCACAAAACTTTTGGCACAGACACTTCGAACGTAGCAAAGTAAAAAAAAACAATTATCTTTAAACTTTACTTTTGCTTTTTTTTGGATATTTATTTTCTAATTGGAATTAAGCAAAAATTTAAGAATTTTATTTTTATTTCTACTGCAAAGACACGCCAACAGCTTCCGTTTCCGATTCACATAGAATTATGCAAAAGATTTGCACGATTTTGTCTGCAGTTTAAATTATTAAATAAATTTTATTTATTAATTTTTGTTTTTTTAAACTTTATTTTTTTGTTTTTGATACACAAAAAACGCTAACGTTTTACACTTAAACACGACCGCACCATGTGGAATCTAAAACGTAACTGAATTTCTTTTCAAGATTTTTGATTACTTGCTTTGCAACAACATAAAACCACCGTTCACCACTGTTCACTCGTTGTCTCAATTGGATTTGTTTCGGTTTTGACGTTTGTGTGGTTGATAGTGTGTTTCAGCTGTTGTTGTCTGATTGGAATGTATATTTTGTTTGGTTCGCTGCTGCTGCTCTCATATGTTTTTCTTAGTGGTTGTGTGCTTTTTTTTATTTTTAGCTTTGTGGATTGTATTTTTTTTAAGTGTATGAAATTTGCTCATTCTCAATAAGTTTGCAAAAGTCTATGAGAGAAAAAATTAAACGCATGATAGTTGAGAGTTGGTAAGGAAGAATATCAGTTTGAGAAGAAAAGTAATCGTGCATGCTACTTTTTACTTATGTTGGTGTATAATAATATTTCATGATACTTTATTTAAGTGTAAATTGGCATAGTAAATTTATATAAATAAACTCATAGGAAACATATTATAAACAGAAATAGTAACAATAGTAATAATTTCATTTATTATTTATTACTTAAATTACTTAAAGAAAAAATAATAGTAATAATAGTAAAAATTTCATTTATTATTTATTACTGAAACATTTTGAAATGGTTAGCAAACAACTACTAAACGCTTGGTACTACGCTTTATATTAGGTTAGGTATTAGCTTATACTGGCAGACCAACAAGCCACGTGTAGACCATTGAGGTCCACTGCGATACCAGATCAGAATCTTATTGTTAGCGATTGTGTGCATCACTTAGGATACACTTTAGATTATTTTTGAAAAATCTCAGAAGAGCAATCAATTTATTAAAAAATTTGGAGGTACTAGAGGAATATTGCGTTTTAAAGTGGACTTCCAGATAATGCAACTAGATGATTTTGACTATAAATGTTTCGACTTAAATAACTATAAATGCATTTATATTACTTTAATTTTATTTATTCAAAAAACTTTCTTCTAGTCTATAAAGATAATAACAAAATGTTCGATACTACGCTTTGGATTTTTGATTAGATCAGATTAGGTTTCTAAAAAATCTCAAGAGGACAGTCAAATTGTTATAGAATTCGGCGGTATGAGAGGAATATTACGTTATAAAGTGGATTTCCAGAGTATGCAAATAGATGACATTCACAATATATGTTTCGGCTTTGATGATTACTAGATAAATTGTTATCACTTTATTTTTATTTATTCAAAAAAACATGTTTTGTAGTCTAAACACAAGGTTCTATAAAGTTCAGACCTTCCGAGACCATAAGTCAAATCAAAACTTTCCTTATTTTCATATATATCGCTACAGGTACTAATTTTTTCTTTTTATTTTAATCTTAAAATTACTTTTAGACCCTAAACAACCTATCCATACAACCTTTCTATTATTCTAAAGAAAATTATAAAAAAGTAGAAAGCCGAAAAAGGGGAATTATTAATTGTATTATAGTTAAATTATATAGGTCTACTAACAATATAATGTTGTATTTTATATATTAAGTATTATATCAGGTATTATGTTTTTATATATTACGTATATTAGGTAATCTTAGGTACTTCTAAAATTTAATTTATGTATAAGTTGTTGCTTAAAACTACTTTCTAGTTTAAATAAACCTAATCTACTAAAGAATTAAATCTCTGGCTCATATATGTCTCCCCTAATTACTGGAGTGAAGTTTTCACACTGAGGTGGAAATCTTCTCCATTCATTCCTAAGAGGTGGTTTCAGTGAAACAAAAAAAGTTGGTTATATGTAAGAGATTTACAAAAATGCTTATTATTTTGATGTTGCCAAATTTTTGAAGCTGCTATATTGTTAATGTTGTTATCTTCTTAATGTTGCCACCTTTTTAATGTGCCCAAATTAACCCGCTAAATAGACATTATTTATTATATTCGTCTTATAAATCAATAAAATTTTATTATAAATAGTATATTAAAAAATATTATTGCATGCTATATATTACATTGCATCCAACGTCCAAATTTTTGAAGTTGCCACAATTTTAATGCTGCCACCTTTATATTGTTCCCAAATTCACCTACTAAATTGAGATCATTTATTATATTTGCCTTATATATGAATCATTAAGATTTTATTATATATAACATAACAAGAAATATTATTGCATGCTACATATTATAATGCATCCAATGTGCAAATTTTTGAAGTTGCCACATTTTTAATGTTGTTAGCTTTTGAATGTTGCCACCTTATTAATGTTCTCAAATTTACCTACTATATCATTTATTATATTTGTTTCATACATGAATCAATAAGATTTTATTATAAATAAGAATAAATATTATAGCATGCTACATATTATAATGCATCCAATAATCACTGCTATAAAATGCATTCAAGTGAGAGCAAACCAGTCTCTGGTAAAATCATAAAAACAAATTTCTCTCTCACTTATCAAACCAAACAACATCTCCCACAAACTAAAGCCACAAAAAGAGGTAAACAGCAATAATAAAAAAAAATTTGTTACTTAAAATTACAAAACAAATATTAACTTACAGAAGCAAAAAAAAAATGCATACGAAAACAAAACTAAAAACAAAAAATAAAACCAAAATAAAATCATAAAAAACAAATCAATGCAAACAAAAACAAATTACAACAAAAAGCACACATATCATTAAAAAACCACTAATAAGTGTATTCGCCTATCACATAAAAAAACTCCATCGCCCTACGAAAGCAAACCATATCAAGCAAACCAACAACAAAAGCAATGTAAGTTAAAGTTGTATTGTTTGGTGAAGGGAGTGGGTATGTGGGTTATGCTTTGCATATATGCAAACGCATTTGCCACACACACACATACACAGACCAAATATACAAAACCAACACATGGCCACTGCCACCAAACATAAGCAATGTTCATGACTAATCGTAATGAGTTGAAGAGTTCGCACAGGTTAATAAGTTTTAAAGATTCTTATTGGCTTTTTAATTTAATTTCCCTTTCCACCTCAAATCTCCGCTGCAGTAAAATCAAGTGAACCACTGAACCGCATTAAATTGCGTTAGGAAGAGGCAAGACAACTTCAGAGGAAAGAATCGTGAAACATTGAAGCGTTTCATTTTAAATTCATCAAATTAAAATCTTCCAAAGAATCTTTCGCCTAACACATTAGCGAAAAAGTAAAATAAAATTAATATAATAAAAAAAAAAATTAGAAAAAAAAACAAAAAAAATATAAGAAGAAATAGTAGGAAA
The DNA here is from genome assembly GCF_002237135.1 of Teleopsis dalmanni. Lineage (NCBI taxonomy): Eukaryota > Metazoa > Arthropoda > Insecta > Diptera > Diopsidae > Teleopsis > Teleopsis dalmanni. The sequence continues at coordinate 171,252,186 of NC_051846.1, forward strand.
GCGTGTTCTTGTCATGGATTTTCGATTGTCGGGTGGGTGGAGGCAACATGTTTAATGAAATGGAACGGACAAGGAAAAAGTGGGCCATGAGTGCAATTAACTGTGGTGAATGGATTCAACGGCAGTTCCCCATGCAAGTTTATGAGTTTCTGCTGATGTCACTGATTTATTCGTTGCATCTGGAAGAAAATTATGTTAGGTCAGGCAGTTCCAGTTCCACTTAACACTTAAGTGGAGAAAATTAGTGTCTTGTAATGAACGAATCTTTTTAAAGTAAGTGATTTTTTTTAATGTAACTGAAGAAAGATGGACGACAACATAACTTCCAGTTAAAAAAAATATATATGGTATAAACTAGAACTGGATTAGAAGATGTGAAGAACTAGTATGGCTAGAGTAAAATAAGCTTATTATTAGATAAGATAATGAGTTCGACTATATTTCTTATAACAATCTTGAGATAACCATATTCTAATAAAATTCATATATTCAATTTAAGAGGAACCATAAGGTATAAGGCATTAGGTATAAGGTAAGAAAGGGAGGAAATACAAAAAGAAAGGGAGGAAAAAAAATAACAAAAGACAGACTCATTATTATTTTCTGGTATTAAAACGTAAGAAGACAGCGAGCGATGGATAGAAGAAGTTCTCCAATTTTACACAGTTTGTAACATTCAATCTAAAATATCAGGAATGCAAGTCATAGGTATTTTTTGGGTTGGTGTTATGAAAAACTGAATACATTTCATTCACCTTTTAATACTAAAACTAAATTCCATATTAAATGTAAATTTTAAAAATACTTAAAAAAAACTATACTCCTCACTATATAACACGGATTGATTTACGGTTTAATTTATTTGTTGGATGTGTCAACAATTAATCCCTTTTATGGCAACAGACACTGTGTTAAGTGTTTACATATTTAAAATTCACTTCAATGATTTGACGGCTTGAATAAAATTTTAATTCTTTCTTTGCAATAAAAATAAACAAATCAAGAAAAATATTTATAAAAATAAATAAAAACAAAAAAAAATATTGTAATACAGAAAAATCTTCCAACGTTAATCCACAAATCCCCGAATTACATTTCGCATATGTGGCGCAAGTACTTCGCGAAGAATTACAACTGACAGCGAATTGATTGGGATTGGAAAGGGGATCGGAATATGTTAAGCCTTTGTTTTTGCGAAAGAACAGGGCTGGAAACACATGGGTGAGCCCCACCAACAAACATAAGCCAAAGGCCAAACCACAAGAATTCAAATTATAATAAAAATAAAATACGCAAGTAAAATCAATAAAGCAAAAAACAAAAAGAATAAAACATGATGTGAAAAAGAAACAGAAAATGAAAAGTTGGAACAACTGACATGATTCTTCAAGACATCCACACATATTGGATGACTTCTTCTACAGATGTGAATATATGTTTTTTCTTCTTCTTTTTCTTGTTTTTTGTTGTTGTTGTTTTTATTGGTGTGGTTGCCTGTCAGTTGAAAAAATCTGTAATATTTCAAGAAAATTATGACGCATCGCAGTAACCCAAACAATAATAAAAAGAGGCTTAAGTTGCGATTGTAATGATCGCAAAATAAACTTTTAAGTACACATGAGACCGTATATGGAAATTAACAAAAAAAAATTAAGTAATAAAAAAATGACTAAAACATAAAATAAGGCAGTTCTTCTACTCTAAAGAAGAAGCAGAAGAAGATACAAAAAAAAATCGTATATAATTCTTGGAACGCAAAGATATAAACATGTGGACGAACACGAAATGAAAATTGATCAAATCTAATTGCGTATTTCTTACAAAAAACCAAAAGTATCTTTTACAATGCAAAGATACAAAGAAGCAGATACGCGCAGGCAAGATAAAAAAACAGCGTTACAGCTGTGCTTGATGGATGGCTGAATTAGCATAAAATAGAAAAGAAGCTGCAGAACGATTAGTTTTTATTAGTTGAGGTAGATAAGCTAAATGGAGGCAATAATTAAACTTAATTTTCTAGACGCGCATATCTCAATCAAGTCGCAAACAACTCAATTTAATCCGTCATGCAAAGCTAGGAAAATACAAAATTTAAATAAATTTGCGTTATTTAAAGAAGTTAAGATAGTTTTTTTTTATTGTTTTGAGTTGCTGTTTGAGTGAATTCAAAAATTTCTAACATGCTACTTTTGCACTCAGCATATTATTACTCATGCAGAACTAAAAGTTCTATACATTCTACAAGTTCTATACGTTCTACAAGTTTCCCATGGTGCTCTCTTCCATATTTTTAGCCGGCTTTTTCATATGTTTTCGACAAAGACCGCACAGACGGTTCTATTATTATTTACTTGTAGCTGAGAAAATAATAAGCAAAACAAAAAAGTATTCGTTCCACAAGTGAGCTTTAAATGCGAGCTTTCACTCCATTTCGAGTGAAAGTTCATTTAATATGAGTGCGTTGCTGCATTAGAAATGTTAGGTGTATATTATAGAAATTAATAGTTTATTTTTAAAATGGTTTATTGCCAAAAATTAATAAAACAAAAAATTAATACACTGACGCATTTAACATGAAAAATGCGGAAAAATAAGTTAAATGGAATCTAACAAGTTATTTTAATGTACTGAAAATATTTCTTGAAATATATTTGTAACATACGTTAACAAGTTTAAGAGCATTGGTTTCTTTGTAGTTCAGTCTATTAAACAAATTATATTTAGTAATTACCATATTATTAAAATAATTTAAAAAAATTTCTGAAGAAGCCTAGTACGTCCATTTCGCAAGCAAAATTGTTATAAAATTTCACATAACAAATTTTTTTACAATGTCCAAATTTTTTGGATCATTTGATATATATATGTCTGCATGGCATCAATAGCTGTATGTTCGCTTTTATATTATTATATACCGATTAAAACCGATTAGCTTATCTTAAGTAAAATCATAACCATTATAAGATTATCAACTACACTAAAAATAATTATTATCACTTTCTTATCGTCTTAGTTCCCATAACCTTCTATACTGACTTCATAGTATTTTCTACGTTTCTTGATGAGTCCCAGCTAATGTTTTATGTAACTGGAATTGTGACATCAATTAAAACCACCACTGAGTTCTTGTTTTTTCTACTCTTATTTTACTTATAATTTTTAACAAAATTTTTTAACACAATCGTTTTTGGTCCAACATAATCTTGGGCACGTAATAATACAACTGGTGAAGAGATTTATTTTATTCAGACCCAAATACAAAGTAATATAACTTAGGAAAAGCTTTTAGAGTAAATAGAAAATAAATACATACAACAAAATTGTGATGGCAGTATACTCAATATAATAGGTGATATAAAAAGTATTTACCGTTTTTTGGTGCATTTTTGAACAACAAATTTTCTGTATTGAAAATCAATTATAAACAATTGTAATTGTTGATTACCAATTACGGTATATGACCTCTTTCTATATTGTTGGTAGTTTTATAATTTTATCCGTGTAGAATATCGAACTGAGACTATTTAGAGTGTTTTGCAGACATCAAATCAAATATGCAGTTAGATGGTGCATGGTTTCAGATGCATCGGTCACCTTTGTATAATCTTTTCCTTTTAAAAAATTATAAACTGATATGGTACGTGTTGAGTACCTCCGTTACTCCATGTTCTTGAGAACTAACGTGTTGATCTTGCTTCACCAGTTGTTAAAATTGTTCCTGACTAGTCTACATAAGCGAAATAGAGCTTTGATATCAAACTTTTAGGAACGGAGTTAAACAGATCAGTTTTGGGTCCAATGTTCACCCACATATTCTATATATCACTTTTCTTTTTATTAATATAGTGTTATATTAGACTAATTAGTAAATTTTTTATTATTGTTATTATTATTATCGACTGGAATCTGAAGTCAATTATTAAATAAAAATTATGGTAAAATAATTAAAATTTTTTTTTTAAATTTTTTTTATTACCAATAAACCTAAGACAACACTATATTAAAAAACATTTTCATAAGTAAATTTAATAAATTTATTTATAAAAATTTGTCATAAAATAATAAATATTTTTAATTCATACAATACTCTTTTGTTATATATATTAAGCACAAAAACTTTTCTCTTTTTTTTGTTAATTTCTATTAAATTCAATAAAAACCATTTATTTCAAGATTTATTTCTCTTTTCACACAAACCTATTCCATAAATCTGTGCCAATAACCATTCTAATATTAATTAAAATAATTAATGAGCCTGATACCGCATGAACGCAGAACCCTTAAAGGATAAACACCAAAATACATGCATAAAATCACATATTCAAGCCTTAACCGAGGACACATTAAACAATAAAGGAATTATTAGATTCCACTCTGATATGGATTAAATAATAATTTCTTGCTCATTTTAATTCCCAATCGTAATATATGTAATTATTGTTTAACCCCCTCCAGCCACCGCCACCGCCATCGCCATCGCAAACGCAAATGTTAATATTATGGATACGCATTTGCAATTGTCAACAGGATCGCCCAGACATAGGAAACGACACATGCTTATTTCAATTCAGTACGCATAATAAATTGAAAAACTATTTCCGCTTCCTACGCTTCCAACACTGGCTGACATACAGCCAGAAATACAGAAATAGTGGCAATATGGCGGCTGAGCACAGCATCGTGTACAGCATCGCGATTTCCCACTGTCAAGCTTAGGCTTGCGGTTTGCAAGTGGGTATGTTCAGTGTGTGTTTGTGTTTGTTTGCATTAGGCAATTGTGCCACAATTAAAGCAAATGCGTGAGCGGCAGTTAAGCTGCGTTAATGAATATGTCGATGTGGTTATGGGCGTGTTACAATGCATTAATATATGTCTGTGTTAGTGATAGGCAATTAATTTAGACAATTGTTTCATTGACAGGCAATGTAGGCAATTTCTTTTTAAATTTTTATTTGGCGCCAAAATGTGACGCCTAAAAGCTGACTACAAATTTATTTGGAGTTGAGAAGTTTAAAAAAAAAATATTTATTTTTTTATATTTGTTTATTAAATAATTGCTAATTTATATCTAATAAAAAATGAAATAAAATAAAAGTTACTAATTTGTAGTAAAAATATGTTATGTTTGCCTTTTTGCGAGCGTTCAGGTCAATAACATCAACCAACATTTTTAGAAATTTTAATTTAAAATATTTTTTATTAAGGAAATGCTAAGATATTTTTATATTACACAAATATAATGTTAATTATAATTTATTACAGAAGAAGAAAAATAATTACATACAAAGTGAAGTGAATGGATGAAATTAACTATTCGTGACACATCGTAAAACATTTTGACAAACACTTCTTCGGTAACAAATTAGCCAAAATTTTTTGTTGACAACAAAGCCATAAAAAGACACACAAAACCGAAAAATATCACACAGTAAATCATAGCAATATACATGTGTATAAGTATATACATTTGTATGTAATGAAAAAATAGGTCTGTCGCATATTAGTGACTGTAAGCAATAAAAGAAGCAATTCTACAATTTACTTAGGCGCAATTGTTGGCAATTTTTTACACTCCGTTTTGGAATTCTGAGTTTTCAGAGGCGACGTTCCACTGACTTCTTTATGTAAAAATTTGTCATGAAAAGAAACAAATTGCTAACATTGGCAGGGCCAAAGAGGAGGAGTCGTAAGTCAAACTAAAAAGAGTTGCATGCAGTTAATGTGTTAAGAACGCAAATCGATTTCACTTTCAACTCTAAAAATATAAACACTTTATAGCTGTAGCTAAATAGCTATACATATATACCACACATAACATATATAAAAATATATATTCATGTAGTTTAAGTATCACCCGCCTGTCAATTAACGTTTTTATGGTTGGTAAAGTTTGTTGAAATGCGCAAATGACACGCAAAATCTGCAGCTCCAGTCGGTTTTTCGTATGAGGCATGCAACATAAACCGCAGGATTGAATTGGAATTGTAGTGAATGAATTCAAGTGATTTTGCGCACCGACTACCGACCCTTGTATCACAGCTTTTTTTTTTAATACTTTTAAATTTTACAGTTTTTTACTTGTTATGGCTTAGAATAGTTTCTGTAGTCATCGCAGTTCTCTCAACCATTTGCAAAGGAAGGAAATTGTGTAATGGAGGTGAAGTGGGAGAAAACCGTAAAAATTTTATTAAGCACACTTAAGTTGTGAGTATCGCAGTTTCGTATCTTTTGCATTTTGCGAAAAATTCATTTTTTCACTTTGATGTGCAGTTTGTTTGCGATTTCATGCCGTATTTGCTTTTGGAGCACCACGCGATTTATGAGCACCACTGACCCACTTTGCTTTATGGGCTTTGTGTTTTTCAAATATTTCAATGAACAATTTTCGTGTATTATAAACATTTTTTTTGTTTTTGAAAACAGAAAAAAAAACTTACGATTTTAATTGGATAACGCAATTCAATGGGCAAAATTGTGCACTGCTTACTTACCTAAAATGAAAGAAAATATGAATGAATTAAAAAATATGTTAAGAGCTGAGTAAGTTAATAGCTTTAAAAATATGTTTGCATGAGTTAAAGTTGTTTAAAATAAACTCTAGCATAAAATTTGTTTAAATTTTTGGTAAATATTAAAAAAATTAAGTGAAATTTTATTTATTTTAAAAATAATTTTCTTTCAGGGATGGTAAGTAATAAAAAAACTGTGATTACATATTAATTATCATCCTTGAAATTCAATTGAATTCAATAAATTCAATATTAATTAATTTAAATTTTTATGACAAGCCACCCAGACAAAAAATAAATTATATTTCATGTCTTCTGATCATGTCTTGCTCTTTAAAAGCAGAGAATTACAACCCTATATAAACTATTCTTTCATAATCTCTATTGTTATTTATCAGAAATGGTAATTTACACATTAATTGTCATCTCTGAAAGAATACTTAATGTCAATTAACATAACTTTCAACCAATCAGACGAAAAAAGAGAGCTATGTTTCATTCCCTCTGTGCTTGTCGTGTTATTCGGAAGCAGGGGACAACCACTCTATATAAACCAATCTTTCATAATATCTGTTCTTGTTGTTACAACCTGCAAGGATCTGCTTATAAAATCCTTTTTAAAGTATGGCAAATCGCACTTGATTGTGAAACTCGAATGGCTCCGGCATGTAGACGTGACCGTATCTTAAGAAAAAAAGAAAGTAAGATTTTGAGACCTTACTCTCACCTTATTAGTAATCGAATGTGCCTATTCTGTGACTAGCAAGTCACTATAAATCTCGCAAGTCACACTAATATTCCCTTAGTATTTCTTTTCTGAACTGTCTATCCGAAGTATAGAGGTTACGTTTGAAAAATTATTATCTCTTCATTGCAGAAATACATTCCCCAACTAGTTCGGCATAGAGAAAACAATTCTGTTTTTAGTGTATCATAAATCAATAACATTGTGATCCAAGTCTCATTTCCTGTAATCAGGTTGCTACTACTATTTCCTCAACTATTTAACAATTTCACTTTAATATGAGAAATGATCCATAAAAATGCTTCATTTTGTTTCACAATAAAAATCGACAATCAATCATATTCAACATATTGTAGTTAGTAATGTCAAGACAAACATTTTATATATATTAAAATTTTTATTCCATCTTTTAAAATATGTTAAAAGAATTTCTTAAAGTAATAAATAATCGAATAAAAGTGATAATTATAGCTCATATAAGTAAAAAGCCATGATAATAATCCAATGCAGCCGCTCTTGGTTGAAATTATAGTTCTCAAGTTCAATGAATTATAATGGAGTGGCTCATAATTAAGTATTTGTTACTTTAATTGTAGTACACTCCATTGCATTCCATGATTATATGGATACATGGTTCCATTCCTCCACTGCCAATTCAGTTTTAAGTGCGAACATTAAATCAATTGACAGCAAAGCGAAAAGGAGCAAATAGAAATTTAAATGATGTTTTATTGAAATAAATAAATTTAAAAGCAAGTTCTTTTAAATGGTTTAATATATAAAACAAATATTTTATATTCTGGCTGTTTTATATAAATATAGTTTAACTTCGAGTGGTGATTCGAGACGTTTGGATCAGCCGTTTTGAACCATCCTTATTGAGATATACGACGCAAGTGAAAGTGCACCTATATCTCGAAGTTTAAAATAAATGTTTATTTTTATTAGCATACTAGTAGATGACCCGGCGAACTCTGTTCCGCCTTAAAGGCAATAAATAAGCAGTTTTTTTTTAATTGGAAAAAATACAAAAAAAAAAAAAAATACCTACATTAATCATTCATAATTTATTTGTGTATTTTAGTACACATCGCAAATTATCTATTTGTTGACCTCTGTTGTTCGCTCGACCTTCAGTCCTTAAATTTGCAGTATTTCGTATTCTTCTTGCATTACGGCTTTGTCGGGAAAGATTCGATCGTCTTGGTCGCGGCATTATTAAAAAACTAAAAACTCAAATTTTCAACCATACCATACATTATAATTGTTAATTATTTATTTTGTTGAGTTTGCAACAACCAGGTAGTTTTATTGATTAAAAACGATATTTATTGCAACACAAACTTATATTGATCTAATACAACTTTTAAAAACACATTAACTAAGTTATATTTCTATCTGTTAAATTTTAATAAAATATTTTCTTATATCAAAAATTTGATAATTTCAAAACCTACTTTGTCGTGAACGGGATAAACAGGTATCCTATGTCCTTCTCCTGGCCTTAAACTACCTCCCTGTCAATTTTCAGCTAAATCGGTTCAGCCTATGTCCTTCTCCTGGCCTTAAACTACCTCCCTGCCAATTTTCAGCTAAATCGGTTCAGCCGTTCTTGAGTTATAAGTGGTGTAACAAAAACACATCTTTCTTTTATATATATAGATAGATATGTAGATATATATATAGAAAGTTGTTATTGTAATTATTTATAAAAAAAATTATATTAAATTCGATTTTAATGCGAGTTATGACGATAGTAATTATATTACTGACTCTGAGCTTCAAGTGTGGCAGGGTACGAGTTCAACCCTTGGTACTTGCAGTCTCAAAAAAATTTTTTTTACAAATAATTAAATATTGATAATAAATTATGATGATTCCAAGAACAAAGATCATGAGTATTTAGCAGTATTTGAAACAGCTGTAGGTCAGCTTAAAATTCAATTGTTAAAATAAATAAAAAAATTTGTTGTTGTAGTTCACTACTTTCCGCAACGTCTCTCTAATTTTAATAATAAATTATTTATATAATTTTATTTATTATTTAATTTATTTATTTATATTTTATTGAATTTCAATTTATTTATATATTATTTGAAATAATTATATTTATTTATTAAATAAAAATTTTAATTTTATTTGCTATTTCAAAAACTACGTTACTACTTTAGAATTATAACTAATATAATAATTAGTATAAAATATAAATTTAATAATATTTTATTTAATTCATGTTTTTATATAATTTATATAATTTATATTTTTATATAAATTTATGTTATTTGTATTTTTATGTGTGTAATTTACATTTTTATATAAATTTATATAATTTTAATTTTATAGAAATTTATTTAATTTATATTTTTATATAAATTAATATAATTTTAGTTTTATATAAATTTATATTATTTTGATTTCATATAAATTTATGTAATTTCTATTTTATATACATTTATGTAATTTCTATTTTATATACATTTATGTAATTTATATTTTATATTTAAATTAATATATATTTTATATTTATATTTATATTTTTATATGCACTAATTTAATTTCTATTTTTTTATAAAATTATATAATACCAATATATTTTTATATAAATTTATATGTTTTATATAATATTATTTATTATAGAGAGGTTTCAAAAGTAGTGAACTACAACAACAAAATTTTTTTCTGTTGTTGAAACATCTCTATTAAATACCACAGTTTTTATTAAAGTACAAATAGTCACTCTTGTCATATTGACGTTAAAACCAAATTTAATAATCTATTATATTAAAATATTTTTTTAATGATTCGCAATATAACATAATAAATACAATTTTAAAAAAAATAAAAAGTAATAACTTTTTATGCATTATTCCATATGCATAAATTTTATAATTAAAATGTTTTATCATATCTTAAAATAATTATTATTTTATAAATTTTATGGCTTAATAAAAAAAATTTTATTGACTTTAAATTTTATATTAAACAATATAATTGTATAGAGAGGATAGGGACTTGGAATGATCAAACATTGATAAATCAAGTGAGCATTTCGTTCAACTTTTCATACTCTTCATCAATCACAAGTAATTTTTAATTTATTTTAAACATACATATTTTTTAATGAATTTAAGAGAATATATTCGTTTTGAACAAAGTTTGAATATTTATGGCGAACATTTAAAATTCCAGTAAATAAGGAACATACGGCATAAAATTTATTGCATTTCGCCCGGCAAAACAATTGCAAATTCCACATAATTTCTTGGCACCGTTGTTTATGCAACTGCAATAAAATGTATTATGCGAAATGAATGCAATGTGATGAGGGGTAAAGAGATAGAGAGGAGAAGGAAGGCTATATTATAATTGTATGCAAAAATGCAAGACGAATATTGCATCTATGCTGTTTACTATAGTCGTGTACTGCAGAGACAAATGGGCATGAAATATTGTATGTTCGCACATTAACTAATGCATTTGAATTCTATGAAAATTAATAAATAATGTCTTTTAAGTTCTTAAAATTGTCAACAGATATTAACTTAAATTGGGCTACACTACACTACTAGTGATACTAGTGTTGTTCTTATTATTCGGATATTTTAAAAATCTGCCAAATCTATTTCTATCAACAGTAGATAAATTTGTCTATTGCGTTTGAGGAGTAGAAGTTTCCCGATCAGATAAAAAAATTCACTTGTTGGACTATCATGTTTTATAATACCAAATTTGCTTACCAATCGACTCAGTACACAAATGTTTATTGTCTACCAATAGACATTTCTTAATAGTATGTACCAAGTCTCCAATCGTTCTTAACACAGTCCAGTGTCGGATGTTCCTGAACCAAGACATTTGTTTTTTCCTACGCCGCGTTTGCCTTCGATTCTGCCTTCCACAATCAGTTGCAGGAATTCATATTTTGGACCTCGGATAGTTTTTCGGAGTTCTCTATCTATTCTTAATCTTGTTAGAACTTCTTCATTTGAAACTTTGTCCGTCCAAGGAATCTCTAGAATACGTCTGAAGCACCACATTTCAAACGCTTCGATTTTGTTCATTGTTAGGATTTTTAAAGTCCAATATTCCAAGCTATAGAGTAGAATGGACCAGACATTGCTATTGCATATCACTTTCTTAAATTTGTGGAAAGAGTTTTTAGCCATCTCTATTTGACATTTCTTAGTTACTCGTTCAATAGCTTTCGTTGCAATTTTAATGGTAGCATCGTTGTATAATAGTCGTGTTAACAATTGATTATTAATAATTATTAATTATTATTTATTTTTAAAAATTACGTAAAAGCTACATGAACACTTACACTTGTTAAAATATAATCATAACAAATTCATATCAACAATATTTTTTAGATATTATCAAAAATAAGAAAAAAATATAATTAATAGGTTTATCTTAGAAGAAAATAAGTATTTATTATTTGTTGTAAATTTTGTTTGTCCAAAATGTGTGTAGTGGTATATATATTAAAGAAAAATATAAGAGTAAAAAAATTGTTATTGACAAATTATAAACAATATTAATCACATTTTGCTATTACTTATTAAAACAACATGGGTCGCAGTGGGAACATGGGATGATAAACAAATGGCTGCGATCTGCAGAAGACATAAAACTACTGGAAGCATACAATATTTGGATACTTACCGACCTGCTACCATTTGAGCAAATCTAGAGATTCAACAAAAAAACTACAAAGTCAAAGCAAAAACAGCTGAAACGTTGCTTCTGGGAGCACACGAAATGTAAACAAAAGTTGCTGATGGCAATTAAAAAAATTAAAATAAACTTTCGATATCGAATAGAAACAATTTGGTTATTGTTAAGTGAATTGTTTCATTTGTCGGTAACAAATAAAATCATTGCCATTGCGCTTACAGATATAATAAAGTTTCTTTAAGTTCAAATAATTTTTTGTTATTTTTTTATATGTAAATTTAAAAACTACAAACGCAATTAACAATTGCACTCATAGACGATGTTCTTATCCAAATCTATCCTGAGGGAGCAATAACAGTCATAAACCAAATGAAGCCAAAAGTCTAAAAAACCAATGTGAATCATAAAGTTTTGCATTAAAAATAAAGAAAATAATATGAAAAATAAAAAAAAAATTATTATAAAAGAAAATATTAAGTTTAAAAGATCAACGCTTTGAGTTATGAGCTCAAAGGTACTAAAGTAGCCCAAAACATCCGAAACAGCTGAAGCAAAGCTCCAGCTTCCAGTATACCGAATTTGTACCAGTGACTGAGGGAAGAGGAAGTAAAATTATTTAATTATACTTTGGTTTTAATAAGTTTGCTATGTTGTTGTTTTGTTTGAATTTCGTTCATAAATTTATATTTTGCTTCTATCATCTTCCATATTCAGAGCAACTTTTTGCCGGGCGGGGAACATAAAGTTTCTAGTCAAAATATTTCTTTTTGTTTATTTATTCGAAAACACCCAGAGGCGAGGAGTGTTATGAAGTATAAAAATATGAAATTCTATACCGGCCGCAACTATAAAATGATTCCCTCCAACTCTGCAACAAGAGATACAATTTTTTTTATTAGACGTAGGGGGGTCAGATTAATGCTGAACTTTAATTTTTAATATAAAAAATTTTTGTTTTTGTTTTTTTTATTAATTTCCGTTTCCGTTAAGAAAAAATATAAAAAAAGAAAAAAAAATAAAGGAAGAAAAGAAGAAAACAGGAAGAAAAAACAATTCAATACGAAAATAATTTTCCTTTTACTTTAAAAAATCATTAAGGAGTTTTTTTTTGGACTCTTTTAAACTAAATAAATTATTTTAAGGAAATTGAATATAGGTCTACATAAGTTTAGGATATAAGACCTTAATAAATAAATAGATATCTATGACCAGAACTGTATCCAGTAAAATTCAATGAATTAATCTGGTTTTAAATACACAAAATTACTCTTATTATATGGAAAACAGATAATCAATGTTATGATGATAATGATAATGATGACAGATGATAATGTTATCAAAACACAGATGGATAATAACATTATATACATTGTTCAGTCAGTCGGATGAATGAGAAACTAGTAGAATGTCCACAGATCCAGCACGGAAGAATATGTACCTATACAGCCCGTCGAATATCAAAAGCAGTTCTCTGACCTCTAAGGAATTAAAATAAACAAGAGCAAGAACCAGATAGAAAAGGAAGCTACTATATACGTAGGATAGACTAAAGGTATTATATAGCATGGTGTATCTTCCCAAAGAAAAAGGAAAATAATACAAATTTCCACTTCGCAAAATCTACAAATACTTTTAAAAACAATTCTTAGTAACTTAAATTAATACCTATGCGTATAACGTCCTATTAGAATTTATAGTAAATTGTGTTGGCTTAAGCTCAAATAATCCTTATATTGAATTACATCATAGGTTGCTTTAAATCCAGTAAGTTGTGTTCTTTCCGAATAAACAAGTTAATGTTATCTATTTCAATGCGACAGAAGTGCTTTGGGCCTGCAAGCAGAGGTACTGTTCGTTTAACTGGCAACTTAACTGTCGTGCCATTACTATTAATATTAAAGTGGTTCGGTGTCTATAGAAAGTTGTTATTTTTAAATGACAATTAAACTTCATTCTTAATAGAAGGAAATATAATATTAGTAAATTAATTTAGTATTTTGACAGACCATATATTTGTTTTGGGTATTCCCAAACATTTATAAATATTTATAGGTATTATTATAGGTATTATATTAGTGTGTATACAATTTTTGGTGCCAGGCTTCCAATTTTAAACCTGCCTAAATTTAAGTAATGATTTGATGTATTTTAACCAAGCTAGCTTAAGCTTCACTAATTTTTTTTTTTTTAATTTTAATTTTTGCTGATATTATTATTATAGTATTTTTATGCCCAAACATTTTAAACACAATAATTTGGTTAAAAAATTGTTTATATATTTAAATTAAATGCATAATTTTTTCATCACTTTTACTGTATCTCTCACTTCAGAACTAAAGTTCTACTGAAACAGAAGTAAAATGAAAATAACATTAAAATATATTTACTTGTATTTGTACTATATTTAACTATATTTGTATATATGTACTATATTCAAAAATTAAAGTTTACAACTTCATTAAATAGATTGTAATCATTATGTTTTGAATGAAGGGTTTCAAGCACTTAACCCTTTAAGTATTTTAGGGAGTATTTCATGTTAACCTTTACAAATGGCTTTTCCCACGAAAAACAAAGCAATTTTAATTTCAAAATTTCAGTTGCACTGTAAAGTTTGAGACCTACGGCATCCCCACTTCAAAAGTTTTTACTTTTAAAATTTTCCTTTTCAACATACTTATTAACGTCGAAGGAATTATTTAAATGAACTTTTGTGTTATTCATAATTTTAATGAAACAATTAAAAACATTAAAACTTTTCATATTTGCAATTATATTCATGCAATATTCTTTTTATATTATAAATGGAAGCAGATAAAAAGATACAAATGTATTTCACGTTCTGAATGCGAATTTTAATTTAAAAGCTTAAATGAAATTTCGTAATAAAAACAGGTTAGGTAGATAGATAGACAGATAGATCTGCACAAAAGATCTTTATTGTCGCATTGCATGCAAATTCAATCCATAATAATAAAATAATAATATACAGATAGATAGATATATGACATATATAGACATTTATATATATATCTGAATCTGTTTGTATTGCAAAATTTCATTTAATCTTTTAAATAATAAACATCATACGTAAGTTTTTTAAATTTATTTATATATTACACCTGATCCTTATTGAAAATTCTTAATATTTCAAAGTTTTTTGACTTCTTCATCGGGGCGGGATGTTATAACAACTAATCTTACAATCATTACATATGTATGACCTTTGCGCATAGGTTTCTATTAACCAGTGTTCTGTTATTACGGATACTAGTACAGATAAATAAGTTCAAATACAGCTTTACAAAGGTTTAATTGGGCTAAGACTCTTTTGTTGCAACTGCGCTGGAACAATCCACCGCCCAGGTGATTGCTACATTCTCCCATTTCGACCATAGTCTACATGTAAAAAATAATAAATCTGATGTAATTCTACGTTTTTGGAACAAAAAATATTATTTGCGATTCTACATGCATTTAAACTACTAAATCGTTTATTAGAGATTTAATTATTTTTATTTTTTCTGTTTAGACCCAATCGGGCGTTTATAACTCGGTATAAAGCGCGGTATATTATTCATATTCATAGCACAAAATCTGGCTTTAAGAAGGCTCATTAAGATTCCTTAGTATATTAGAACAACAGACAGGCATAGAGATCTAAGAATCGACTCAGTGAAAAAATATATCAAGGACAGAGCCCTAAAATTATTTACAAAAGTTGACAGGTTACCTAACCCCACCCTAACAAACCTTAAGTTCACCTCAGAACCCACAGGAAGATATGCTGGTCTACGGTCCGTCATCAGTTAGAAGATAAATAAATGATAATGATTCTAGTATAGTTAAAGTTTAGTATGGGTTAGGGATAAGCCCCCCCAACTACAAAAGAGTAAAAGTGCGCAATACACTAACTCAAATCACAACAACAACAACATTATCTATAAATACATATGACGAATAAAATCACAATACATTTGCATGACTCATGCAAACAGCTGTTAAATTCAGGCTAATCTTTTTGCTCTGACAAAATATCTGGAGTATTGTAAATTAAGCTCGAGTGTTATAAATTTCGCTCGAGATTTATCAATAGAAAATTTTCATAGATTTAGCAATCGCAAAGGACAATAGTTAATTAGTCACTATAATTTATATACGAGTATCAATTAATGCAATAACAATACTTTTTAAATTTCAAATTTAATATTTTTCTTGACTTTAAGTTAATAACATTAACTAATATTTTTTGTTTGGCTCTAACATTTGTACTAGTTGTTTTCATAATGTGCAACATGTTGTTTAGTGAAAAAAAAATCATTAAATACTAAACTTAAAACAACACTGCTAATACTTGTACTCCTAGTTGTTTCAATAAAAATAATTTTCAAAAAAAAAAGTGCCAAAGTATGTAGACGCTATAATAAGAACTCTTCCAAGAATTGCTTGCCTGTTGGCAGTCATATTTTTGCAAGTAGCAAGTCAAGCGTTGCATTGCGCCAAAAAATAAATAAAATAAAAATAAAAATTAATAAATAAAAAGTGCGGAAAAAAACTGCAAGCAACGGTTCTCAAGATGCCACCGATTTTTGCTCCTGCTGCCGTTAGTCCCGGCCGGCAACGATATAAACAATCTGCTCGATTAGTGCAAAAATAGATACAAGCGGCAGAATTCGCCACTTTCCAGCCATGAACTGTTGGCAAGTGTGTGCCAGCCACATGAGACAGTGCCTCCGCGGTGCTGCATGTGCCACAAAATTTTTGTAAACACTGCGCTGCACTTGCGTCTCGCTATGTATCTGTATCTGATTTTTTTTTGGGTATGGAGCTTTGCCTGCTGCAGAGCAGGAAGTGATTCGGTAACGCAATTTGATCGTCATAGTCAACGCAAAAGTAACATGATCGGGCTGCGCTGTTGGTTTAACTTCTTGGTCGAGTATCTTTATTTTGTATTATTTTTATTATTTGCTACTCAAAGCGGATTTGAATTTTATTTGTTAATTGCCTTGCGACTGACTATTTGCCGTTCGTCGTGGTACTGGAAAACATATTTTTTCTGTTCAATTTCTTAGAAATTTGTCAATGTCATTGGAGTGTGCGAACATGTGCAAATGTAACAAATAATCTTAAGCAATTCAAATTGGTTTAATTTTATTTTTCACTATAAGCGAGCAGAAGAACTTTCTGTCAAGAATGCGGAAAATATAAAAATTTTCCGTATATTTGCTTCTAAGTAGACATATTGTCTTGTCACGCCTTAGATAATTTTCCCATTTTATGTCATTTGTGTTGTAATAGTCAAGTGAAATCTATTTAATATTCGCATAAGTTTAAGAGATGGATTTGGATAAGAGAAGGAGTGAAATTTTTAAAAAGTTACATAAAAATATTTTCCATTTTTATGACATTTTTCACATTTCATATTTTTAAAAATAGAAAATTATTATAAGTAATGCACTAAAAAACAAATAATTGCACATGGGAAGTATATATTTACTATAGTATTATATGTAATTTTTTTTTTCAAATTGCTACTTGCAACAGTGCTTATTATTTAACAATAAAATATGATAGATACAAGCTATCATAAAAGGCATAATCACCTATTTTACACGACACACTTAAAAATTTTTAATAATAAAAATGTTCAAGCACAAATAATAATGCAAAGTAGTGTACGCTGCATTGCATACAAATCACAGCATTGCCCGCAGCACAACAGCGGCATTGGTAGCATTTAACTACAGCGACAACCTGCAGCGGCAAATGCAGCCGCAGAATGCAGCAACCTCACACAAGTTTTCCATTGCCTTGAATAATGCATGAAGTTGCAATTACTGCAGCCAGTGCCACCGCATGCGGCCTCAGAAAATTACAATTGTTTAATATATTTTTATTAAAACAAAACAAAAAAAAATACAACTAAATAAAATCAAAAATAAAATAAAGGATGAGGGGAGTTACTATGAAGTATTAGTCCACAGATACCAAACCATAGTATTAAAATTAAAATTATTGTGATTTCACTATGAAAGCTTCGCCAAGTTGCAGTCATAAAATCGAATGCTGCATCGGTGGTTAATGTGCCTTTGGTCTGGCCTGGTCTGGTATGGTTTAGTCTTTGCATTTTGTGCCTCAGAGAAATTGTCATTTTTATATTCGGAAAATTTGAATTTATTTTTGTGTTAATTCTTTTGTCATTTTTTGCCCGAGGCTTTGTTGCCGTTGTTGCTGTTGCTATTGTCAGTTTGTTTGTATCTCAATGTATTGTGTTTGTTGTTGTGCATGATCCAAAACATATCTTTGGGATTGTTTATTTACAAGCACACAAATGCCTCCACACTATAAAAACACATTTTATAACAATTTTCTTTTTAAGAAGCCATTCAATTTGGTATCTTTTAGATTTACATAAAATTTATGTTAGGGTGACCAACTTCCTAAACATATTCTCAGTCTGAAAATTAGTAAAAGTGGGTATGAGCTGTGAAATAATTTTTTAAAATATTATAAATTATTTTAAACTAGATTTTTTTTCTTTACTCTTGTGCTTCTTTCTCCAACAAATTGCTTTAATGGATTGAAATAAACTAGCACAGTTTCATAGTTTGTGACTGTGACTCTATGTTCCATCTAGGAAGACAGAAACACATAATCGTTATCAGTATAGTTTTAAGATTGGTTTTAAAGGTACATAATCCAAAAAAAAAATTCGTAAAACCATTCTAAATAAACTTATTATTCAATATATTGTATTTAATCGTAGTGAGTGGGATGGTTAGGTTTTCAGTATTAATATGTCATCCAGTAGTGATAGAATTAATGTGGGAAGTAGTAACAAGAAGAAGAGCAATAGTCAGATGATCTGATATCATAATGCAATCATTTCAAAAATGAAAATATTTATTAATTAGAGGAAGAAGAGTAGTAGTAAGATGATTTGATATCAGAATACCGTCATTTTAAAAATGAAAATATATTACAGTAAAATAAGGAAGAAGAGTAAGAAAAAGATGATTTGATATTAGAATGCAGTCATTTCAAAAATCAAATATTTTATAGTTAAAGGAAGAATAATAATACTAAAAGAATGACCAAAAAAAATATTTTATAATTAGAGAAGAAGAAGAGTAATGGTAATTTGATATAAGAAACAATCATTTCCAAAAAAAAAAATTTTTTTATAATAAGAGGAAGAAGTATAGTAATAATAATCAGATTTATAAAATAAATTGCTTATAATAAGAGGAAGAAGAAGAGATTTGATATCATAATACAGTCATTTGAAAAATGCAAATGCCAAGTTTATAGGATTGAGAGAGATTTTGTGACGAGTGAGGTTTTAGAAGATTCTTTAGAGTAATTAGTTTAACAAAAAGTTTTATATAGTCACTATTTTTATTTAACTTTAATAATCATAATATTAATAATATTATAACATTATTTAATAATATTATAATAATATATTTAATAATATTATGTTTTATTATATATATTACAAAACTTACATTCCTAGACATTATTTAAATTCTATTGAAAATAAAGCATTTTTGATTATTAAGTTTGTAATTGAATCGATACTTTCCAAATAACTCAAAATTGTGGCTTTTATATTTATTTGTGATTTAATAAAAGTTTTCCTATAAAGCACATTTGTTGAAGACATAATTCCCTTCTATATTATATTGGCAACCTTTAAATTTGAATTAAAATCCCCCAAGCTAAGGTACATTTAGTAATCGTTTATTTTAATGAAAGTTATGTAGCACATTTGTTAAATTGAAAAATTCGCTGAATTGAATGTAAATATTAAACAAAGAAATGTTCAGTTATTATATTCTAATAATAATTTTTAAAAAAATTTAAATTGTTTTGTTTCTTCATTTCCTCTAATTTGAGATCTAAAAGTTTTCTAATTTTTTCCGTGTTTCTAGTTTGAGGTCTCCTTAAATAACGATTTTGGTTAATTGTATAATATTTTCGTTAGTCCATCTTGTACTTTAAGTATTCTACAGAATGGGTATTGGAGATGTTCTTTCAGTAAGAGATTCCCATACATTTTCTTTTTTTTCCTATAGCATTCGTAAGCAGTAGTAATCCTGCAGTTGTTCAAAAGAGACTCTAAGGTATATTAAAACATTCTTCTCTACAAACAGAAACAAACAGATATATACAGTAAAATTATCTATATGGAGAAAATATATCTTCATTTATAACATAACATTCAAAGTATTTTTATCTATAGGAAAAGTTAGAATAAAAACAAGTTTCCTGTGGACATGATATATGAATTATGCATGCGATATTTAAAATAGCAAATAACGAAATTTTACTCCTCATTAAACTGAACATTCGTTAAATTGAACATTGGTTAAATTGAATATTCGTTAAATTAAATATTCGTTAAGTTGAACATTCGTTAAATTGGGTATTTATTGTATCGAGGAACTATAGTAATAGTCTTATCATTTGAAATCAATTAAACATCAATAATATTCTAAAACTAAAATGAAAGCAAAGTAATGTGGATTTTTTAGGAACTGCATTATGATTAGATTATGATTAGATACAAAACACTTGTTTTTTATACAGAATTTAAATTGTAAACTTTAATGCTATATTTTTATAAGATCGCATAGTTCATAAAGTAAACTTACATACCATATAAAGTTACATATTAATGTGCTTAAATGTAATAAACGATAAAGTTTGCATTGATTAAAGGCAATTTTGCAAAATAATATTTACTTAATAGATAAAATAAATAAACAACTATTACATACAATCCATAATGACATATTTAAAACGATATTATAGAGTAAGTAATCAATAAATTTTAAGTTCTTAAGTCTAAGAGTATACCGCACACTAAAATATAATTCTCAGTAACGTATACTATATCTATCAAATGAGAAAATAAATACGAAAACTAGATCGGTTTTGGAGAGAGAATATTTGTACTCATAATATAACATTGAATATACCTGTAGGATATGTTAGAACAAAAACAAGTGCTCTTTGAATATTTAATATGAATAAATGCGGAACTATTGCAGTATAGATCATAAAATTCTAACAATGATAAATAGGTTAGTACTAGTGGTAGCTTGTATCATAATAGACGTTACGCTCTTAGGCTTTAAAAAGTGGATCTATTGTAATATTACTACGAAAGAGTTTGATAAGTTTGAGAAAAGTTAATGACTGGCACCTCGGTATGTCTATTATTTATTATATATAATATATATTCTTTTAATACTACCTATTATCTTTATCTATATTTATTTATTTTATATAACAACTATTTTTATATTTTAAAGATATTATTTATACTATAAAGAATAGTTTTAATATTATATGTAATAAATAATATAAATACTGTGGTGGTAGTCGTTAAGTTTTTTTAATACATAATAGACTTTTTTGTATAATCAAAGAAACACTGAAGACAAACATATTGTTGATATTTTATCTGAGAATTAATACAGAGTATTTATACTGTGGGAAGAGAAATTTAATCTCCTAACATATGAAGTGCCAATACAGTGACTAGTAAACGTATAGGTAACAACTGAATATAATAGGTATAAAAATTTTTACATATTTATTTTACCGAGATAAGCAATTGAATTAGTAATTTTACTTATAGTATATTAATGCTTAAACAATGTATAAAAACTATTTGCAATCACATTAAGGTTTTGAGACGCTTATCAGTAATTTATTTTTGTCACAAACCGATAAATACTGATTTAATATACTCTTTAATGCATATTCGAAACAATCAACTTTTCTTGCAAAAAATAGGTTGTAGATATGTAAGAAAATTAAAATAATTATTATAAATAAAACGCAAAAGGGCACCCTCTGTAGTAGAAATATAATGCCCGCAGATAGATTTCTTGTCATTTGAACTATTAGATGAGTAATAATAGCAGGATTTTTTTTTTAAAATAAAAATTGATTTCATTTTTCATAACAATGGTTTTTATAAAAAAAATCTTTTTATAATTTATGATTTTAATGACCTGAAGATGACTATAGGATCTTGTCGAAATGTAGGGCTAAATAAAATTTTTTTTTAAAAGTAATTTTTTAAAAATGTGCATTATTTTAACAATTGACCAATTAGCCACTTTCAAAAAGTAATTTATTAATAGAAACCCTTTTTGTAAAATATTTTTTGAATTTAATTAAAAAAGTTGATACTGAAAAAATTTATCACTAAAGAAATTAATTTATGTTTTGTATATAATAGTTGTTATTTATAATATATAATATTATTATATATTAAAATTATTAATTGTTTAATTACAACAAATAATTATTACTGTTATAAATACTAATTATTTAAAAACGTTATAAATGACAAAAATAAAATGGTAAATAGTAATAAAAAAGGCACAACTAGAAGCTAGAAATTAGAAACTAGAACTAGAAATTAAAAGTTTGTGAAGAAAAAAAAAAATTTTGGAAATATTAAGAGTTTAAAATATCCTAGAATTTATTGACAAGAAAAACCATACACTTCTTCAATATCTCAACAATTTACGTTAATTTATTTTAATTGTTAATATTCCTACCATAGGCTCAAATATCTACAAATTACTTAAAATACATTTAAGCTTAATGCACAAATATACGAAATATCGTGAAGATAAATATTGGTTATGTGAAGAGAGAAAAGGGCTTATAGAAAAAGGGGTGCTCTCCTGAAATCAATACAAAACATTATTTTTTTTATAAACTTGCTAAATACATTTAAAAAATGCTGAAAAATTGTATAATTAGATTTAAGTTACCATATACTTCATTGATCCAATATAATTAAATTATATAAAAATAACAGCAAAATCGAATAACACATAATTAAAAAATTTGTATTGAAAAAATTATTTTCCCCTTTTCGTCTAATATTCTGGATTAGTTTACGATCTCGAAAATGAAAAAATTAGTAGCATAGAAGAAGTACATGAGTCAGATGAAGATAGAAGCTCTTTTTCAGAAAAATAGGTTATCTATGACAAATTGGCATCTATGAATTAAATAAAAATGATTAAAAAAATTAACATTTTGTTTTAGAAAGAAAATATTTCTAGTATGAATATATAAATATATATTTAAGTATTCATTATTTATATTATAATACAATATTATATTATATTATATTATATAATATAAATATATGATGTATATGATATATATTATATTCATTATAAATATATAATTTATATTTATAATATATATATAATAAAAAAATATTTCCAATTGGTAACATTAGTATTAATATACTTTAAAATATTCAGTTAAATAAGTAATTTATTAATATTAATCGAAGAAGTCTATTTGCATAGTCTTATTTATATAAAATCCCTTTTTTTATTTCATAAAGTGCTGTTAGGTGGCATTTTTTAGTTTTACATTTTGTTACAATTTTTGTATTTTAAGATTTTTTGATCTAAGTTTTGAACATATTTTTAAAAACATTAAACTACTAACTACATATAAGAATGTATTGAAGGGGTTTGTTTTCGTTGTAGATTACTTTTAATTGTATATTATTAATACACAATTATGTCAACAAGTGTTTTAGTTGTAATGATTTAATTTTTTTAGTTTATTATTAATTTCCATAAAATGTTTTTTTAAAAAGGGGTTACATTTCATCATTTTTACTCTAATACTTTTATTTGCCATACGCGGGGTTTTCTGAGTTATGGAATAAATTTCTTGATCTAATATACAAAATAGACCAATTGGGAGACAAGGTCTTTTGAAAAATATGCCGAGATAGAGAACACATCAAATTTTCTTCACTATTTTGGTCATTCATTTAGTTTAATTAGTTTCTTGATCTTGATCCATACCCCAGATCCAGACTGAATACAGATTAAATGGGAAAAGAGGTCTATTACAAACTTTGCCTGGATACAGGATATTAACGAAAAATTTCCGTGAAATAACATTCAGTCAAAAAAAATCTCAGCTGAGGTGAAATCACATATCTTTACTCTTATTAAGAGTCCTTTAGTATGATATATATTATTATATTATAACTATTATATGTTGTTGTGCCTGAATGAGTATAGCAAGTTAATTTAAAGTTTTTTTTGGTATTTAAAATTTTCAATAATTTTTGTAGAAAACCTGATTTTACTCAAAATTACAATGAATATTATTTTAATCTGTCATTTCAACTCTTTTTCCCGCTTGAGAATGCATACAGAACATTGTTGAGAATGACTAATGCTTTGAAAAATACTTGAATACTTAAGTATGAGGAAATAATTTCAAAGGAATTTACTTGATAATTGATATAAAATAATCCAAACTTAAGTTTATGTTAGGTGTGTTTGTTTTTCAATTGTACTTCATTCATACATAAAAATAATAACAAGTAACTAAACCAATAGTAAGCAATAGTAAGTGGGCAATTTCAAATGCCCATTTTTGTTATTCAGTAATACCTATTTTTGTATACCTAAGTATTAGTATTTTGATGAAACCAAACTTCCTTACATTAATGACACTTTTCGTGACACTGATGGACATCCCTGTCCTATCCATAATTACCAAAGGATTTCTTTCACTTCAGCTGTATTTAGAAAAGTCTTAAACTTTTTAAGATTGATGTTTCACCACTTTGATTTGAGGATCAATTCTTTGTGGAAATTTATCCTCTAATATTGCCACAACATTCTTCAAGAATATGCACACTCAGAAAAATAATTTGATGGATTTAATCAGATTTTTAATAAATCTCAGCTCTCAGATACATCATGTTGATTTAACCATACTACATTTGGGTTTTCATATCTTCTTTACATGAGGTAAAAGCTCTCTAATGAAATGATCAGTTCAATTTATGTAGTATGTGCATATTTTTCTGAATGTAAGTACGTTTCTATATTTTTCACACATAGTCTGCTTTCGTCGGTTGTTAAAAGTTCTAACCACACTTTTTATTTATATAGAAGACATTGACCACTTATCACTTCAATTATTGTTTTTATATCTGACCTATTAAGATTTAAAAGATTTTTAAGATTTTTAAGATTTTTGTCTGACGATACAGCTGTTTAGGGTATTGCCAAATACCCATTATCAGTGGTCTTGGAAATAATTCTTGTATTCAATTATTCGTAAATAGTTTTTAGAGATTATATGTACTAGGAATCGAACGCGTATCCTGCCAAGTTTGAAGCTCAGAGTCAGCGCTCCTTAGTCAACTGACCCAAAGTCGTACTTGACTTTTATGTTCGCACTTTTTTCTAGAGTTTTTGTTTTTTTTACTGTTTTATTAACAAATTCACTTGCTGTGAATTATATTAGAACGAAATCATAATCTACCAGCTGTAGAAATTTTTATTTTTAATTGCTGAATTTCAATACTATTCTGTTTGTAGAGGCATTATTTGTTGTGTGATTTATATATTTCTTCTTATGTATATATCCTAATCTGGGAACGTAATATTGAGAAAGTCATGCTAATGTTACTCTATGAGTCCCACGGGCGAGACCAATATTTTGTGAATATCAGTTGTAATTTAACGTCAAATTTTTCAGATGGAAGTGACTATTATATTTAATAGAAACCAGTATTTTAAAAATTCTTTCTAATTTTAAATACGCTAACTTATTGCTTACATATATAAATTAGTATTAAATATATTAATGTTTTGCATACCGAAAGCTGAAGAATCTTTCAAATATATGACGTCCAAGACTTGTTGTGGTCATTGTCGTAAAATACTCCATATAAATAAGACTGCACAGCTGGCGTATATAATTCTGCTTTCAATTAATTCAAGGACAATAAGTAAAATTAAATGCAATTTAAATAAAGAAATTAAACTGAAATTAAATTTTCTTTCTTACACAAAAGTTGAAATTAAAAACTCAATAAAAAAAATTTGCACAAAGTCACTGAAACTCATAAGAAATTATTTCAATTAATTGTAAAAATGAAAAAAAAAAGTTTTAAATTAAAACTGAAAGGAAAATAAAATTTCAAACTTGATGAAATACACGCGACAATTACGAGCGAATCTTCAAGAATTTCTTCAAGATTCGGGGGACAATAAAGCACGGCAGGGAAACAACAAACACTTAAACTCGTTAACAAGTAACCAATTTGCAACAATTTAAATTTATTTATTTAGAATATTTTTCAATTCTAATTCAACTTTTGATTTTATTATTTTCGACAGAACAAAACATTTTGCGTTGTAATATTTACTTTGCGCTTTTATTTATAATTTTTGAGATATTTTTTTTTTTTGGTATATTTGATAATAAATTTATTTGAATAAAATTTTTAATTTATTTTTTTATTATTTTTTTTTTAAATTTGTTTTTTTTTTCACTATCAATTTTTCACTTAACAATTCAAAGCGTTGCATTCATATTTTTTTCTCACCTATTTTTTTGGCACAATGCAAATTTCCGCGTAAATCTACTGTGATTCACCGAGAACTGAAATACTTTCGCGATTTATTATCGCTCAAAAAATCGAAAAAGAAAAAACACGTAACGATTCTTACAGTTACGGACCTCAGCTTACGAAACTCTTTAGCACAACAACAAAACTGACACTGATCGCAAATGCAGTCTTCCAACTTCACGGGACGACGACATTCAACTTCTTTCGTTTCTTATTCTTCCTCTTCTTTTTCTTTTTCTTCTATTGAAGATCTGGTCGTTTTTCTTTCGTTACTGATCTGTGGGGGCCACGATTTTTACGCGTTTGCATTCTCCGCGCTGTCGTATCTCGCCGCGTTCGTTCGGTTTGAAAGTCTCTGTACAACTGCGGAGGCAATTACTTGGAGTCTCATTAGTGTGTTTAGATATTTTCGCCGTTCTTCAGCGATCGTCGGTCGCTATGTCGCAGTTTGTGTGTGCCATGGAAAAATATACTTCTCTGTATTTTGTATTATGTGAATTTCTGGTGTTTATGTCTTCTCTTTTTCCGTGAGTTTACATGAGTCAACATTGTAGTCTGTCGTTTGTTTTTTTATCGCTTGTGTACGGGACGTGTACAATTGTTTTGGACTTGTGTATCGAAATATGCCGGTTCGTCAGGCAAAGTTACTATGAAGTTGTGATCACAACAGAGAAGATACTTTACTGCCGGTTGTCGAGCGTTGTCGTTGTCGCTCTCTCGGAACGTGTGCGAATCTTTTCTTAATATTCATATTTTTTTATTATTATTATAATTTTGTAGATATTTTTGTCATTCGCGATTGTTGATGCTATATTACCTTTGGCTTTGTAGGAAAAACTGTTTATATGCTGCAATACTCATAAATTAAACATTGTCATTACAATGAACCAGTGGCGGTTTTATTTTATTTCTTTTGAAATTTTTTTTTGATGAGTGCATTCATTGTCTTTGAAGGTTTTCTTTTGAATAATGTAAATTAATATTTAATATTATTTTTATATTGAAACACAAAATATTTGAATATGTATTAGTTGAAACAATTATATAATTTATTGTTTTAATAAACTAATTTTATTTATATATTTCTGTATAGAGAAATTGGACAATATTAAATAATAAACAAATTTTTAAATTAATACACTGAAGATAATGGACTATAAACTATAGTTGAAATATTGTTGACAATAAAATATAAAAAAGTTTTAAAAGTAATTAATAAAGCTGTATATTATTTAACATTGGTTAATTAGTCCACGTATATTAAAAAATTATAGTAATGTAATCTATTTTACATTAATTTATTATTTTTCTTTACTTCTTGTTGAAGAAATAATATAATAAACATTTCAATATTATTTTATATATATTTCTCTGTTTTAAATTAATTAAAATGATTTAAAAATGATTAATTAAAACAATAATAACGATCATATTTTGAAATATTGAATCAGATATATTTTATTTTATTTTATATATTAATTGTTCAGTTCTCGCTTTATTCTTTTCATAATATATATAATCAGTGCTAGACAAGCAGTATTAAATTCAAGTAAAACGATTGAGTAACTAGCCCCTAATTTTATACATTCAGGTCTGAGGATAATATAAAATACAAGAAAATGAAATTGCGGATGAGCTAGTTAAGGATCAGTAAGAAGCATTCTTTGCAGAGAAACTTATACTGCACTTTTTAAAATATTTCAAAAAACAAAAAATCAAGTCCGTTTCTTGAAATTAATAAAAATAATTAGAACATCACCCCACCTTATTAAAATCCTACTTTGAACGATAACAAAAATATTCGAACATTTTTAAATAAAATTAGTAACAAAAATACTTGAGGGCTGTTAGTTTTACTGGACTGAAGCACATAGCTCAGGTTTCTGTTAAAATCTTAATAAAATTCACTAATAAAACGCGTATCCTAATTGATGCACACAATCGCTAAAAATAGGACTCTGAGCTGGTATCGCAATGGACCTAAATAGCCTTTTTGGTCTGCCAGCATAAATTAATACCTAGTTTCTGTAGTTTGTATAACAATGTGTATAAAATAAATAAATTTATAAACTAAGAACCAAACTGAAGAGAATGCACATTTTTATAAACATATTTTAATTCTTATATTATAAAAGTATACAAGAATAAACAGAAACGCCACTGTTTGGAAATGAACTGCAATCAAAGCATCACCAAGCGAAAGAAAACCTTTAAACCTACTGAACAACCTAAGATTCCAATATAATAGCGACAAGATGACAAAAAATTGAGAAAAAAAAAATTAAAAAACGAATATTGCAATTCCAGCTAGCAAAAATTACAAGTTAAGTGCTGGAAAATAATGAGACCGGTACGCCTCAAGCAACCAAAGTAACAAGCGAAACAATACGAAAAGTACGCAATGTCAGCGCTTCAATGATGAACGCCCAGGTGAAGTCAAGGTAACATCGTCAATGGTAGCTGATGTATGGAGATATAGTTAGAGTGATGTGAAGACAAACGGATGTGGCTAAGTAAACCTTAAAATCAGCCAACGTATAAAATGCGCGAATATCTTGAATAGTTCAGAGGAATTAAATACTTTCATCAACAGAAAACAAAAAGTTAATTATGCTTATTTTTCAAAACAAAAAAAAAATTAAATGTAAAATTGTAAAAATTAAAAAAAACAACAGAAAAAAACTTACTTCGAAAATGTCTATAATAAAATTTGAAGGGGAAAGTGTTGAAAGTTAACTTAAATTTATTAAAGGTAATTGCAACAAAATAGCGTGGAAATTATATGAAGAATTACGTATGAATTGCAATGATAATTTGATCATTTTTTTCCATTTGTTTGGCTAATAACTGAGTTACTCATTGACCCTAATTGCAATTTCCAATTTAATTATAGAATTATGCGGAAGATATTTTCTTTCCTCCATTGATTGGTAAGAAAACGGTTGCATGCGAGTTGCATGCGATGTGCAGTTGAATAGATATTATACGAATATTCATCATAGATACTTTGTTTTTCAACAACAAAACAAAAAAGTTCAACAAACATTAGCCTACATTTTTATTTGCTTTCCTTCGGATTTTTTGCATTTTGCTAGTAATTAACAAATTAACGTTTATTCGAGCATTATCATGCAACACGCCAACACAAACAACATAGTCCACACAGCCAACATAGCCAACATCACCAATACCTCTAATAGAGTCGACATGGACAACATCATCAATACCGCTAATATAGCTAACTTAGTATAGACAACTAAGACCGCCAACATAGTCCACTAAATCAACACAACTAACTAAGTCTGTATAGCCGAAATAGCCTTCAAAACCAACATCACTATCACTGGTAGTTCCGCCAATACTGTCAACATAACCGACTAAGTCGACACAACCAACATAGCTTCTACAGCCAAAATAGCCTTCACCTACCAATATCACCATCACCGGTAATACCGCCAACATAGCCGTCTAAGTCAACACAACTAAAAAAGTCTGTACAGCCTAAATAGCCTTCAAAACCAACATCACAATCACCGGTAATTCCGCCAATACCGCCAACCTAGTCAACATTGCCGACTTAGCTAATTTAATTGGCATCTTGACCAAATTTCTGCAAAGGCACATTTAGCGCATGATTATTTGTTGAGCTCATTGTGCCCATATTGTGAGGAAGTTATGCTCTTCGCTTTGGAAGATTTTCCAGAAAACTTATTATGTAAAATTAAATTTTTCTATTTTGGTAGCGTTCTTATGCTATGAGTGCTCCTATTTAAATTGTAGGTTGTAGTTAAATTGGTTGCTTGGACGAATTTGCTTGGATTTATTGAACAGAAAATTGTACAGAAAAGTGAATGGAAGATAGTTGATACTCGTAATTAGGGAAAGAATGCAATCAGTTCGATTTTTAATAAAATGCCTTTAAGTATTGTTTCAGTTTTCTAAGAACAAATGGATTTATATAACAGAAATTATTCCAGAAAAATGTGGGAACATAAAAAGTGAAGTACGATTTTGGGTCAGTTCGTTAAGGTGCGTCTGATTCTGAGCTTCGTACTTGCAGTCTCAAAAAAAAAAGAAAAAACAAGACCACTGATGATGGGTATTTGCAATATCCAAACAGCTGTATGGTCAGCCAAAAAGTCAATTAATTAAAATAATATAAAAATGAATTTTCGTTGTTGTAGTTCACTACTGTACAAAAAACCTTTTTAAGAAATTACTCTTTTAAACACAAATATGATAGTCTGTTATAAAATTGATACAATGATTGGAAATAATCAGTAGTGAAAAATATTGGTTTCAGACACAAGAGAAGTCACTAAGGCTTTTAAATTTTTATATTAAAAATATTTATTAATATTTTTGTTAATCTTTGTATTATTCTATTGTATTTCTTTATTATTTATTTACACTACAAAAGGTGTTGGAACTTACATATGCCCTGGGCCCGTTATGACACGGTTTGAAATTATTCCATTTTCTCAACACTTTCTGGTAAAAGACCAACTGGTATTCAGTAAAAGCGTCATTATATTAATATAATGACTGTTCCATCACAAAAGGTATCGAAACTTACATATACCCAGGGATCGTTGCGATGGTTCTGCTATGGCACAAAACTATCGTTGTAAATTAGTTTTTACAAAATACTGTTGAACTGACCACATCGTTCACGTAACATTGTGGCAAGAGATTTTCATCTGTTTTTAAAGCCAAAATCAACGTTTAAAGAAAAGGGTTATTAACCGATTGTGTACATAAAAAATTTTTTTAAACAGCTAGCCAATTTGTATTGCATTTAATGTAGTTTATTTTAAAATCAACAAAATAAGCTTTTGATTCTTCTTCTTTCCTAGTATAAAAGTCCATTGTGGACCAGTGCAAGCTTAACCAATTTTTGCCATCTGACTCGAACCGATGCCAAGTTTTTTTAATCGCTCACGCGTATCTTCGTTAAATCTTCTTCAGCATCATCTAACCACCTCTTTTTAAGTCTACTTCTTCATCGGGATCCAACTAGATTAAATTATAAGTGCTTGCTTTGTTTATCGTTCTCGGTTGATATACTGAACATACGTCAGAACTCGTTAATTAGGCATTAATAGATACGAGGTTTTTGTTAACTTGATAAGATCTTAGATTTCAAAAGTTTTATAGGTTTTGATTACATGACAAAACAATTGTTTTTAAGAAGTTGAACATCATATATCAATCAATCTGCAGAAATTTTATGAATTCGCTAAAGAAGTTGAAAATCATGTATCAAACGGAAAATGGGAAAAATATAAAAAATACTACGAAAAATATACAAGTTGAGCTTGGGTGAAGCCTTGGATCTTTGTATTGCAATGAATAATGTTTACTTTAAAGACGATAAAAGACGTTTTAATTGCTTGAAAATTCTTTTCGGTTTTATTAATCAGTTCCAGATATAGAATATGGTTACTAAATGAAGGCAGTTTATTTCAATATATATGTGTAGGAAGTTGTCTGTTTTTTATAAATTGTGTTTTTAAATATTCTATAATATCTTAATATATACATTAATGTATTTTTTTACATCCAAATTTATACTTAAGCTGTATTAATATTACGTATTGTGACTGCTGAGGTAACAAGGATTTTTATTAGACAAATTTAGTTGAAAATTTAAGTCCGGCAACGAGATTCTTGTCACTAGTATGGACAAAATAGTGTAGACAAAAATGCCTCATTCCTAATCCCTGGGTTCCGGGTTTTTTTATAAATAAAAAAAAAATTACTTTCTAATAAGAGCAACGCACAAATATGCCTCAGTGTTTATCTTTGGGTTCCGAATTATTTATGGATATTAAAAAATAATTTAGAGTATTAGAGTAATGCACAAAAATGCCTCAGTCTTTATCTTTGGGTTCCGGATTTTTTATAGGTACCAAAAATCACTTTCTAATTAGAGTAATGGACAAAAATGCTTGAATCCTAATCCTGTAGTTCTGCTTTAATTTTATAATAATGACTTTATCACACAGTTTGAGGTGCTGCTGCCCCAGCGTTACCCCCCCTTTCTACTACCATGTGTACAATCAATTTTAAAATATATTTCCTTTATAACAAAATAAATTTCCATGAAAAATATTACTAATCCTAAATAAGTAAACATTAAATTTAAAAACTTCATATGCGGATATAATCAACACTAGTCAAGTGAAGAAAGTACAAAACTAAATCGCTGAAGTAATTCGACTTTCTTATTACATTACAAAAACACAAAAAAAAAAAACAACTTTATATAACATGACAACGACACTTAGTTAGTCTGACAAGAAATTAATATCTTTTGAAAATATTTTATATATTTTTTATATTTCGAGCAACGAAGTTAATAACCTCCTTAGTAATTGGTGCGCAATTGACAAGGCGTCGGCACATGCAAGATACAAGCAATCTTCGCTTCAATGAAAATGTTGAAGTTGGAAAAGTTGATTAGCATTCACTATCAATTTTCTCAACGAATTATAGGTTGCCGAACACGTTTTCGATTATTCATACTATAGAGATATATCTGCTTATTTTCCATAAAATTACACAACACAACACAACAAGCAGCGATATTTCAACGGGAGGATTGCTATGGTGCGTGGCAAAAATCTTTGTCACATTTCAATGCTTGAAGGCCAGTTCGAAGACAGCAGCAAAGTTGATTCACCTAAAATTAGTCAAAAATCAAAAAATAAAAATTGCAACGCCGTCGAAAGAGTCAAGTGGGTTTAGATGATGTGGCAAGTACCAAGTTACGGCTTTGTGGCTACTGAACCATGAATGACAGTTTGTTTTCAACGGATTACTGTAGCACTAAACATATGTAGACAACGACAACCAGCGGATGCAGTGCAGCAATGTCAGTCTGAATAGACAACGGCAATGGACATTTTATTTGTCGCATGAAGTAGCTGTGCAAGTGGAAATGATATTTTCCAGTTTATTTACATGCGAGAATTGCAATTATTTTTAATACATACGAGTTTATATTTTAATGACTTTGCCTGCAATTAAGTTTTCATCCAAGAGAAATATAATAGGCCGTATAGGCTGACTAGCCTTGTAAAAATATTAAAATTAATTTTAGAAAGTTAAAAGCATTAAAAGTGAAAATATTTTTAACAATCACTGAAGGTTTTCTGTATTTCCTTAATTTGCCCTTTTAGCGAAATTAAAACTCGTATAAAACATTTCTTCTACTGCAATTAAAATATTTCGCTTGCTCTGTAATGCACAAAACAGGGAAACCGCAAACACCATTTGCCGTAGAGCTCATCATAATCATTAAGGCATTATTAGAAACAGGCAGGAACATAGTTACACGTATCTATAAAACCCCGACTTGCCACCACCACCACTACCGATGTTGGCATAATCGTTTATCTGCAATTATGAAGAACATCAAGCATATTTATTGGTAGTATCATCATTAATAATGCTTCTGATGCCACTCGTAATACTTACTACAGCTGCCGCCGTGATGCTATGGCGCAATATTGTACATTTTACGTACATTTATTGCAATGGAAGGAGTACGTGTATGCAGGGATGGATCTGAGCATATGAAAACGGATACGTGCCAACATATCCCCTTGCTTTGGCAAACAACATCCGCCACGGCAGTTGGAGTTGGAATTTATTAATTTACAAGAGTTTAAGTTCAAAGTGCTTAGATATGGAATGATTTATGTTAACAATAAAATAAAAATTAAATATACATAAACATTTACGGTTACTTAAGATATTAGAGCTTATTAATAATAAGTATAATTTTTTCATTAACATTTGTTTTTGTAATTTTTAAATAAACTCTCTCTTTCAAAAATATCATATTGTTCTAAATATGAGAGATTAATAATACAGTTTATAAATGGGTCTTTTAAATAATTAACCAAGTTAATAATATATATATTTTATTTATATTTGCATTATAAACAGTAGTTCTTCAAAAAAAAATGCATTGAAAGACCCGTTCTCTTAAGCGAGCATCGACAGGATTAGCACTTTTATCTGATCAAAAGAATTGTCGTTTTTATAGAACATAATTAACAATTGGAGACCACCAATATTGCATGGTTCAGATAGTATCTTACCAACAGGGTTTTTGCTGTATTACATATTATTATCATAATAAGTTACTTGTCAGTTCGTTTTGCTAACTAACTACTTAGTAACTAATAAATAGTTACTAACTATTAGCTACTAATGTTAACAATTTGGTAAAAAAACTTTCTTCATTATTAAAATTATACTACCATTATTACTATATATAATTTATTCTAATGTACGTAGCGTGTATGATATCATAAATGTGACAGTTATTTTCTTTATTTAAAAAAAATAATTGAGTGAGCCAAAGAAGAGTTTTGTGAAAGAAATGTTGCCTCAGGAGAGGAGAGAGCTTAACGTAAGGTGTCTAGTAGAGTTAGTTATGCAGAGCAGACATTGTTTCACACCATATACCTTTATTGTTTATTTTGAGAAACACTTCTCTAACTTTTTGAAGGATATCCTCATTACTCTAAGTTGTGTGTTTATTTTAAAGCCCTTTAAAATTGATTGCAATGATTATAGGAATAATTTTGTAAACATAAGAATATTACTTATTTGGCCATAACAATCCGTTACCCGGTTTCGGCCTGACGCAGTATGTCTCTCCAGGCGCCTCTGCTGTGTGCGCAACTTCTTCTATCTCGTACATAAAGTGCTTTCTTAACTTGATCACTCCACCGAATATGCAGTCTCTTCTTCCTTCAACTAGTGCTTTAAATACCTTTATCATTGGAGCATTTTCATTCATTTTTACAACATGAACCAGTCAGCGAAGCCAGTGGATGTGAATTCGCTGAATTATAGCAATGTCGTGATAAAGGTCGTTTAGCTGTGCTTTATTCAGATGCGGGAGTCGTCGGCAACTCGTAGATGACCAAAGATGTTACGAAAAACTTTTCTGTCAAACACTCCCAATGCTACTTCATCATTCTGTGTTAACATCCCTACTTCTGCGCCACACAGAAGCACAGGAAAAATGAGC
This sequence comes from Teleopsis dalmanni, assembly GCF_002237135.1. Classification (NCBI taxonomy): domain Eukaryota; kingdom Metazoa; phylum Arthropoda; class Insecta; order Diptera; family Diopsidae; genus Teleopsis; species Teleopsis dalmanni. Next base: position 171,287,612 of record NC_051846.1, read on the forward strand.
AATGGAATGTCTTAAGAGACGATTAGCGCTCTTGGAGTTTGTCTTCGCGATTCGTATTTGCGAAAAATTTTCGAAAGTTGTCTAAATGCTGATTAATCTTCTTAAGATATTTTTAATCTTTTATCAATGAATCCTTTTTTGTTTCACTTACTTTGAATACTGTCACTTAACAACTACAAATTTACTTAAACTTGATGTTGGACATATATAAGATACATATATTATTAGATATTAGGTAAAAAATTTTTAAAAGATCTATTGTGCCCCTTACTCAGGTTAGAGTGTTTCTCAAAGTCCGATTTCTTTAATGAAAGACAGTGTAGAGCCTACCTTTACCTTTGGATCTTTATGATCCATGCAATAACCTCCTAGATGTCTCTTCCGCTTGTGCATAACCGCCGGGCACTCCCCAAGCACATGGTATGCAGTTTCTCTATCTTTTATACAGTATCTGCCGTCTGAGTTGGATTGAAATCTTAATTTCGATAGGTGATTATTCAATCTACAGTGACCGGTCAATAACCCCGTAATAATTCTTAGGTTGTTGTTTGATTGTGCTATGCAAACTTTGAAGCGTTTTAGGTTCTACGTCTCTAACAGCATTTTAAATTGTGAGAGTCCTGATAACCTTTCCCAATAGAGTTCTCTTTCTTTTTCCTCTGCACTATTCATAAGAATAGATAGAGTTCTTTTACCTAGACCACGGAATGGTTCTGGGTCTATCATTCTTGAGGCTGATATATATATTTTTTACCTACTGCAAACTCAAAAAATCTTTCCTTTATTTTTTCTTCACTCAACTTAATGTTTCTAAAGTTTTCATATTTAAAACAATTATTTTAAATTTAAAAAATTAATCTTTGCAATTTTATATTAACATATAAAGGAAGCATAAATATTTTTATCCGTTAAGTGCTTTGAGTTACTTTCTCTATGTAAGAGTATTATCTCTCAAACCCATGACTTCATAAAAAGGGTTAAAACGTTGTAGGCCTACGGCAAGAACATTTTAGAACTGCTAGGAAAGGTGAAAAATATTTGAAATACAGACAGGCAACAGCTGCTACAATTGCCATGGAGCAAATAAACTAGTAAGTAAACAATGACCAGATACAGATAAATCCATAATTGTTATAGTACAAATACTTTGTTGAATAATAGTTAAGAAGCGTGAAAGGAAAAGGAAGCATTAAATGGTTGTGCCAAACAAAAGTTCAAAAAGTTTATTAAATAACATTGAACACTAAATTGGCAAAAGCGGCATAAGCAATGCAACTTGAGGGAGGGGGGAGTATCATAAATCTTTGCTTTTCAATTAAAAATTTAAAATTGCGTTAAAGGGAATAAAAAATATGGAGGAACTGCAGTCCGTTCGATGGCACCACTTCTGGACAAGCCTTGTGTAGCAGCTGCATCAGTTTAAGTTTAATTTTAGTATTCGCTCCTGCCTTAAATGTGCTAAATTGTGGCCTAAAGGCGTCAATACTGCATTGTGCGCACAGGTTGAAAATTTTTCCTTTTGCAGGGCGCTTATCCTACGTTGTTTGTTTAATGCATGCAAATAAAAATTCCAACATTTACAACATCGGAAGAATTGGTAAAACGCTTGCTGCCAATGGTAGTAGTCACTCATCCTCTGTACTGGTCCTCGATAACTCGGTAGTGTTGCTTGAGTTGCATGCAACGGAAATTTAATATTGGAAACCATAAATATCACACACAGCAATAATGTCAGTCTATGAATGGCACGTATGGAACTGAAGATGGTGGCAGTAAGGTAGGGAGTAGAGTTTTCACTGGTAGGGAAGTAATGCTCGATAGCATCGAAAGCAGTTAAAAATATTTATAAAGTTGGAATAATTTTACAGGAATTTAGGAAATTCTTTAAACTAATCGATTTGTTAAGCGGAAATTTAATCAGTTTCATCTTGGTGTCATGCATATTTGAGAAAAATATTGGTGGTCTATTGACTTAATATTTGCAACAAATTATTTTAAGTTGCTTTTAACTATGTAAATCTGTTTTATTTATTCTGAATTAAAGAATTGAACAAGTAAATAGTATTAAGAATTTAAAATAACAACACCTGACTTTGTATTAAGTTTGAAATGCAAACATTTATAAAAAATATTTCGAACTAAAGTGCTAATGGAAGTTAAAAGAAGATTAAATTACTATAATTATTGGTAGCTGAAGAGAAGGTCTAAATACGTTTCTAGTTGAATGTAGAATCCAAGGTAACTCAAACACTTAATTATAGGTATTTAAAGTGGATCAACTAGTGCTAATTACAACAGTCGATAAGGGAGACCATTTACTGATGTGCTGTCGAAATTGCATGTCATATACACGAATACAAGTGTAGTTTTGCATCGGAAATGACATAATGTTTCTGTTATAGATTTAAGAATTATCATCCAACTTAAAAGCTTCTTTTGAAATTTAGTACAATATAACGAAAACGTTTCAATTGACAATGCCTATCCCATAATATAGTTTATAAGCACTATACGTGTTATAAATGATGTGCCGTATGTTTACCGATGGATCTCCATGATCATCATAGACTCTACTGTGTATGTAGCTTACAAAACTCAACCAATGTCATCTTGAAATTTATGGAATTCAAATTAAGCATATCAGAAGCAAAAAATTATTGAATTTTAACCAAACTCAAGTGTGTTCAAGACAAATTGACTGATTAACAACTAATTAATTACTTAATTAATTAACTGATTGATCAATGTTAGCTAAAAATCATATTTTAACTATAAAGCATATCCTGTATTTACTTATTTTGATTAAGTGTAGTATTTATCTACTCATGAAAATATATTTGACGATGTGAGAAAGGCGTAGTCATCAAAAATACTTCCCCGATTTCCTAAGATAGTTTTAAAGTTGTTGGCTTAGCGAAAAAATTTGGTAATAGAGAAAAATATATAAAACCAATTTTAGGACTTTAACAGTTATTACACCGTAGTCCATTATTATCGTAATTCTTCACTTTTATCTTTATCTCTTATCATTTATCTTTATTTTTTATCTTTATCTTTTATGTCTGTCTGTTATCCTTATCCTTTGTTCCTATCTTTTATTTTTTATCTTTGTCCTTAATCTTCATATTTTATCTTTACTTTTTAACTTTATCCTTTATCTTCACATTTTATATTTATCTTTTATCTTTAGCTTCATGTTTATCTGTACGATTAAAGCAATCTCACAAAATTTTTGTTCTAATCAGTGAAAAATTGGGGAGTAGTTTCACTGTCAACTTGTATGCAATACTGACTAGAATTTTTTTATTTCTTCAGTTTGCTCAGATATCTCATAAATCTTAAAAATATGTTATTCAAAGAACAATAAAAGTGGCAGTCCTTAGCAAGAAGCTTTGGACTCAGGGCAAAGTCCCGTTGTGACACCACAAGGAAATTTCATCATATTTTCAGCCATCTGTGACGGTGATGTGATGGAATTCCAACAGTATTCCAAGTGATGGAATAGTGTTGGATAGTGTTTTTCAAATGATATTCTTGGGTATGAATACAATCAAATAACTTACTGTTGTGACAAAGCTAGTACACTTAGTTCTCTGCATTTTCGTTTCGATATATATCACATGTCTTAAACTTTCTAGTGATTGTAGTGAATGGAATTATTAGTATTCATTATTTTTATTCAAGTAGTTATATTAGTATCCGACATGATGTTAGCACATTCGTAGAAAGTGTTAATAAATGGTAATAGATGAGTCAGAGCAAAAAAAAAAAAAACATAGCTCATATTTAAATTTTAAAACAATGTTAGAATAAAGAATTCACTATATTTCCAAAACCAAAACAAAAATTCAGATACAAATCCAAAATACTTCATGCTCAAAATACAAAATAGAAAATGCACCCAAGAAAAAAGATTTTCGTTAATGCAACTAAAAATAACGAAATAAATTTTTGGTGTCTGAGTAAAACGTGCAATTGAATTTTAGTAGCAATTCCATTGCCTTCCTGGCGGTACGGCACATGCGGAGTGGGAAAAGTAAAATCCCGCATCCAACAAGAAAAATTTCTTTTGAAATTTTCTAAAGCAGCTTTATGAATAATTCAGTTAACGATACGCTACCTACTACCTTTTTTGGTACAAGTGCAATAATTCTTCTGCTACTTTTCCCTACAATTTAAATGTCTGTCTGTCTGTCTGTTTGTTTGTGCGTTTGGAGCGCTGTTTTACTGATTGTCTCTCTGCAACTGACATTTGGTATTTTCTCACCTTAAACATAAATTGCGTAAAAACTTTTAATGCTCATATATATGTATTTAGTTTTATACTTTGTGAAAATAAAAAAAATAATCAAAATATTGCACGCTTTTAGGCACCTTTGCCCTTCACTTAAATTCTTTCATAACAGATTTGAAAACTGTTAAGCTGCGTATAAAATTTATGTTTTCTATTAGAAAATCGTATGTTTCTGCAATTCTAAAATATTTTTTTTTTGAGCTCGAATAAGCTTATAAATGTTTAAAATATGTGTAAACACGGAATGTTATGCGCCAAAAAGCATGCAATTTTAAATAAATAAAAATTATTTAATCCGCTTACCGAACACTAATGGAATTCATGTGTTCTAATCCTCAAGCATAAACTGTCTCTAAAAATGTTTGTATGGAATTAGTAAAAATTTTTGTGGTACAATTTTATGAGCCATCCAACCACCTTTCACTTTCACTCCGTTTTAAAGGGCAGGCACTTAGCCTTACCATTGCTTGGAAGGACATTATGGAAAGCATTGCCGAAGTTGTTTCAAGCCACTTTTTGTAGATTTTGTACATTTTATAATTGTGGAGATAAACAAAGAAAATAAAAATAAAATTCTTTGGACACAATGAAACCTTTCTGTTAGAAATGCAGATGATTCTAAAGCTTAGGGTTTTCTTTGTGATACTTAAAACCAGTTTAGTAATGGTTAATTGTTATGAGGAGTAAGTACATTAGGGTGTGGAGAATTAATTCTTTAAGTATTGAATTTAAAACTTTATTCATTTCAAATTTTATTTAATCAAATAAATGCATGCATTCACTTTGTTATTGTTATAATTAAAGATATAAAGATTTTCTGCTTCATATCTAATAAACCCCAATAATATGGAAGGGGACTCATAAAAGTTGGTAAAACGACAACAAAAACATTAACGTTATTACTTTTATTTTCGTTATTTTTGCAACAATTTTCATTAATTTTTATATTTTTCTGAAGCCGATAAATCTTCTTTCTAAAATAGTTCTCAAAATAGGATTTCCTAGACTTGTTTTTTTTTTTTTTTTTTTTAAATTTTATTTTTATTTTTATTGAATCTTCTAAAAATCAACTTAGAACTAAAAATAAATTTTCGCTGCTAATTGCTGTATTAAAATATTTGAAAAAAGAAAAATAGATAATTAATTGTCCTTAGCCAAAGCTTCGTCCAATTTCGTTACCATGTCGGGCGTTATCCTTGAATAGCCGGGTTTATATAGTTTTTTTTGAGTCGCTGTGTACCAGCGCTTTGGGTAAGGTTGCTTGCAAGTGGATTTTGATGGTTCCTGAGTTTGATTTTGTACTTTTGTGTGTTGCTGGTAATTACATCTGTGACTGTGTCAATTCGAAGATCTCTATGAATATTTGCGTTTTTTATATACCAGGGGGCACCGACTATTTGCCGGAGGATTTTTGATTGAGTTCTTTGAAGTTTTTCAATGTTTGATGGAGAAGCAGAGCTCCAGAGTTCAATTCCGTAGGTCCATATGGGTTTCATCATTGTGTTGTAAAGTTGCACTTTATAGGTGAGATTAAGTTTAGAGTTTTTATTTATCAGCCAGTTTAGTTCTTGTTGTTTGAGTTTAATTTGGGTTACTTTGGTTTCTATACGCTTTTTCCACGTAAGCCTTCGGTCGAGGTGCATTCCTAAGTATTTGGTGTCATTGCATTGTGGTATTACTTTTCCATTAATACGAAGGGCAGGGCAGGTATCTCGTCGTAGAGTGAAGGTTATGTGTACACTTTTCGATTCGTTAACTTTTATTCTCCAGAGATCGAGCCATTTTTGCAGTTTGTTGAGGTGGTCTTGAACTGATTTTGTGGCTGTGAATGGGTCGTCACTATGGCTGAGAATGGCAGTGTCATCCGCAAATGTTGATGTTGTTGTACAGTCACTGGTTGGCATGTCTGCTGTGAAAATCAGGTACAGCAAGGGGCCCAGAACACTACCTTGAGGTACACCTGCCATAATGGGGAAGGCATTGGAGACAAAAGAATTTTGTTTTATAACAAATCTTCTATTTGAGAGGTAGTTTTTGATAACTGAGGATATATTGTATGGTAAATGTTTCTCAAGTTTCCAGAACAATCCTTCGTGCCAAACTTTGTCAAAGGCTTGGGTTATGTCTAGAAAGACGCCTGAACAATACTGCCTCTTCTCAAACGTTTTCTTAATTACTCGTACTATGCGGTGTACTTGTTCTATTGTGTTGTGTTTTTCTCTAAATCCAAATTGGTGGTTAGGTATTATTCTTTTCTTATTTATATATGGCATTAGTTGTTTTATAAAAAGTTTTTCAAATAATTTTGAGAGAATTGGAAGCAGACTTATGGGTCTATATGAGGTGACTTGAGCGGGGTCCTTTCCGGGCTTGGGTATCATCATGATTTTGGATAGCTTCCAGTCGTTTGGAAAATATGCAGTCCTTAAAACAGCGTTATAAATAAAAAGTAGTTGGTCTTTGGCGATTTGTGGGATCTCTTTCAGCATTTTCGCTGTAATTAGGTCGTAGCCTGGGGCTTTTTTGGTATTTAAATTTTTGATTTTGCTTTTTAGTGGTTTTTTACTGAAGCAAATTGTCATATTGTCGTTTCGTGTGGAGTAAGGCAGAGAGTCAAGTTTTGTTAAAGTAGAGTTTGGGGTAAATACATATTTAAGGTGATTTGCAAAAGCAGCACCCTTTTCCTCATCGCTTTTAGCCCAGTTTCCATCTGTAAGTCGGAGGGGTGCTCTGTGTATAACGGGCTTTTTCTTGAGTTTAGTGGCTTTCCAAAGGGAGTAGTTTGTTGTTTGCGTTGGAGACAACTGTGAAATAAAATTTTCGTATTCTATGCGATTTTTTTCTTTGAGTAATCTCTGAAGTGCTTTCGTCAGATTCTTGAGTTGTTTTTTAATACGGGGGGATCGTTGTTGTTGCCATTGGCGTCGTACTTGTCGTTTCTCCTGTATAAGGGTTGCAATTTCGTTCGATGTATGGTAGTTTATAGGTTTGTGGGGTATTGGGAGTGGGGTTGATATTCGAGCGGCTTGTTGAAGTAAAGCTGTGAAGTCCTGGACTGCCTTGTCAATTTCAATATTTGATTTTAGGGAAACGTCGGTGTTAATATGTGAGCTAACATATTTTTTAAATTTTAGCCAATTTGTGTGCTGGTTTGTGAGCTTTTCATCAGATTTTGGATTGACTATTGTTGTGTTTCTAATCAGAATAAAAGTCGGCGTGTGATCAGAGGAGAGTTCTAAGGATGCCTCGGTAGCAATTTGATCTCTTTTTAAATTCTTTGTTACCGCAAAATCAATGACGTCTGGAGTTTTTTTCCGATCTGAAGGCCAGTATGTTGGTGTGCCAGTGGAGGATATGTTAAGGTCGAGTTTTGATATCACGTTCATCAGGGATTTTCCTTTTGGTGATATAAGTCTTGAGCCCCAGAATGTGTGTTTGGCATTGAAGTCGCCGGCCGCTATGAACTTGGGTCCAAGCTTTGTAAAATATTCTTCGAATTGAAGTTCCGTTATTTTGTACCTTGGTGGACAATAGATTGAGGTTATATTCAGACCTTTTATGTATTCTTCTAGACATATGCTTGTCGCCTGCATATATTCTGCTTCAAGGGTTTGAGTTGGGAAGTGTTTAATGTGGTTTTTTATGAGGATAGCAGATCCGCCTCTTGCTCGTCCACTGGGGTGTTTCGAATCGTAGAGTATGTAACCAGGTATCTTAAAGTAGCTTTTCTCGTTAAAATGGGTTTCTAAGATCAGCATGACGTCAATTTGATGTGATTGTAAAAACAATACAAGTTCGTTTTTATGTTGGCTTAAGCCGTTAGCATTCCAGAAGCAAATTTTGATTGCATTCATGGTTTGGATAGGATTGAAAGTAAGATATTTTGATTTTGAATCATTCCCTGCATCATATTTTGCATGGTGTTCATAAATTGTGTCATGTTTTCCATAAACAGTTGGATCATGTTTTCAATATTTGAAGATGGTTTAGTAGAGTTTTCATTTTGGACGTTGCTTGGGCCAGTGAATCCTCTAACAGCGTTTGCATATGATATTTGTGTACACGTATTGTTGGAGTCAGATGGAGCATTTGGCTGAGATCGCATTTGAGTAGAGTGTGGTGGGATTACTGACTGAGAGCGGGGACACAATGCTGGAAACATTCTTTGTTTTTCGGTAGTGTATACTACACATCCTTTATAATTAGCGGTGTGGTTGCGTCCACAATTTCCGCATTTTTTTGTTGTTGGGTCCTTCTTATTTGATGTGCAATCCTTAGTGCGGTGAAAGTCGCCACATGCAACACAAACACTACGAAGTGTGCAATAGGACTTCGAATGTCCATATTCCTGACAATTAGTACACTGCACCGGGTTTTTACGCTTGTGCGGTTCTTCTACTGATATTTTTCTGTGTAGTAGGAATTGTAGGGAATAAATTGGATGAGCCTCGTTAGATTTGAGTTTCTTTCCTTCAGGTTCAAGCTCTATTTTATAAAGTGGTGTCGAAACTTTATCGCGGTTTTTAATGTTGTATATAGATTTTGATTTAAATCCTTTTTCTTCAAGTGTTTCTTTAATTTCTGCTGTATTCAAATCTGGTTCTATTCCTCTTATAACTACTGTTAATCCTTTGGCACTTTTTAATTGATAGGTGTAAAAATTTTTTCCATTTTTTTCGAAGTTGTTTACAACTGTTCTGTAATGTTTTTCTTCGTTGATCGAGATTTTTGTTTCATCGACATTTCCTTTACGAAGAGGCACAACATGGAATGAATCTTTGCCAATACTTTGTGTTAGGGAGTATATAAGAGCGTTTGAATTTTTTTCACGCAGAAATATGGGTGGCGGTTTCTGGGTAGGGGCGGGTCTGGTATTTTTATCGTCTTCGGCTAGAACGGCAAAACGATTCGCTGTCGAAATATTTTCTATTTTTCGAGTTTTTGTCGAGATTGCATTGTTAGCATTTTTGTTTCGGGCTACGTTTTCTTTTTATGATTTGAATATATTTATCCATGCCACGGACTTTGGGTGAATCAGGATTTTTTGCTATGTTACTATTCTTTTGCAATATATTTGGCAATATGTTAATATGTTGCGCTGATGCTGTGTTATTTTTCGAAGATGTTGCTGGACTTTGCGGTTGGTAGCTTGATTGTTTGCAAGAATTTTCACTTACCGAGTATGAGCGTTACCTTTGGGTTTGGTTGTTTAGCATTGTTGTTTGGTTCGTGGTTGGCTTCTCAGAACTACCATCTGCTGTTGGGTAGCATATGGGTGAGTGGTTTGTGCCTCTGCTATGCGAAGGCGGTGATCTATTAATTGGCATATCGTGGTTGGTATCGTGGAAGTTAGCTGAGCAGCCAACTGTCTCTGAGTAATTTGTTGTGAAAAAGAAGCTTCTACTTTTTAATTATTTAATTATAAACCTTTAAAGTTCTGTTTTAAATGGCACGAGAAAAATAGTATGTATTTAAAAAGAAAAAATATAAATATATATTATTAATATAAGTATAATATAAATTTATAATATAATAAAATATAAATTTCAATTTTTCTTAAGAATTTATCAAACAATAAATTTTTTTTTTTTTTGTTTTGAGGCGTCCTTTCGCGTATTTATTTATTTTATTTATTTAGCATAAGTTTGTTATTTAATTACACAATTACACAATTTTTCAAATTTGCGATTTGTAATTTGTTTAGCTATTCTCCCCGTTTGCAACACTTTTTTGTAAATTTGTTTTTGAGCTTTTAAGCTTTGTTTGCTGTCTCTATCAGCTGTTTTCAAGTGTGTGTGAATTTGGAAAAAAGTAAACAAATTCGAAAACAAAATCAAAATTTACTTTTTTCGCAAAAATAAATAAATATAATAATATTTTATTTTATCGGGCACTATTATTTTTTTATTAATATTATTCTTCAGTTCATAGACATCTTCCTAGACTTGTGATTTTGATAGTATGGCATTGATTATTAATCTATTATCATCGATAACCCCTTCCCTTAACGATTTTTATATTTTAAAAAAATCGAAAATCATACAGTCCTAGATCTGGGAAATATAGTGCAAGGCGAATTTTTTCAATTTTTTCAATCTCTTCTTTTATTTCAAATTTTGCGCTAATCTAATTCGAAAGGTTCCTAGATTTCAAGTTCCTAAATTGCAAGTTCCTAGATTCCTTGTTCCTACATTGGAAGTAACCGATGTGACTCCTTAATTACTAAGGCACTGATAAACTATAGCTTCATTAGGTCTCTCAAGGGAATAATTAATATTTACGAATGTCGAAAGTATTTCTGCACCTACATCGCAATCCAGTTTTTAGTCATCTACGATTACTGAGATATCATAATTCGGTCGAAAGTTTCTTCCGTTCACTTATTTTTTTATTAAGGTAGGTATTATAAAGTATACGCAATTTCTGTCACTAAATGGTATTATATATATCCGGCAACAGTAATCCCATTATGTCAAACAAGCACGTTCTTGAAACTTCTTATACCACCTTTTTTTTTATAAAATAATTTGTCATTCATCTAAAAAGTTATATTAACTTCAAAAGTAATGTCTTGAATGAATTCAAATGAATTGCTACGCATTCGCTACAATTCTTCTTAAGGGTTTCATTTCCACGGTTGTAGCTTCACTAAACTTTTTACAGTTTATTGCTCAAAGAACTTTTTGCTCCTTACAATAGAATTGGTTCGATGATAAAGTTGTTGATGTGGATGTCCTTAACAGGGTCATAAAGTAGGTTTTTGAAATTGAGCCTACCCTAGAATGATTTTTATCGTGCTTGTGGGTCTGAGAATGAAGAGGAAACTGTGTGAGTGCCCATCTTTTGCCAGGAGAAGATTTAAAATCCGCGGGCTTTTTTTGTTACCAACCAGACCGATCTGTTTTCCTGCTAAATTAGGGACTTAATCAAGTTTATACAATTGTAAGGTTGGTTTATCTTTACCTAATGGGAAAGTTGTTGCCTTTTACCGTTGCTCATATATAGACATCTTGTCCATGCATGAACAAACAGAGGTACTATAACTAAACTTTATTTCAGCTTAATTGGGGTCTGAATACAAGGCCGCAATTCAAACCTAACCTAACCTATCAGTAAAATTGGTTCAAAAATCTTCTTGTAGCTTTTGATGTTAGTTCCCTTGTCGTTTTCCAAAAATTATTGATATTATTGTAATTATCCACATATTGACAATTTGTTAATTGTTTTAACGACTTTATTGCGTTGTTTTCTGATTTTTCTTTTTGTTTAGAAAAACAATGTTGTTTAAATAATTATATATTATAATTAACGGTAATCGGAACACTTTTTAAGAGAACTTAATTCGTTTCATATCAGCCCTTGTCATGTGTAGGTATTACCTTCATTGTTTAGACAATGATATGATACTCATTCCTTTGACTTTAAGCAGAGGTCACTGTAGTTTGAAGTTTTTCTTCTGTGTTTGATAGCAGTAGTAAATAGGCTGGTATAGAATAGGCTGATATAGAAGTAATATTTAAAATACTGGTTATGGGTTCAAATTTTTATATTTTTGTTTTGGCTGTTATGTTTTATTTTATTATAGTGTCCATTAACATAACGAGCCGTAAAAGGTTAAATAAGTTCTCCTAATTGACTAATAGATTTCTATTTTCAAATTGAATTTTAACTCTTTACTCTTTTTACTACAACACGAAGAGGTCTTTTCTACATTACCTTTAGTTTATGACTTACACTTAAACTAAATGGGAAACTTATTAAAGAGGCATATGTTTCTAATAATAATAAGCTTGCTGCTCCCTTCTTTAACAGTATTGATTCTACGAGCATCTATTCAACTACATTCAAGTGAAAGTCGACGATATACTTGACACAGAGTCAAAGTTGATTACAAACTCCTTAACAGATATGCTGCTGTGCACGTTTGGAACTGGGTTAAAACTCTAATAAAATCTAATCATTTATTTATAAATATTTTTTTTCTAGTTTCTTCCTGCTTCATCAATATTTCAGTAACAATTTAACTTTTGTTGCCATTTTGATGCTTCACATTTGCAATAAAATGAGAAAAGTTTTTTCATTTGCCGACAAACATTTAACTATGAACAAATTCTGGATACCAAAATATTACGTACTTATTGCTTTCCGAAATTCTTGCAATGGACTATGGACTATGTATACATATGAGTATAGGAGAAAATGTAAGTTTAGATAAATACGAAAACATATTAAGAGATAAACGCTGGAAGTTAAGCTGATGACCAAAAAGCAATTACTTAATTAGCGAAACTTTCATGGGGTGAACGTTTGCTCCAAACTTTATAGTGAAACACACTTGCAAGTGGATAAGGGACACAGAATTGGGGTAGGAATTGGAGTTGGAGTGTCCAGTGTCTTAGAGCACAAATTGAGTTTAATCTTTTTTGACACATGTCCAAATTGTGGTATCTTATCAGTAATAATTTGTGTAGATTAATTTAATACGTTTGCTAGACTGCGCGAATCGAAGACGCAGTGGCTTAATGCGACTTTGAGTTTAATAAGCGTAATGTCTGCAAATTTTGAAAATAATTTCAAGATACAACAAAACTAAGTGCACTTCAAAGAAAAGGGTTTTAAAAAATATTAAATTATTATTAGTAAATATTTCATTTTTCCTTTATCTTCATAGTTAAGCTACTTTGTCATTGTGGTTACTGAAAATGGAAAGTGAATTTCACAGTTCGTTTGACAAAGTCACAAGAAAATTTCACCATTTCCACTTAACATTATCCCAGTCAGAAAGTTACGAACTATGCAAAATATAATAAAAATAAAAATATTTTCAAATTTAGCAAATATTTTATTGTGATTTGCTCAATTTGAGATTCAATTGTGCCTATGATTAGAGGCAACACATTTGGGTTTAACCGTTTGTAAAACATCTTCAAATTTTTTTGTCAGATTTTATGACATTAGCAAATATTGAAATTTGAGAAAAAATTTTAGTGTATTTAATATTTGAAAAAATTATTCATAATTCGTATAAATTTTAATATTGGGTATGTGTATAAATTTAATATACAGGGTTTTCGACAGTAGGTGCTGTCTTTGATACAATGACACATAAACTGAATCTGAATATAAATCTGTCCACAAACAACATCTTTTCATTTAGTATTATTTAACAAAACATCAAACAAAGCTAATTAAACAAAATTTATATATAACTGATATCTGTTAAGAGAGGTGTAGAGTTCGCATAGGCTCAGATAAACCTAAACCTCTAGGTATCAAGCCTCTTGACCAAAGCTCTCCCCTTTAATTATTATTATGAAGTTTCCACAATGTAGTAAAAATTTTATCCATTCATTCCGAAGACGTGGTTTCACAGTTTTAAGATCTCACTCTGTGGTTTTTGATGCTTTTCACTTACCAAAAAAGAAGAAAAAAAAAAAAGAAGTGAAGAGTTCAAATTTAAAAAAAACTAACCAATAATAAAATAAAGCAACGCCGAAAACCCTTCACAAGTATTTTGAATGCTAAAATAAAAAAATTAGTCTTAGACACATTGCCAGCTAATATTACCAAAAATCCATCACAAATATTTTCAATGCAAAATAAAAAATATATTAAAAAGACGTTATTTAAAAGTTAATATATTTAGATTTTATTGTATAATTAAACTTTCCGACTGTACATTCTTTCATATTCCTTATTCTGAACAGACCACAATTTATAAATAGTACAGCATTATCTTCATAGGGCTATATTGGTATTAACAATTTCTTATAAACTAAATTAGATTGTACACAGGAATATTAACAGGACAGTATAAATTAAAACACCACCTGAATACAGAGTTCTTTGGAGTGTCACAGGATTCACTGTTATCTCCACTGCTCTACAGCCTATTCACTGCAGGCATACCCAAACTCGAACCATCTATGCTTTCGCTCTTTGCTGACGACACTTGTATTGTGTACTCAGACAAAATAGTATCTAGAAGAGTAAAGGTAGAAGAACAAGAAATAGAATGGGCTGATACACTCAATACCTATCCTTCGACAACAAGCATTACTGAAAGGCAGACTTCATGTCCAAACGAGCTCAAGCTTTCCAAACATTGCACTCTCTTCATCCGCCTATCAGCAACAAAAAGCTTAACGCCCCGTGGTACATAGAAGGAGCATATATCCATAGAGTTCTTAGAGTCGATTCAGTCGAAAAATACATTAAAGATCGTACACTGAAACTGTTCAACATAATTGACATTCACAATAACCCAACACTTCACAACCTAAAAGCACAGCGAAACCTGATAAACACGGGTAGATACAAGGACATAAGATCCATTCCCGTATTTAGTAGTTCTTAGTGATTTAAGACCACTCAAAGGTAAAATAGAGTCAAGGTGATGAGTAACCAATTCAGGTACACAAGCATACATATTGAAACAACATCAAAAAAGAAAATAACAATAGCAAAAGCAAGTGACTAAGTACAGATGATGAAAGACCAAGTAGAAAAGAAAATAGATGTAAGTTTCTCGGTAGTGAGATAAAAAAAATATAGCAGAAGAATAAAAGAAAAACAAAAGTGTTATTTAAATTATGTATTAAAATTAAATATTCCATAAATTATTTCCAGAGCCAAAATGAAGGAGAGCAAGTGATTTTTTGGGTTCATTTCTTCGTATTTAATACCTTCATTTAACGCCTAATTTACATAAATTGAATTACCGAAACAATTCCTCAATTAATTTATTTATTCCGCCTTTTACTTACATTTTTTTTTATCAGATAAAAAGTATCTTTACCGAAATAAAAAAAATTAAATAAAGTTTAAAACACAAATCAATGGTGTCGCATACAAAGCAACATGACGTGCACCTTTTTTGACGGCGACTGTTTGTTTTTATATCATTTCGTCTATTTTGCATTTTTACATCCGTTTCAATTTCATTTCATTGCATAGTAAATAAACTGTAAAAATCATAAAATAAATATTGTAGAAGAGACGGGAAAAAAGGTTAAAACAAAAACGAGATTTTGTGGTTTGTTTTATTGATTGAACGGTGAATTTTTTTGGGTAAAAAAAAAACAATGAAAAACTATAAATTTAAAAAAATTTGATTTTATTTCAGTGTCATTTCTTTGTTTATTTTTATTTATTTATTTTTTTGTTTTTGTTGGTAAAAATAAAGCAATTTATAAACACAATACCATTTTTATTTTTAGCCACATAGAAAAAACCACATTACATGTAGTTTGGCAAAATAAAATTTAAAAATATTTTTATTGCCTACATTTGGGCTGAATTTTTATAGCAACTTTCGCTCAGTGAAAATAGTGTTGCATATACATCGGCGCAATTGTGATAAACAAAAATTTATTACAAAACAGGCAAAAAAATATATTTCAAGTGTGTTTTTATGTTAATAAACATGAACATTTCTTAGCAAAGCATGAGCTTAACATGTAATTTCATTATGAAAATGTGTTTTTTGATAGTGATTTTGTGTTAAAGCCGTTTTGCATTAAAATATTTTTACAATAAAATCTTGAATTAGTAATATATTGTTTCAACCCTTTTTTTATGCGTAGATGAACAGGAAAATTAGCTGAATATATAATTAACACAGAGAGTGGATAGATATGAATAGTGTTAAGTTGCTAAAGTTGCTATGCTAAACCATTTCGTGGGTATACAGATGTAATTAAATAAGTCTATTTCACTTAGACTAATTGCATGTGTTAATGACTTCATTTTCATTTCACACTTTCATTTTTTGCTAAACTTGTTGGATAGATACAAGTGACAAGATACGACAAGTGACAAATGCACTTTATTTACTTAGACTAATGATGTATGTCATGCTGTCCATTCGCCTATCCCTCTTATAAGATAGATCATCATGTTGAGTCTTTTTCGAAATAGGGGGTTTCTGCAGAGTCTCACCCTTCTCATTGACTAATTTATGTATTGCTCATAAGTTTCGTTATTATTCGATGACTAGATCTAAGATCTGCATACCGTCCCGTGCGGCTAGCGATTAATCTGAAATTAGATAGCCCTAAGTAGGACTACCTGGCAGTTTTCACGAATAGCTTCAAGGCTTTGTCCCTTATGTATTTTCTTATCGGGCCTATTTAAAAATCTCTTAGTATGTCATTTGTGCGGACGTACCAAGGTACTTTGAAGAGTCTTCAGAGACCTTGACTTTGAGCAAATTGCAGTTTCTGGATAGTGAAGTTAGAAGCTTTGCTATACGCGACATACCCATAGAATAGTGCTGGTCTGATTATCTAGCTGTACATCAGCTTTCTATAGCTAAAGTTATTGTGTTTAAAAATTAGTTGTAAGCATTACAGTAATTTTGCACTCTGAAAAGTTATTTTTCCTTGAAAGAATAATTTCTGTTCCGTTATGTGTGATTTTCATCTTTTCTTTACTTCTAGATAAAGCAGTTGGTATGTCTAGCAAATATCCTCAGCAAACAATGTTTAAGAATTAATTAATAATATTCATTATGCGATTATGACATTCAAGAAATCTATTTACGTTTTAATAATATATCGTAGATAGATTCTGTTAGTTGTAAATTTACTCCACTAAAATCGAGGATTTCGGTGGTGTCCAAATCATTGGTTTACTCTCAGTTAAACCAATTTGTGTTTTGGCAAACTTCCTCAGTCTATTATTATAATATTTATTACCAAATAATGTTAGATGTTTTAGGATATGAGATTTTTGGGTACTTTTAGGTTATTATAAAAAAAACTGAACAATGGCAAATAGCATAACTCAACAGAATTCAACTCAACCTTTTCTAAGCGAGGAAACGTCCAGAAATATTTTATTTTCCATTATAATAATGAGTCAACATAACATAGGATCAATATTATATTGATCTTTTTTTTGGATTAATCCTTCGATTTTTGATCACTGAAGTATGTGTATTTTACTATTAATTCTCAATCAATATTCAATTATTAACATTAATCTAATAAATCGTTTATTTCACGTCAATCAATATCATTAGGCAATTATAATTTCTTAATAATCTTCAAACAACAGATAATATCAAATGAACTGCTTCAGATTGGGTTAAATAAAACTTGAGGATTTTAAAATTTTAATATTATTTGGTGCGAATTCTTGCTTGACTGCTTAAAAAATGTATACTATTTGCATATCATTTCAAGTTTATTGAATGCTAATTTGCGTGAAATTCATTCATAAATTCGTCAAAATTTGTTGAAGTGACTGATTCATTGCAATGATATTTTAAATAATTTGTGAATATATTGAAATGATACTCAGACACCCAGTAAAAAAGAGCAGACAAAGAAATTAGTATTCATAATAACAAACTTAAAACGAAAAGAAACAAACAATTTTTTTTAGACAAAAAAAGAAAGTTAAAAAACTTATTTATATATTTCTATAATATAGTTTGACTTACGCTTTTTAGAAGAATATATGGTGGATGCATAACAGTGAAACTAAAAGATGTACTATACTGTACTGTACATGTACTATAACAAGAAGCAAGGATGTATTATAAGATCTTGCATTTGATAATGTAGATAATATATATCTACTTATGTAACATATATATATAATATAATATAAAGTGTATTTGTAATGGTATTTAGGAAATCATTAATATAACGTCTTGTTTGATCAATTGTCATTTAAAGACTTACACCCAAACAACGCTTAGTGCTCTCTACATAAAAAGTATCGACAGAGTGAATATGGTAATGGTTCATATAATCAACCAACTAAGTTGGCTACTCTAAGTACATTTGAAGGAATTCCTAAGAAGTTCACCTTTTTAAACGTCGCACCATCATCAAGAATGTGGACAACTGCAACATTAGCAGTTGTCCGCATTCGATTGATTGAGACCAGTATAGTATAAAACTGTTCACCGATTGAATATCTTTCACTAAATAACGAGACTGTGGACGATTTTTTGTAAGAAGATTGATTAGCGTCCTTATGAGATTCAATTGATGCAAAAATTATAGCCTTTCGATTATTGTTTACATCGAAACAATTGATTGAATCGTTGGAAGTCGATACATCTTTTCACCGAAAATTTTTTTTTTAACGAAAATACTCACTCATACCTCAGTGGCTCGAATATTCTAATATTAGTAGATAGATAATATAGGAGAATATAAAAGATTACAGATAATTTGATGAACAATTATCTAATAATCTAATAATACCAGTGTGTGATGGTTCCTATTCTTAGGTGTTCTTCCTTGAATCTCCATCCCCCTCTTTCAAACACAACGAATTGTTTAATATATCTTGAAAGAATATGATTTATATTAAGACATAAATAAGAATGCCATGTACTAATGCACATACGGAATAGGCTCCTGGGAAGAAGCAAAAAAAACTCTGTCAAGTAGATTCTATACTATTTTTTATTGACGCAACATGGCTTAGAGACCTATTCTAAACCCAGAAGAGGGCACAATAGATCCAACGGTCGCAGTGCCACATTCCCTAATAATAATAATATTAATAACACATAAATATATATAACATTTATATCTTAAATAAATTTAAATATATATTTATAAATACTTCTTCAGCATGATTCTAAGGAATCAAGAAATTTGAAATCTCTTTTCTAGAAAGGGTAGGGGGGAAATCGATAAAGAACATCTAAGTTACTAATGTTTATAAATTTATTTGTACCAAGTTTCACGGAATCCAAAATTGTTATCTCTTAAAGAAAAGAAATTTTATTACCCTCTGAAAACACTAATTTTCGAACTTAAATCTATTTTTGCCAGATACCCAGATGTCTAGCGGAGAGTCGTCAAGCCTTTAGAAGCGTCCCACAACTTAAAAACGTAGAAACATCGAAAAAGAAGACAATATTTAATTTTTGTGGCACAGTATAATCGATCAGTGATCATCGGGTTATGTTTCTTCAAAAACGGAGCAAATAAATAATCGATGGCATCAGATATCAACCAATGTGTGATGATATCTTGTAATAAATGTGATTGAATATTGTCTGGAAAACTTTTGATTCCAATATATATACACTAGGGTGCCATTAAGGTATATGGGCAATTTTTTTTTCGTAAAATCGGTTGATGGCACCCCCCAGATCGGTTCATTTTACTAAAAAAATAATCTGTGTAAAATTATAGTTCAATTGGATAAGTGGAAATGGTGCCCCAAGAGCTTCAAAGATTAGAAAATAACGATTTTTTCCATAAAATTCATCTTTGATTGCTTATATCTCCGACTTATTTAATTCTACATAAAAACTGTCTTCCCAAAAGTTATAGTTTTAAAATAAACAATTCACTCATACAAAGTTTTTCTGTAATTCTAATAGTTATTGAATAAAAGCAAATACAAGCTGAAAGCCCCCTATTAAATTTAGGTAAGTTCAGTGAATGAATTGCCTACTAAATTTGCTAGAAAATAAGTCCAATACTTGTATAGTTATATACATAAGTGAGTTTCTGTATTATTCATTGGAATGCGAAGTGAATTTTAATTCAAAGTGATTACATTAAAAAGTGTACAAGTCTGAAAGCCCAAATGTTGAACTATTTCAACGATTTCAGAAGTTTTGGCCGAAAATAAACGTTGATAAGTTTACAGTCGACTTAGAAAATAAAAAAGTAAGAAAATCATTAAATATGGATGATGTGTTACGAATTACAAGTTTCCTTTATAAGATTCGTAAGGATAACCAACCAAGAGATGATTATAAGGAACTTCTGGAACTTGCATTAATGTTTTTAGGAGAAAAGCCGAACTGTACCATAAAGTTTCGACCTCCTGGAGCTATACATCATGCAAGATGGATGGCGAAAGCCATGCATGTATTAAAAATATTTTTATTTAGGAAAGAGTTCAAATTATCTACAGAAGAAGAAAATGCTCTTTGCGATATATGTATATTTATTACTAAAGTGTATGTTGAAGTATGGTTTAATGCTTTCTCATCAGTCAAAGCTCATTTTCAAGATTTTAATCTTCTTTCTATTCTCAGTCAATATCAAAAAATTATATTTGGTGTTTAAGCTCAAAGCTTGTATATTTTGCTTTTTTGGATTTAAATATATCACCTGAGACAAAGAAAAAGATGGTTTCAAATTTGAATATAGATAGTGATGACAAGGAAGTCAGGAGAATATCAATAGATCGCGCAAAAATAACTGAAGGTAATAAGGATACTTTGCTCCAGCAACTTTAATTAAAATAATAAAAATTATGTCGAACAAACCTAGAATTAGTACTTTTTTATTATTAAAAAGATTAAATTTTAGAAATATTGAATTTATTTTAAATTTTTTAGAAATATTAAATTTTTTGTAAAGCTGAAGCGGACAATTACATTCATAGTACTTTCAAAGCTAGCAATCAGGTGACTTCAACTTATTTTTGGTTTTATTCAATAACTATTAGAAATACAGAAAAACTTTGTATGAGTGAATTGTTTATTTTAAATAGATCTATTAGGAACACACACTTTTAGGAACACAGTTTTTATGTAAAATTAAATATGTCGGAGATATAAGCAATCAAAGATGAATTTTATGGAAAAAATCGTTATTTTTCAATTTTTGAGGCTCTTGGGGCACCATTTCCACTTATCCAATTGAACAAGTTTTATTTCAATGAATAATTCCAAATATCTTTAAAAAAGCAATCTTTGCATAACAAATTGTTTAATAAAAAATTTTAATAGATGAAATTGCAGAATACTTATAATTATTAAACTTTAAAACTACGACTTAAAATTAATTTGATAAATTTTTTCAATAAGATTGTTTTGATTTACATATTTTTCTTTATATATACTTTATTCAATGAACTCGATAATTGGATAAATATGTTTATGACATTCTTATACTTATATGTTTGAACATATATGTATATCATTAGGATGAAAAAACAAAAGAAGATTCACAGTTAATGCCGACAATGATCAAAACAAGTAAATAAGTGTGCTTAACAATTTTAACAACATTTAATCCCTCACACTTTAAAAATTTTCCCTTCTCAACTCCAGAGAGACGATATTTCAAAAAGAAAGTACCATCAGGGGAAGTGGAGTGTGTAGCACAACTGAAAAAGAGTCGTAAAAATGTTTTGGGAAATGTACAACAAAAATACAAAAGTTGTAATAGAATAAAGTTTTCGTCTAGGGAATGGTAACGTGAGGAAAACAGTGGCCCTCTAACCTTCATACCAGAAGTTCTGCCGGGAAATGAGTCTACTATGACAAGCGTTAGTGTTTTGCATGTTCAGGTGTTTTCATGTTCGTTTATGTCATTTTATGTCACAAGCAGACAAGTGCTTAAGCATAAAATTGTAAAAATGGTGGCATAGAACGATGGAATAAAGTATGTAGGGAAGAGGAAGAACGGAGCAGAGATGACTTAGTACCAAGACTAAGTTTGTATTATAAACACTTGTAAATGTTACATTTTTTTATAAACAAGATTTATAGGATTTTTCCATTTAAGGTTCAGCATATTTTTAGATAATTTATCATTAATGATATTTTCAAAAATATTATGTAAATAGACGGCTACATTTGACAGTAGTAAATATTATAATGGATGCAAGTATTGGTAATGAATACCTAATATAGTTTAATATATATTACACTATATTATTTTTCCATTATTCTAAAAATAGTTCTCAATTTAAAATCAATTGTTTTTTTGGAACCTCCAATAATCCTAGAGAAATTATAAATGAAACAATGAATTCTGGCTCTGATACTAATTTTAAATTTCTACATTTACTAACTAAAATTATAAGAATAATCATATTATGCCATGCATTGCTCAACCAAGAATTATAGAACATAACTTTTTCTATTAGCACAATAAGTACAAAAATATATAATTTGGTAATCACGAAAAAAATCAACCATTCTTATATGAGATAATCCAATGGTACTCTGTTTCGATGATTTGCTCTAGGGATTACAAATTTATTAAGAACATTGCGGCACTTACATATTAAATTACACGATAATTGAACTTTTATGCAGTAAGTATTTTATAACTGAAATAATTTATACCAAATGAGAATTATAAATCTACGTCATTTTCCATTATTCTAAAAATAATTTTTAATTTAATAATCTTTTTATAAATATTAAATACTTATATTTATGACCAAAAATTATTATTATAATAATTTGTTACCGGGCTAATTGGTCAAATTTAAATATAAATAAAAAGACACTGATTAAACACAGTTTTCCCTGAAGATGACTATCGAAGATAGTCGAAATATCGGAAATAAAGTATAAACGATTTTTAAATATAAATAATAAATCCGTGTCTTTTTATTTATATTTAAATTTGACCAATTAGCCCGGTAACAAATTCTATATTAATAATCTTTTATAATTTCTGAACATCAATAATGCCACAATTAAATATATTATTTAGAATCAGTCAGTTAAGTACTAATACTAATATATACAATAAAGTAAGCAAAAGTTATACTCCTGGCAAGCACTAATACATTGACATCAAAAATGTAAAAATAAAACTAAGTGATAACTCAATCAAGAAGATGAAAAAAAATTAAAAACTTTAAAAGACGGGGTGAGTAATATATCACAAAAAAAGTTATTGCACTTGCCGAAACTTATATTATTTTCATTATAATTATTCATTATTATCTGAGTTTTCATCTTCTTTTGAAATCAGCTTCTACGCTGTTAATACACATCATTTTTGAATGGTACTTGCACCGTATTTTAATAAGAGAATCTATTAATCAAGTACGCAAATCTAATATAGTAAGTATAGCATTTTTCATTTTAAAAACGATGGATCGATTTCTTGGATCAACATTGTAAAATAGAGAAAGTAAAGTAGTTTTGATTCAGTCTTTTGCTGTTATATGGCTTTCTGTCAAGTGGCCATCTTAACATCTTAAGATGTTAAAATATCTTCCATCTAGATACAATGTTAACTATTACATATTATGCTGGGAAGCTGGCACTTTTTTAAATAAGGAATTTAAAACCTATAAGCTCTTGAACTATATCTATATAATAAGAGTATGTGAGAGTTGATAAAAATAATTAAATTCTATAATAGTGTTATTCAACGAATGTATAGATAAGATTTTGAAAATATTCCTTTGACACGTTATAGTTTGATATAGGTTAGATGAGGTTTGATTAGGTGGCTTGAAAGAGGTTCACAGAGACTAACTAGGCAATTGGTGTTACCTGAGGAAAAAAAACAACTATTTGTAAAGATACTGTCGTTATATTTTGAAAGAAGAATGATACTGTTTTACTGAATTTTAACAATCTTGTAACATATTTTACCATGACCCGTTTAAATTTGTAAGTTATAAATCACCTACGAATCTTTACTTTAGTCTTATTAGTACCGTACACTGACAGATAATACGCTCCATCATTTCTTCCGAGTATGGAATTTCTCATTTCCAGCAATTGCCGCCGTCAGTTTATTCCAATATTTCGACCAATTAAAACATTCTGATGAATATATAAAAAAATATTCCTGAAGATTTATGACTTGTAGATAAAAATAGAAAACAATATTAATATACAAATATTAAGACGTTCTTAAATAGAAGATATAAAATGTATGTGACAAAAATTAAACATAATTTCTTCTCCCTTTCGTCGGAAGCAACTAGTAAATTGCATAAAAGTGCATGCATCCAGTGAAGTGTTCTATACCAGTAGTCCACCCCAGTACCGTCCGTAGACGACACGATTACATGTACTACATAAATTTTATGGCAGTTCATCTTTATTGTTATTTTCATATTTCAAAATACTTTATTATTTTTTTTTGTTTTCCTCTGAAAATGAACAATACACGTCTCATCTTCACTTCCTGCAATAGTTATGCATCGCTGTAACAGCTTCAGCTTCCGTTTCCTTTAATCTTCTTCACCTTTTATGATTATCTCACGTAGCAGATCTCATAAAAATCACTTTGCAAGTGAAGAGGTGCCTGGCGCGATTCAAAGTTCCGTAAAAGATTATTGATGTTTGTAGTTTGTTTTATTATTGTTTTTAAGTTTGTGTTGTTTTTGTTGCATTCATTGTTTTTCTATTTTTATCTATTATATCTCAATTTGTTGCTGTGGAACACTTTGTAAGCGAAAATAATAAAAATACTTCCGTTTTCCGTTTTCATAAATCCAAGTTGCATGAAAGGAAGTCTTTCTAGCTCCCTCTATTGTTTAGACGGAAATGAAAGCATTTCTTCATGCTCTGCATTTATAGTAAAATATTTTACTTAATTCTTTATTTATACATTTTTTAATCAAAAAATATTAAAGCTAAACAGTATGAAATGTTTATTAAAACAAAATGATACAGATTTAAGATTTTCCGAAAAGATTAGACAATAATAAAAAATTGACTACAATAAATATAGTTAAGGAAACTATAATTATCCTTGTAAGAATTTTGCATTTATTATAAAGGAATAGGAAGTCTTTGGCAGTGTTTCCGCATTCTCAATTAAAAATGTTAAAAACGTACTCATTGACAGAAATAATTAGTTACACTCCTTTGCTGCGTTTAATATGTATGCAGTGTTATGTTTTTAATATATAATTTAATAAGTTATTGTTTATCGGATAGTAAATTAATAATGTATAATGTATCATAACACAACATATTTTATTTCAAAGTTCATAACCTGCACCGATATTTCACCACATCGTCTTCCTTTAAGTGTCACTTTAAACATTTGCTTTGTTGCAGCATCATCATCTATTCTCATCTATTTATTATCTCTTAACTGGATGCGTATTTGCTAAATGATGAAAAATAAATAATAAAGTTCATTACAAAGCTCATAAAGCTTGTGATGGATACGGATTTTTAGTGCTGCTACATTTTTCTGTGATACTGTTTACAGTTAAGATTAGGAACTTATAGAGCATACATTTTTTCGAGGAAGAATTTTATCCTAATTGTCTACTTGAACCGCTAGAATCCGCTGTTCGCAGTGTTGATTCTTACTCTTATATACCTATATGGTATCATATTTATAGTACTATACATGGAATATTTGTCTATATGATCCATATGGATCATAAAAAATCGCAAAATTTCTTTGATATTATTACCAATAAATTATATCGTTTCATATATTATATATATTTCATATATTATATATATTTCGTATATATATTTTCGTATATATATATATGTTTCCAAATATTATAAATTTTATGTGTTTTGTTTGGTTTAATAATAGTTTTCAATTTCATATATATGTTATATAAAATGTGATATTATATTTGAAAAATAAATCCCATTTCAAATATATAATGTTAAATATGCTAAATTAGTGACTAACTGGTAACTTAGCTTGCGTAGTCACGATATTTGTTTAATTGCGTCAGTAATACAGTCATTTGTTAGACCTCGATGTATAAATACAAATAAATGAATTACAACATGCCGGATAAGTGGAAACCTTTTGATTATAAAATTTAGAATATTGGTAGTAGTCTACCTCTTTTTCATAAAATGCAGATGGATGTCATTTAAAATAAAAGCTCTTGAAAAATAATAATAAGATTACCACTTATTTATAAAATATATTTATGTTATTAATATTATTAAGTAACACTGCATTCTTTCTTAATTTATATACATTTCCAATAACCAAAAAAATATAGTGGTATTAAACCTCCATGCAATAAAAGTTGCAGTTTCTTTAAAATATGTTCTGTTCCGCAATAACAGAAAAAACTATAAAATTGTGTCCAAAAATCAATTGCATTTTTTCCCTTCACTCACATCTTTATTGAAACCCATTAACCAAGCTAGACAAATACATTTAAGGTTTGTGAACCCCGAAATGAGTCACCACTAAACTATCGAAAAATCGAACAGCTCCAATTTTTAAGAGCCCACAAGGGGCACATTAAAACGCATGTTAAACAATCTTTAAACACCGAACTGACAACAACAGGTACATCAGCAGCATCAACCTGCGTGCCACCCGCAACCCACTAGACCCTTTTAATGGACTCAACAGTTTATGTGCAACCTGCTTGCCTAGCAGAGCGAAACTGCCAACATAATCCTTGCACACGGAAAGCCACAGAAAAAAAGGACAAGAGCAAGAGTAACACTATCAGCGCACAAAATCTAATCCATTACTCAACCCCCCAAAATCGAAGGGAGGATGAAAGAAAAGTCATAAAATTCTGGACAATCGTGTAAATCTTTTTGTTTTCAATTTATTCGTTTTTATTTTGAAATTTTTTACTTTCAAAAAAAATTTTGGAGCATAAGGAAACGAAAACGAGTGTGCAATTTAAAGCGCAAAAGGAAACGAATTACTTTGTTGAAAAAATAAAGTCAATAACCATGAATTTGGAGAGGGGGATTAATGTAGGGATTTTCTAATACTTTTACTAAATTTTATGGTCACACAAATTTGTGTAAATTTGTAAGGTGGATTACATGCGAATTACTTTATATTTATAATGGATAATGGACAAAAAACGTTTTCTCAATATGTGAAAATAAAAAAAACTTAGTAAGAGTTATTTGGAACATTCTCTTCATTTATGGTTGTTTCTTTTGATATTGACCTATTTTTTGTTTGATTGAATATTTTTATTGTCATTTGTAAATGTAATTTTTTTAATTTAAAGAATAAAAAATTTGATATGCCGATATTGACAAATGGGTATATTATGTTTATCAAGATACTTATAAAGCGGGGAAGTAAACATAGTTTATGTCATCTCAAAATGTTATTGTCTCAATAAGCTATATTTTGTTTAAGCAAAGCTAAGCAAGATATATTATTCTTGTTTAATCCGACAACGCGAATCGATGTATTGTAATATTACGAAAACGATGAAGTCTTTTAATTCGAGTTTAAGAGGTAGTTTCAGTGAATTCAAGTCTCACCTGTGGCTTTCGATGCTTTTCACTTAAGGCAATGTAAAAAAGTATGTAATATTATAATAATTCAATACAATAATTCAAATAAGTAGACTTGATTCTTTTCGATGAAAACTACTTGATTTTATTGTTGTTATAGAGACAGTTACTAGAAAAATGGATGAAGGAGATGTGTGAGTGTTCCGCTTTAGTTTTCAAAAATTTACAAATGTCAGGTTTTATAAATTTGATATCTCTCAAATATTGTAGTTAATACAAAGTGATTGTATTACGAAACCAATAATAAATTTGTATTGCAGTCTATAGAACAGGAAAGAGTAAAGTGGAAAATAATGGGATGCTGGGTTTGCAAAAGAGCCATTATAATCATGTTTATATTAATATTGACACCCAACATAAATTATTATATGGAGGCCATAATGTGTCTCCCTGAGAACTTTCTAATACTATTCAGAATGCAGAAGCTGCTGGTATATAATAAACACAAACAGTCACAGAGAGTGCGAGTATAAGTTTCGACTCTTTCCTAGAAGAAACGAAATGCTATAATATTGAGACGCTAAAGCAGGTTACGATGCCTTGCCTCTTAGCTTGTTAACAACTTTTGATCTGGCTTACTGAGGAAAGTCGTCGTTTTTGTAGTTATTCGAAGTAGATGTTTTCTCTAGAATCTCACATCACTAACTACTCATTTTCATTTTTATCAAATTATCAGAGACTTGGTTGTGAACCGAAAAAATACAACATAACAAATCTGACACATAGAATTTTATTGCATACCATACCAAGTTTTTAGCATTAGCATAGGACCATACTCAGAAAAATGTCCAATAAGAAAAGATATCATTGATAGCTATGATTCCCATAACGAGAGGTTCGGTAACCTTTGCAACTTAAGTACTTTTATCAAAAGTTTCGTAGCCTTAAAGGTTCTCGTAACGATTTGTGGTATAGAGGTGTTCGTCAAATATGGAATTATTACCGTAAGGTCTAACTTAAATTTATTGTTCTAATATCAAAACAATTTTTATAGTCTACTATCTGAATGATAAGGAAAACATTACTGGAGACGAGAAATATGTGATCTTTAATGCTGAATACAGTAAATCAGTAAGTGAAAACAATAAGATGAATGAAAGTATTTCAAAAGCTGATGCTCTCATCAAAAAAAAGGGTGATGATATGCTCGAGTAACTACCAAAATCAATGAAGTATATAGACATAAATTGAACCAATTAAGTTGGAAATTGGAAAAGAGAAAAGAAATAGTGTTTCAAAAAGAGAATGCGAGACAATATACAAGCTTGAAACAAACCAAAAGTGTTAAGAGTTTGAGTAGGATATATTAAGATAAACCGATAACTAAGATAAACCGAACTAGCAACGATGTTTGGCAGTCTGTCTCTTTGACTGCAATTTGCTTATGTATTAACTTAAGGAGGCTCCATATCTTTTCGCTCTTGTCATTTTGTCTATCTGTTTCTTTATTTGTTTATTTGTTTGTCTATATTCGCATGTGCCTGTCCTGATGCGGTCAATTGATTCTTAGCTGTCGAGCTACCTTATGCAGTAGCTTTCAAAAAATTTAGACAGATAATCTTTAAGAAGAGATAGAATTGGTTGATTATAAAATATACGAGCAGTGACCGTAAAATATGTCTATTAAAAATAAATCTAATGTTTTTGAAATATAATAGCATCAAGATTTTAAGTACACAACTGAAACACATTGCATAAATAAATAGCAATTAATCAGATCGAATCATAATCATCTATTTAAGATACTTGTTTATAAGAAAAGTACCTCTTTTTTATTAATTAATATAACCTTAGAGTTAAAACAAAAATATATATAAAAATAAAAAATATTATGGGCAACTCACCATATAATATTTTTATCGGATTCAGAACTGCAAAAAAATAAAGAAAGAAATTGATTATTAATAAATGTATTTATATAGTTTTTTATTATTTAATTAAATAGCTTTTAAATACTAAATAATTTAAACTAAATTGTCTTCTATATTTCTTTTTATTTGTCTTCTATATTATATACTTCTATATAATTATAAAAGAAAAAGATAAAAAATAAATTAAAAAATATCTTATGAGTCTTTACTTATGAGTTTACTTGGAACCAACTTTTTGCAAGGGAGTCAAAAAACAATAAAACCAATTATTAACTTCTAAATTACCTTTTCGTCTACTTATATAGAATAAACAATAAAATGTGTCATTCTACTTAATTCATTTCATTTGTTATATGAAAAATTTATATTATTTTTAGAGTTCATCTACCTTTTCCATTGTTCACTAATGTTGACTTTATATCGCCTATTTGGTTCCGCATTGTAAAAATAAAAAATAAAATATAATTTTTTATAAATTCGATTGCAGTTTTTTTTTTTGCATTTTTCAGTCTCGTAGGTTTCGGTGCAATGAATGCAAAATTTTTTCAATTGGTTTACAAAAAACAAAGACGAGAACTACTGGAAGGGTGCGTAAGTCCACTGGTATCATTGTTGCAATTTTATTGTCCAGAACTATTTATCCGATTGTCGATTAATTTGCATTCCACACTCAATTTAGCTGGAATTCGTCTGCTATGCGTTAATTGAAATGCAACGAGAATTCAATAAAATGTTTTTTCAAAACAAAAAAACTCAAAGCCCTTATAAATACATATTAATAAATTTTTATTTCAAATAAAAAAAAATATATGTGTTAAAAACGAAAAAAGGTTAATATATATAATTTAATTATTTAGTATTCATTGGGTTTCAAATATAATCCGTTGTGAAAAAGTATTCATATCAACTCTATTAAACGGCCGAACGAAGGTAACCTTCCTAACGAAGGTGATAATATTTCCAAGAGAACAACTGTTAAAAACGTTGGAAAAATATAGGTTTATCCGAATTTCTATTGAATTTGTGATACTTTAATATATTTGCGATTGTTTTTACTATAGAAGAATCTATATAGTTTTAACAATAGTTTGCCAAATTTGAAAGAAGCAAAAAATTAAAGAAAATATGAAATTTAACATAGAATAGAAAAAATTATAAAAAACCAACTTTATAATATAATTCAAATCTCATATCAACACCTTTAATTGAAAAAATCTACTACATTTAGTGCAAATTGGTCCGAAATATTTATAGAGGGAGTTTATTGGGGATTTTTGAAAACTAATTGGAATTTAATATGATAAAATTTAATCGAATAAAAATTGTAAAATATGAAATATATCTGATCTTGATATATTAAAGTATCCTGTCAATCTTTATAATGTATGCTTTTATCTATTTTCTGACTCTCTATTAAACAGAGGAATAGAAAGAAACAGAGAATAAGAAGTAAAATGATACTGTGTTTTTTAAAAAATGTTTCCTATTTGAAAGATATTAAATTTATACAATATAAGGCTGCATTTTAGGTCTTACGCCTGACAATAAAAATACAGTGGTTAATCAGTAAAAATGGTTTTATTGTTTTGGGAAGTGTTCTCAATACATTCTCCCATTCCATTGAATCAATTTTCGGAACAGTTCGGCCACTTCGAAGTTGTTATTTCCAAAACCTGAGGAACATGCTCGCTACACATTCTTTTTCTTTTGTTTGGAAACAAATAGAAGTCATTGTGTGCCAAGTCGGAATGTAAGACGCATTATCTATGTTAGAGCTGATGTGTGTCGTCGTAGTGAAGGATGATCTTCCTTTGACGGTCGGATTTCCTCAAACAAATGGTTGCATACCACTAAGAATTAATCATCTTACGTTACTCAAATGGTACAGTTGAGACATGACCAGTTTTTCTGAAAAAATATGCAACCATTTGTTTGGATTTGCTTCGTCCACGATCAATTTTTGTTGAATTCTATTCTAAACCCAATCAGTGAATTACTGCTTTTCTTCGGGTTTTAGATGAACTACAAAATAATGGTTTAACCTGGGATGCAACATAGATTTTTCTGGTCCTCTACAAAGATCGTACTGAAGCTAATTCTTCATTAAAGAACAATAGAAAAAAATTGTTATAGTAGTGGTGTTCTTTTAATTTTTTTAAAAGTGTTAGCAAAAAGTATAACTTATTTTTAAAATATGTTTATTTTTTAATATTTATATATTTTTTATTATTTTATTTTTAACTTTCTTTTTATGAATTCAAATTAAGTTTTAATATTGATTTTAACGAAAGAAACTAAATGCTTAATAAAAACTATAATTTTCAATACAGTGGTTTTTTGGAACAATAAGTTATTGCAACAACAAAATTTTTTATTATTTTTAATTAATTGAAGTTATTGTTGTCCTTACAGCTATTTCAAGTATTATCAAATACCCATCTTCAGATTTGACAGTTTGACTGTTCATCGGTAAAGACGAAAGATCTATAAATTTATTAAAATTCCATAGCATGGGTTTAATCTATATTCTTCTATCTTAGAGGTTCCTGCGAGGCATAACGGTAAAAAATTGCTAATTGAAGTATTTGGAATTAACTTAATAGGTTGCCACTGTAACCAACAAACCCATCATCAGTGGTCTTGGAACTATTTTTTATATTAAATTATTCGCACATAATTTTTTGAGACTTCAAATAACAAGGATTAAATTCGCGCTCTGCGAAATTTAAAGCTCAGAGTCAGTGTTCATTAGCCAACTGATTGGCCAAGGCCATACTTGACTTGTGTGTTCGAACTTGGAGTTTTGTTAATTTGCTATGAAAATTCATTAATAAATTTACTTGGTCTATTATATTAGAACGAAATCATAAGCCAGCTCTAGAATAATTGAAGTAATTAATTAGATATATATTTTTAATTGCTAAATTTTAATACTATTTTTTTGTAGTGGAAATATCTATTGCATGAGTTTCTTACATGCTTTTAATATGTGCTATATATTAGCATTTTTTTTATTAATGTGAATACATTTTTGAACCTATGTGTTAATGCACCAATTAAATATTGCAACCAAAAGGTTTTTTAATGACTTTTAAGCACTCTTCAGAATGTTGGTTGGTAAAATTGGTTGACTGAAAATTTATTAAAAACATCTATTAAGTCTACAACTCCTTTTTTTATTCCATTTTTTTAACTCAATATTTATGACATCGCAAATAAAAATGTGAAACCGCAGTGCCTGTCAGTCATTATACAGGCCGCTTCCTTTGTTCTTGTATAAATTTAAATGAGCAAATAAAATATACAATGAATGGAAACAATATCGTAATTTTAATATTTAATTAACATAAACAAAAGCAGAACCTTTTTAACACCTTCACAAGTTAATTGGAAACATTTTTCATTAATGTAACCACAAAACAAAAATTCGCATATTAAATGAACTTTTCAAAAACAATAACAAAAAAAACAAAACAAAGAGAACAGGATAATTTTGTCGAGGACAACCCGTGCGAGAAACACACGTAAAAGGTTGTTTAAAAAGTTCGTAGCGTATAACAAAATTTCCCCGGTGACAAATAAACTATGAGAAAATCGTTAATATGCAAATTCACTGGACAGTTTCAGTTTTACGAGGTCCTGCGGGTGATTTTACGAAAAATGCATATTAAATGCGACATTTTTCATATTCGCTGGACTCGGAAACTCGGAAAAGCACAACAAAATGTCGAAAATTTTTCAATTTCAAAAGGCATTCATTATGCGAAGTGAAGCAAAGGATCGGTTTTAGAGTCACTTGAGTTAAATGCTTCACGTCGACAGCATTTGTGAAGATTTCCCGCTGTTATTGGTGGTATGGAATCACTGGATGCGGAATGGGTTCCAAAATGTTGTTCTTGTAGAAGTTTGCGTTTGCATGACAAA
Organism: Teleopsis dalmanni; assembly: GCF_002237135.1. NCBI lineage: Eukaryota > Metazoa > Arthropoda > Insecta > Diptera > Diopsidae > Teleopsis > Teleopsis dalmanni. Next base: position 171,320,673 of record NC_051846.1, read on the forward strand.
AAAAAATAAATATTAAGCTAAATGAATGTATAGTAAGTGTTTTTATTCAGTCAACTTATGAAACATTTATTATTCATATTTCTTTCAGTTTTGTTGAAAGACTGTCTGCACTGAGAAAAGTGATTTTTGTGCTGTTATTTACATTCTACACATATTTTTATGCGTAAATATGCGCAAAAAGTTGTTGAGTGAAGTTGAAGTTGCAGTTGAAGGGTGTGAAAATCCTTCTCAGAAATGTCAAAAATATACATAAATTTGTGTAATAAAATTTACTTTTTATTTTTTAACCTTTTTTTAATTAAAATAAAACTTTAAGTGAAAATTTGTTTGGTGGTAAATTTTTTAAAATTTTTTTATCTATTAATAAATATGTCAAAAAACTGCTTACACTTCTTTATTATATATTGAATTATTTCTTTTAATTTAATTTTATTACTTGAGTAACTTGAATTTTTACATAAATTAAAATTGAAGCCTGTCATCATTTATCAACACCTCGCGGCACGTTATTGTCGTCCTGATATACCACATAGAAACATTGTTTGTAATGTTAAAACTAACACGTCTCTGGAAATCACTTTGACAGCCTACATTGATATTAGCTCTAATGACAACCACAGCTGCTACTGCCTACTTTGGGCTCATTGGATATCTCACTGAGCCATTCATTGTACGACATCGTTCAAATGCGGTGCTAATGGTTTCTCTAGTTGCATTTCCCATTTCGACTGTAAAATTTATTATTTTCGTAATTATTATGTCAATTTGCAAATTTATTTGACATTAAAATATTTCATATATCCTGGTTGAAGGTACCTTAAGCAAGCATAAGCCATTATTTATGTATTTGGACATCGAATTATTTTTTGTAATTATGTACTGACAATTGGTTGTAATAAATATTTTCTATTTTTTTTTTATGGTGAGCTAAACACCTTATTTTTATTGTCAGCAATTTTTGTTAAAAATTTAATCAGCACTTTATTGAAAAATTATTATCATAAGAAAATTTAGTAAAACTAATTATGGATGCTCAAAAAACATAAGTTCAATAATGAAATTTTAAAAATTATATTATAATATACATAGTATATGTATATATACATATATATATAATAAGTTAAATACCTAATAAATTAAACCACTCAATTGTTTAATCACTTTAATCACAACAAAATAGCTTAAGTAAGAAAGCTTTTAAAAACATTACTTAAAGGAATTAAGCCTCGTGTTCATATGAGAACTATCAATATCGATAACTATGGTTTGATAGCTGATAATATCAAACATTTCTGTTTCGTAAGGTTCGAAAATTCATCATGAATCGTTTTACGCTTGAACAACGTTTCCAAGTTGTGGAAATAAGTTGATTATTTTTGCCAAAAGCTACGCTACTTGTAACGACAAAGAAGCTATTTTTGAAAGTTAGAAGGGTTCGAATAGAAAAGAAAAGATAAGCACAAAAATTTAGATAATTTATTGAAATTTGGTTGACCATACAACGCTGTTTCGAGTATTGCAAAGTACTCATCATTAATGATCTTAGAAAATAATCGAATTTTTATTTAGTTTATAGTCCGTATATAATTTGATTGGACTCCAAGTGACAGGCTTAGAATTTGAACCAGTCAAATTAGAAGTAATGAGAAATCATATTTTCCACAAGTAGCCAAGGCTGTACAAACTTTCGACGCTCCAGTTCTAAGGTTTTTGTCATTTTTTACTTTTTAAGTGACACTAACCAAAACACTTGCAGTGCTTTAAATTAGAACGAGCTTACAAATCTACTTTAGAAAAAAATAAACCTGTTCGCAAAGTTCATATCGAAGAATTGTATATAGTGATGATGCTCATTTCTGGTTAAATGGCTACCGCGATAAGCAAAATTGTGGTATATGGAGCGAAGATAGATTATCTTCAAACTATTAACGAAACACCATTACACTCATTAAAATTGACTGTTTAGTGCAGGTTACATGTTGGTGGCATCGTCGGTCCTAATTTCTTTCGAAATGAGGAAGAAGCTGCCGTTACGGCTAATGACGAGCAATATCGAGCCATGCTGACTAAATTTTTGTTTTCAAAAATTAATCAATTTAACATCGACCACATTTGGTTTCAACAAGACGGCGAAATCAATTTTGTAACAACTTCGTTTCTAAAAATGGATATATAATATATAATTCAAAGTCCAATCTTTTTAATATAGAATTTGCTCTTTCATATTTATTTTTTATTTTGTTAAATAATGTGTATAATGTATTGTTAAATTTTTACTTTCTCTTTTTCCGAATGAACAATAACAAATTCGGAAGAAGAAATGCTATATGAAAAAAAGTAGTAATTCAGTCTTCAAAAATTTAACACCGCACAATAAAGACCTGATGATAAAGCATTCTAAGTAAATTTATGTATAAAAACATATTAACACTTAGGTTAATTCAACTATAATACCAATCGCACACATGTTTCTTAAGTATGATAAGATTTAAATTAAATGAGAATCGTAAATAAATAAATAAATACCAAACTTAGTTTTCGACAGGTAAATTTGGCGTCATTTTTTCAATTGAAATGCTCTTTTAATGCACTTTTAGTACAATATTAGTTTTCGGTTAATGAATCTGGGGCAAAATGTCTAACACTCGAGGTTAATTTATAACACTCTAGATACTTTGAACGAGTAGCAAAATTACCCTGAAATTAACAGCTGTTTAATATGATTTGACAGATAAATTGGGATTTGATTGGATATATGTATTTGTCAAAAATAGAAATGTCTACTAACACGACTAAAAAACATTTGACAGATCGAAAGTAAATCTAGATTTAATCCAATTTACCAATTGAAAACGCCATACATTTTTTTTTAACAAAAGGACATTGAATGAATAATAAAAAAAAATCTAAGGATTAGCTATCTAATAGTTTCAAAGAAAGAATATAAAGACAGAGTATTTTGCCAGAACAATTTGGAAATTCTTACCAGAGAAGGAATACCAATATGTATAAAAAATACTTGGATAGGAATACTTTATAGATTAATGAACTAAAAATATAATATAAATTATCAATATCGTCATATATATGTTAAAGTAGTTTCTGGAATTTAGAACTCAAAAAAATATTTCGGAATCGTTTTATAAAAAAAACTGTACAGATATATGTAGACTTTTTAGGACAAAACGAACATTTACACATATAATATTTTCATTGTTCATTCAATATTTTTCTAGAACGCCAAAGAAATGAATTTAAGAAATGAGAGTAAGTAATATCATATATTAAACCTGATTAATACAAATGTTAATTCAATTTTATTATATGGCGTAGGAATATTTTATATCTATGAAATGATTTAAATAAAATGAGAATTGTAATTTTTAAAATAACAAACTAAATTCCTACTATTTAATAAGTTTAATTTTACAAATTAGAATTGAAAACAATAACCTTATGTAAACAATACTACTGTGTCATTATTATAGTAATTTCTAGTGAAAGGATATGAATATAGTATATTTTTCATGAACAATTATTGCCAATATGCAATACTATATTATTTGATGATATAGACTTAATGAATTGTATCTGTTATATATGCAGAAGTTAAATGAACATAGCATTCAATATTATTTTATCCATCAGTATTATTTAATGCCACGAATATATTATAACACTACCTAATTACCCAAGCTATTATAACGACTATATCAAATCGAAAAAACTATTGAAAAATATATAAAAATATTTAGAAATAAAACGAAAAAGCGATAATTTTAATCATGTAAAAACTACTGCAAATGCCATATATCGCATTTTTATCATTTTTTATTAAAAAATCTATTATAAAAATAATATGTAGCATTTTTATAATTTTTTCTAAAATTTAACTATTACAAGACTATTCTATCTATCTATCTAGTCTATCATTTTCTATCGTTTTTGCAATAGTTTTTCTCACGAAAATATGATTACTTTCATTAGAAACCCTATCGCAAAAATGATTTATTGCTGCCGTTATTATTGGATAATTAGGCTAAATATCTAGGCGACTATATAAATCCACTAAAAGGTTTACAGCTAATATGAGCGTAGAACAATTTACTCAACAGACTATTTGTAATCAGATTTTATAGTAAGGAGCAACGAGAGAAGCCCGGTTTACGATAGAAGGATGACATAGACTGGCTTTTCGTTAGTGATTAAGTAAATATATATATAAGACTCTGAGCACCATGGTTGCATGAGCGTGAAGTTGTCTGTTTCTAAATTTTTTGTAGCTAATCTTATGGGATATAGTTACAAGATAAATCTTGCCCATTGTGAAAAAATTATGTGAACTGGCTCTTTATTAGTGATGTATTGAACATGTGGAGGATTTGTGGAAGAAGTTTTCTTCCTTATTTGAATTTTTTTTTGCCAAATTACGATATTTTCAAATATATATTTTTTTGTTTCTTGGTTAACAATGCAATAAAAAAAATTCAAGTGAGTGGAGGTTACTCCTATTTTACCTATACTCGTATACCTATATTGTAGTAGATGTGAAATACTGAAATGACATAAAATATATAAAATGAATAGATCAGTGGATTTGGAAGGTGTTTAAAAGTTGTTTAACATTTCCTTTCTATTTTGTTTTTTTTTTACAAATTTATTGTACTTCAAATTCAATTGCCACAAAAAAACGAATTGCAAATAATCGCATATGGTAAACATTCAGTCTTTTGGGTACAGACGCATTCTTGGACTACAAAAAATGTTTTTGATTTATGCACAACAATTAATTTTTTCGTCCCAAAACAAACAGGCCTCACAACTTCAGCCCATTGCTCTCTCCATTATATAGACTTATGCGATGTTTCTGTGGTACTAAATAAAAATTTGCGATTTTGGCTGCGGCGGGTCTGTTGCCAGGTATTCAGATTGGCATTTACTCCATTTCAAATGTGGTGATATTTCGTTTTGTTGGTTTTGTTACTGCAGCATTTCATGAATTTGACTCCTGTTGTGACACTCCAACCAAAACTGTGCTGGAATTTGAGAATTGCTTCTGCTGCTGATGGAGCTGATGATGAGGTTGCCACTGCTGCTGCCTTTATGAGGCTGGGTGTGGATGTTGTTAGTTCCGGTTTAGTTACTTTATGCGTGTGGGCCACATTCTGTTAGGTTGGTTGTTCGGGGTAAGTAAATGTGGCAATGTTTTACTTCTTATGATTTATATTGGTTTTATTAAATGTTTCAACAACCTTTTTGGTATGCTTTTGTCGTTTATGTTTTTGGGCGGAGAATTATACACCATATTGTTCTTGAGTTTTGTTGTAAAGGGAATATTATTTATTTTATCTTAAAGTATTTAAAGTAAAAGGAACAATATTTTGTATTCATATATATTTACATGTATATATTTATATATGTACATGTATGCAATGAATGAGTATTATCAAAAATAAAATGAGTTTTAACTTTGCTAGACATTGAATATCATTCAGAGAGATAGTTGTATGTTGTTATTCAATTATTTAATACTTATTAGTATTTTTCAGTTTTATATTAAAATTTATTATCAAATCTAATACACATATTTCAAAATGTTAGCTCATTTTTTGTCAGTCTAAAAATTTCGATTTCATATGAAGTATTGCAATGAATTAAAGAGACTAAGTTAACATTCGCAGTTTTACTATTGAATTTCAGGTGAGCACTAAGTGTCCAATAACGAGCACTTAAAGATAAATTTAAACTCAACAACATAAGAAAAATACAGTAAAGTCTTTATACATATCAACTTAAAATATTTTGTTGAAAATTTGATCATTTTAAAAATTATCACATCAGTTTGAGGTTCTGAACACGGAATATTATTGCAATAATAATAAAATTAGAGACCAATCTCATTATTTCAGATTTTTTTTATACAAATATATGATACACATATGTAATAGCAGTTATATATCTTTACATATCTCAACAACTAATTTAATATCGCATAACCTTTCGATTTTTTCTATTAGATACTCCACCATCACGCTTTCATATATATCATCAGAATGTGTGTAATTAAAAAAAATATAGTTTCCATCAAAGCATTCGTTGTCATAAGCACTGTGTATTTCATTTTTTTGTCTTGGGTGCACTGTCAATAGCAGTCTTACATCCTCCGTAGCTATCACTTGTTTTAAGGGTCCACCATGAGTTTTGTTCAACTCTGGCCTTTCTGAAGATGCCCGTATTTTTAGATCTCTTTTTAAGGTTTCGTATTTCTTTTTATAAGTGATGGCACATTTATCGAAACAGTTATTTGACAATTAAATTTATTCTTTATTTTCAAATATATGTCATCATATATGCGTTTTTATTAGAAATTATATTTTTAACTTTATTTATAAAATCAATCATGAGTCGCCCGCCTTCAATTTATCTTACTGACAGTTTTATAATTTCAGACTCATTAAGCATGTAAAAACTTTCATGTTGGAACGTCAAAACAACTATTAAGTTTCAAATTAATACGGTAGTCTATGTAATTTCTCCAGTATTGCTATATATTGAATAATTATAATCTCTCTTAAATACTTTCATTGTTGAAACTATAAAAAGTTGAACCTAAAATAAGTTTGTACTATATTTAGGTAATGGTTTCTTTAAGTGCACATTGTAAAATTGGGGTATATATTATTTTTAATAAAAAAACAATTATTGTAACTTACCTATACCTTTGTTATCTGATTCCATTTCTCTACACCAAGTTCTGATCAAATTTTAGTATCTGATCCCATTCCTCTATACTAAGTTCTGCTCAAATTTTGATATGTGATCCCATTCCTCTATACTAAGTTCTACTCAAATTTTGGTATCTAAACCAATTCCTTTATATCAAGTTGTGCTTCAATTTTGATATCCAATCCCATTCCTGCACACCAAGTTTTGCTCAAATTTTGTGTAAATCTCTGAGAAGACTTTTCAAAGTGTCATAGTATATTAGGACGAATGACATCCTCAGGGACCTCAAGATTAATCCGATCAAAAAATACGTAAAGGATAGAGCCCAGAAATTATTTACGAAAACTGATAGACTTATCAACACCGCGCTACCGAATCTCGGAATGGTTACAGGCTCTTCGAAGAGATATGCAGAGGTCAGTTATTGCACAGTCTAATGAAGTGATAAACTATAGTGCAGTTAAGGCGTAGACAGGGGTTTTAAAGAAACCTCATAGATAATAGAGAGTAAAAGTGCTCAAGTGTATTGACTCAACTAGCTTTAACATAATAATATATTGTTTTATAATATCATAGCTTTGTCAGCAATTCTAAATTTACTACTTCTCTCATTTTTTCTTTTATTAATCTTGTATTTGCTTGACAACAATCAGATCCATTTAACTTTAAACAAATTTGTAGCTGAAATTAATATTTAAAACATTAATTCATTCTTCGCGTGATATAAATATTGATTCCGAAATACTCAAATTGAACTTAATTGCTCAATTAAAAGTTTTTTTTTTTTGCATTAACTGACACTCAAAAGAAATTGAGCACAAATTCATAAAAATCGCTAACAAATTAAGGAAATTTAAACAATTTTATGCTCGTTTCAATTATCATTTTACAATCGAAGTAATTCATCAATTAATCAATTTAATGCATTCATAGCATTCATTGCATTTTAATGTGATCATAAATGTCAAATCGCTTCGAAACGCCACGAAACGCCACGAAAGTGCTGCCAAGGCGCAACATTTGGCGAGTATGCAATGCAACTGCATTGCAAATGCAACTATGAATGCATAAATCGAAATTCGTATGCGCTTCAGTGCTTGCCTCATGTTACCAATCCAATTCGTCACGTCGGAAAACGTGACGTAAAAGTGACAAAGAATGATGTGAAAATGAAAACTTCGAAGGAGTGGAAAACAACTACGCAATCAGCGTGAAATTTAGGCCCAAATACAATCAAAAGTTAATTGAAATTTTAAAGCTTTGAAATACGAAATACGGAGTTTGTTAGATGACTTCCTCCTGATGTCGTTGTGCTTATTAACAAAACACATAGAAGCGGAGTCTCACAGTAGAGATGTTTAGCAATTATTTGTTTTATAAATGAGCTTTCTAAATGCAGGCACACATACTTTCTAATAGGTTTTTCCTTTAACTTCCTCAGCTATCCGCTAAACTTCGAAATTAACTAATTAGTTCTCTTTAGTTTCCTTATATCACGTTCTGTTTTCAAATACATACATATAAGGTCTACATTGTCAAGAGATGTGCTTTCCTGATACAAAGCCATTAAAAAGTTATTGCTTGCAATTCATTTTGCAGTATGTAGCGCATCTCATATGGTCTCGACTGCAGTTTACATGAATTTCTTGTTCTGACTTTTTATGACTTGGCAACACCTCCGCAGCATTGCACCGGCAGCGACACCGTAAGTGGCGCGTGCGCACGTTGTGCCTTAAAACGTATTCAGAGTTCAACGACGCCGATTTGAAAGACAGCTTGTAGGCTCTGGAATTGCACAATTGCATAGCAAGAAATACGTTGCCAACGCATTTATGAGGTCATTAAACGCGAGCTTTTTACTTTTCTTAAGGTAGAAAAACAAATTTGACATAAAACCGCATTAAAATATTTTTAATGGCAATTTGAAATAATAACGAAATTCAGAAATATTTATATATGTAAATATGATGTCCTTATCTTCAGATGCATTCTACTTAATCTTAAGAAAGGCTTATTTAATATTGGGGCTTGGAATTGCGCGGCCTAAGCTGGTTAGGCCTTCGCTAAGCCATAGTTTTTATATCGAATTGATGTACCCTTCTCACCAGGATTTTAATCGACTAAAAACCACGAGGATTGTTTTCGAAATTCAGTTCCATCACACAAAGAAGTTGGAGAGCCTGTCCAAACAAGATTCTATTCAGAAATGCTTTTTAACCCTAGTTGTCGCGGTTGTGGCTCTGAAGACGAGGAGGAAATTGTTTTTCATCTCATATGTTAGTGCCATAGGAGATGTCATGTGTCTTTAGCTAGGAGAAGATCAATAATCTTGTTGGCCGCTTTCTGACCGATCTGATTGAGCTGTCATCCTGTGATGTTAGGGACCTGGCCAGATTCAAAGAATTGTCGGGTTGATTTTTCTTCACCTAAATGGGGGACTCGTTGCCTTTTTTGGCGAACCAACGCTATTCTTGTGGTACCACAACGGGCCATTATTTTGAACTCAAGTGGGGTTTCTTGGTATACCAGGCCGTCACTCCAACCTAACCTAGTTGTAAATATTACTAATAAATTTCTTCTACTACTTTATAAAGTTCTGTATTCGTAAAGTTTCAATCAGCTTTCAGTTTCCTATATTTAAAAATGGTCCTTTTATAGCCTTTGTACAGAAAAATTTTTATAGCGCATTGAAGGAAACTTTATAGACCACCTAAAGTACATATATTCGTGATCAGATCGATCAGCTAAGTTTATTTAGCCCTCAACATTTGTCAGTTCATTCTTCTGCTCTTTTGCATGTCTGTATGTTTCATTCCAAACTTCTTTTTCAGTTTTGGAGTTCCTCGAATGAAACTTTTTACACATACTTTTCGGGAGCTGACTCAAATAATTTGTCGGATAAGTCAAAAATTCTGTGGCTGCGCTGTCTTGGTAATTTCGTGGAAATTTAAAGAAATTTATCGGCTAGTAATGTGCTTGATTCAGTACCCACGGATGGAAAACGCGACAGATTACGTCCGCATCGTCAGTGGAAAGACCAGATAACCAATGATATGCAGGCGCTCGGTACTATCGACTGGCAATAGCAAGCCACTGATCGCACTGGAAGTCGGAGGCTCTAGGGCGACTCGCCATCATTCGATAAGTGATGGCAGCTATGTGAACAATCGGATATGAGTACTTATATTCATATGAGAAACTACATATCATATCAGTCTAGATTAAATATATATATATGTACATATGTTCATAAAAATCAAACCTTAATATGGATTTAAAAATTTGTGTAAAGGGCACTTAAGTTTCGGCAAAGCTAAATCTAACTTTACTTATTGAAATTAAATAAATTATATTTCTACAAATATTATATCAAACTAATAATGAGATTCAAAAGTAATATTACAAAATCACTTTGATTTAAATAAGAAAACCTTTTCTTTTAACGAAAAGCTTATCTGGAACTTATCTGAAGTTTTTGCAGATGGCTTTGTATAGAATCATAGCATTATGCGCGATCCCGAAATAATATCAATCGATAAATGTTCTATAAATATTACTCAAACGACATACAAAAGCTTTAAAAATTTAAAAATATATTAAGCTTGCTTTATTTATCAAACTGGGACTTTCGTTTTTATAAAAATCTTTAACGTCTGTGTAGTAATTAAAGAAAGCATACATTATGTTTTTATAATATGACATCAATATATACTCATATTCAAAGTATATGTATTTACGATTACGTTATCAACTATTTATATTATTTAAGTATATATAAATTTAAAAGTATTGTTACATTTAAACTACGACGCGTATTTCTTTGAAACGAATTCAGTGATGTGAAATACGATTGACTTACATTACGGTTTACATATTTCAAGACTAATCAAGAATACAAATGAAGGTTATTTTACAATAAGCTATGACATTGTAGACATACCCTTTATAGTATTGAATATATATGGTAAGGAAAATGTATTTCAAAGTACATAAAAATATTTAAAAATCCGTTAGTATATTGAAGCGATCTACAGAACATTATCTTCACAGTAAAAATTACACGACATTTGGATGAATAGAAGAGAAATACATCAGTAAGAAATTTATATTACCAATGCTTCACTGAACTGCATATGCGCAGAACAGCACAATTTTTTTATTTGAAATTTAATTTTATAGATAATAATTAACATAATAATTTAATAAATAAAAATAAAATAATAAACAAATTTATTAAATTCATTTGGATTTTTGATAAAGTTATATTTAATGCAACAATAAAAGAAGCATTCGATAAATAAAAGGTTTTTCCTCAGACCTCAGCCTTTCAATTACTCCTTACCTAAAAGTCAAGTGAGGCTATAACTAGTGACCGTGAGGGCCTCTCAGTCATAGTCGGTTTGCGGGAGCGTTGTGTGATGTTGCAGAATTTTGTCAAAACATTCACTTTTTGGTTGTTCGTGGCAATAATTTTTCCCGGAAGACACTAACCTGAAATACGTGATCCAAAAACACGAACACAAAAAATATATTAACAGTCATGACTATCCAAAGCACCACGATGTTATTTCACTCCTTGTGACAATTCGAATATCCAACTGTTCAGATTACTTTTTTGTACTCATATTTATAATCTAAATCTTAATCTAATACATATAGACAAAATCTGCAATTATAAAATGAAGGCTGTCAGTTTTCACTCAGTACATTTCTATTTCACTAAAAGGAAATTCAATAATCTCATTGAGTTGATCCGTAGTAATATCAGTCTTGTAGTAGAATTACTCACAAATCATTGTAGATTAGGTAATCATACTAGAAGATTGAATCTTCTTTTCAATTATATGTTATGTTACTTGTCGCAGCTATCGAGGGAAAGATGAAACTGTCTGTATCTGCTATGTTTTTGTCCAGCTCATAGACGACGGTAACTCACTACTTTAAGTGCCCCTTTCTTCGAGGTTCTTCATCAACTACAAGACCTCCCAATAAATAGCATTTTAAGCTTCACCAAAGGCGATTCTAAACTTAAGCTTCCATGCGGTTTTAAGCCCGCAGGTTTTCATTTTATAGTAGCGATATTGGCTAATAGACCTAAGTGAATCTCTTTGGATCGCTGGTATAATCTAACTTAACCTATTAATATTATAATTTAATATTAATAATATTTATTATTATTATTATTTCTTATTTACGTTTTTTTAATTATTACTGGATTTCGATAATTTCACACAAAAATAATGGCACGTATTGAAAATTGATCTTAATAACAATTTATTATTCATTATTATTATTTTTTATTAGTATTATTATTTACTATTATTATTATTATTTATAAATAATTTTATTTGTTATTATTATTATTTATTATTACTTTTTTTATTATTAATATTTATTGTTATTATTATTATTTATTATTATTATTTATAATTAATATTATTTATTATTATTCATTATTATTATTTATAAATAATTATATATTTAACGATCTAAGCCCAATAATAATTGAAAACACGTATTGAAAATTGATCGTAATAACAATTTATTATTTATTATTACAATTATTTATTATCATTATTATTATTATATTATTTATTATTATTATTATTTATTATTATTATTTATTATTATTATTTATTATTATTAATTAATAATATTTATTATTATTATTTTATTCATTATTTATAATTATTTATATATTTATTATTATTTATTATTATTCATTATTATTATTTATAATTATTATATTTATTATTATTTATTTTTATTATCATTATTATTATTTATTATTACATTATTATTTATTTTTTATTATTTATTATTATTTATTATTATTCATTATTTATAATTATTTATATTTATTATTATTTATTATTATTCATTATTATTATTTATAATTATTTATATTTATTATTATTATTTTTTATTATCATTATGATTATTTATTCTTACGATTATTATTTTTTTTATCATTTATTATTATTTATTATTATTATTGTTAATTGTTATTATTATTTATTATTTGTTATTATTATTATTATTATTATATAATAACCTATAAATAATAAGGATGTGAAAGAATTGAAAAGATTCTACAGGTTAGCGTCGAATTCTATTCGTCATTGATTCGCGAGTATTGAATGAAACCAATTGAGGTTATGTTGCCGTAGGACCAATTAAAAAGTGATCAATTAAAAGTGTTTATAAGAACCAAGTACTAAATATTTACTGTACTTTATGATCTTTCATTGTTTTATTGTGAAAAATATTAGATATTGACTTATAAATAAAAACTTAGTAATCTCAAATCAACTAAAATATGATTTTATATTAATACTTGTAATTAATTGCATCATAAAGTCTCTAAACTGTCGAAAAAATTACTTTAATCAACATCAATTAAATAAAACTATCAAAAATTTTTAAATGTCTATTTAATACCCAGCGTTTAAGTTGTACAGCAAAAAACAAAAAAATAATTGCTAAGTAGAGAAGTAAATTCACATATTCAGCAAAAATTTTTAATTGGCAACCAATAATTTATTTAATATTTTTTTTTTTTTTTTGGAGTTTCAAGCCACACTAATTACACACATTGCATATAAGCAAAACATATAAAATATGTAATATAGACACTTAGTACTCTAATGCATATTTATTAAAGCACGTCATACGATAAACCAAGTAACCGACTCGCATATCAGATATCAATTAAATAAAGTGGCAGGAAATCCTTTCGAGTGGAATCGAAAGCGAAAAGCAAGTGAATGAGTGAATGAATGTGGCTAAGACGGCTGCATAGAAGAGCATAAATCAAATAAAACACAGTAGTGGAAGTCTATTGAAACCGTAATGAACTGGTTCTCAATAATTAGCGGTTATATGTTAATACGACAATACAGCACGAGATGGCGCAGCAAAAACTAGGTCACATTCAAATACTAGAAGTAATTGAAATATAATTAATTAAAAATTAAAAAAAAAGACAAAAAAAAAAGAAGCATATCAAATTTCGATCGTTAGCAGTTAGGCGATTATCAAAGAAAAATATATAGAAGCAATACATGAGAGTGTGGAGTCGAAATTAATGAATTTTAACAGACATGTAAGCATTTAGCAGTTTTCACGCAAATATTTCTCAAGGCATAGCGCATGTCCAATGCGTACGAGTCGACAGATCAATCAGCGAGTGAAAAATAAATTCATTTTTATTTGAATATTTGAAATAAAAACAACTCGCCGCTGCCACATTACGCACATAAGATATTTTATCTCGATATGTTGATTTGTTTGTTTGTAGATTTTTTTATTATTATTATTCCTATTTTATTTAGCAATTAAATAGCGAAATATGAGCTATGAAATATTTCTGACTTTGTGCAATTGGCATAAAGTTGCTACTCCAACTACTTACTCGAGAGTTTCGAGTGATTATGATTGCAAAATACGCAAGTAGTTCACATAAATTACACGTAATACATAATCTCAGCATATAATGCCTATTATAACTTTTTATCGTATTATTTTATTGTAATATTGATTAATAGTGTTAATCTAAGTGACAAGTACAATTTATTGTTAGGAGAGTTTTATACAATTTTGAAACCTTGAAATTGATACACAAGTAACGAGTGTGTGCATGCAGCATAAAACTCGCCACTACCAATCGCCAGTAAACCGAAAAACCTCAAATGGACTACCATATAGTAAGAGAAAAAAAATATTACAACAAATAAATTATTTATCATTTTTTTTCATACATGTACGGTATATGCCAAATCAATATAAACGTAAGCCGCAGCCTGAATTCCACAAGATATTTTTTTGCTAGTTAAATTCCTTTAATCAACTCGTTGAATTGAAACCACAAAATTCAATAAATTTCAAAAATTTATTTAAAATTTTTTGTAGTTAATTAAATTAAAGTGAAGTTAAAAAAGCTTACAATAATAATTTTTATAGCTTCGACTTGGGCTACACATTGCAATTTTTTCCTTGAAGCAATGTAAGTGCATCTTCTTCTTCTTCTCTGGCGAGTACATAATTCTTTGGTAGTTCGAGAAGTGTCATGTCTTACAACGACAGCTGTGCAAAGTTTGCCTTCCAAAGTGTTAAATTGCATCTTCAGTAAATTTTATGTTGTGCTTAATCTACATGCATTGTAGATAGTTAAAGTTTTTATTAGTTATTACCTAAACAGTGATGATTATTATTACTTGCAATATCACTTGTACATCACTTGATGTTTGCATGTGACATTTGACTTTTGACACTTTGCACATTTTCAGTAAAGCAGTTGTTGCCAGTGTTACTTGGTAAATAATAATGAGTACTCTTATGCAATTAGAAAGATTTTGACATGAGTTTGTAGACATTTTGTCAAGTAAACATTGTATCTTTAAACGACAGTTTAGTATCTATAAGCACACGTGTCATATAGAAAAACTGTAAAGACTTTTGATTGATACTACACTCCATTGCTTTCTGAAAGGCTATGTCAACGTAAAACTTTTAAAGAATTCTTTAACAAGTTTTTGAACCCACCAAAAAAAAAGAATAGATATATGTCGTATGATGTATTCTGCATACGTATAAAAATAGTAGCAATTCTTAAATTTTTTAAAAAATATTATTTAAGGAATATTAATCTTAACAACACTATAATAAGTTCGACTAGGTTAACAAGACTGAACGGAAGTCACACATAGGCTTATTGGACCCTAACGGTAATAGATGTGAGAGTGATAGCTCGTTTATCAACTTTTCGTATATCTGGTTACTCAGACCACAAGGCTAGAGCTGCTTGTAATATTGGAATATTATTGGAGTGTTGACGTTATTTGGTGAAAAGATGCCTAAGTAGTGTTTAAAGCCCAAATTCCTAAAAATTCTTCCAAATTGTATAGCTCGCAACCGTTGTAATCATATTCATTACAAAACTCAACATAAATATGACATATGGTCCAGCCTACTTTTAAACGTTATGATAATAACAGTTGTATAATTATATGCGTAATAAGTATATATATAGTCTAATAAATTTCAAAAGTTTTTTTTAACAATATTAAACAATTTTTTTAAAAAATTTTGTAAAGGTAAAGGTATTGCAGGGGGAAGGTATTTAGTACACCAAATTTAAACGTGTCATTGTTTTTGAGGTAAATAAAAGAATTTGAAAATGGACTATGTTTAGATCCAAATTTGAAGGGATTCCGGTAGGCCGATTGTGTTCAAATTAAAATCAAATTCAAATCAAAAGAAAACCCATCTGAAAAATTATATTTAAGGAAAGTCAATGTCTCTACTAGTTCAGAAAATGTCGAATTTTGATCGACTAAAAATTTTAATAATCCTCGTATTTTATTTTTTAGATTGGTAGCACTGTCTTAGATATTTGTATTAAGGTGTAACAAAAAGTTTATTTAGAGATTTTCAAAATGTTTGATTTTGTTTAGTAAAAAAGTATTATTAAATTTTGTCTCCCTATTGAAATTTTTGATAAACGTTAACAATGTTGCAAAAGACCATTAGTGACTAGACAATGCACAAATAATTCAAAGAAGGTAAAGAAACCGCTAACACAAATCGGCCTGGACAACCATCATCATTAATTATTGCTGTCCAGATTTCTAACTCGGTGTTCAAAAATAGTTAATTAACAATTCGAGTCCTCCCTAAATCTGTTAGCATTATATTTGGATCAGTTTATCCCATTTTGAACGATATAAAATATATATAAAATATATATTTCGATTCGATGTAGAGTGAAATCTCGTTTGCAGCCATCATCACTTAATTCTCAACTCCTATTATTCCACAAGCATTCCATTTGTTTTGTCCTCAAAAATTGTCGATTAACAAATAAAGTCCTCGATCATACTATTAATATTACATTTGGATCAGTCCAGATCATTAGAAAAGATATTTTGTTGTTGCAAAGACTAAAACCTGAATTGGAGCCAATAATACTTAACATTTAACTGATATCGATCCATAATTATTGTTTTGACTCGATTTTGTACTTTGTGCTTGCGGATTACTTAAAAGCTCAACCGTGAATATATATATTTCGATTCGATGTAGAGTGAAATCTTATCATAAATTAGATAAAAACTTATCTGACTTCAAAGGTCAGTCTGAAAAGTGATTTTAAACTATTTGTAGGATTGGAAAAGAGCGTTAGCATACATTAGTATATTGTATGAGAAGGAGAGTATTTTGAAAGCAATAAAATTTAGAAAAATATCTTAAGATTTTAAGAGTAATAAACAATTTCATCTTATTTTTTATTACTGTGTTACTGTGTTCTGTTTTCGCAAGACATAGACTTTCTTACTTAGGGTCGTACTTTTTCAATAAACTAAATTCTATTTCTTTAGCTCATATTCGTGGCTTTGTGTTTAGTACTGAATCGTTATAGTGACGGGTGTCAAATTCTTAAGGGTATCACAATATATCTCATGGTCTAAGCACGTCTTCGGATGGCCCCAGTAACTTAACCTAAAGTCTGTAAGCCGAGTAAAATATATATTTAATGATTGCTTCATAGACTTAATCCGTGTGAAAAGTAATCATGTTATAGCAAACCGAAAGCTTCTTAATGCCATTATTTAATGAGAAATATTTTATGAAAATTATGAAAAAACATCTAAACATTTTATAGCAATAAATAATAAAAGCAAAAAAAAAAAACAAAGGTTAGCTTGTAAGAGTTGGCAAGTTGATGTAAAGATAATTTGTTAATATTTTTTAGCAGCTGATAAAAGTGGGATGGGCAATTGAATGGAGGCACTTTAAATTCTTACCTACAAGTCAAATTCTCTGTCTTACATTAAAGCAGCAAACACCGTCGATCTACGTTAAATAATCAAGGATTCTTAATGGTTACTTGTTATGCAAACCTTGACTTGTGATGAAACATAAAAGAGGGCGTAGCTTAAGTGTTGAATTAACAATAATTTAAATTTATGTAAGTTTAAACCAAACATGAGATCAACAACGAAAGAACGTAAGTTTAAACTGGTTTCGTCATTAAAATGAAATAAGGTTCACATAAAATGTACGTTATTTTATTAAATATAGAAAAAAAAACAGTATTTTTTTCTTAACCCTCAAAAACCGTAATTTTTTATCTGAAGGGTTAATAGCAGACAAAAAGCTGTGAGCATAAAAGTCAAAAGTGAAAGATAAGAAGAATTGCGTAAATAAAATTTACGATCAGTGTAAACAAATTTTTGGCTCATTACAAAATTGTAAAGTTTGGCGCTCCTAAAATTAAATCGAAACCATTAATTTGCCATATAAAGCATGTTTTGCCAAACTATATGGTCAATTATTCAAATAACCACATTAAAACGCAACAACAGGCGCATAAACCAAATTCAAATTGTTAACTAAAATACATTTTAAATAGAAAAAAAATAAAGAAAATAAACTACAGATTATCTATGAGTTCGGATTATGGTCTGTGAAGTCCACCAAATACCACACCAAACCAAATCGCCATCGCCATCACCATCGCCAGCGCCTTCGCCAGTTTTAATCCAAGGCGGTGTATAAACGCGTTAACATTTCCGTATGCAATTCGAGTGCACTTTTCGGTATTATTTCGATATTTATCAATCAATTAAAGGCGATTTATTAACACTGTCCGCAATGAAATTGAAATTAAATACATAAACGCACAGTTTGTTATTGAAATAATTGTAAAAAGTTGTAAAACTGTGTGGATAAAGTAATAAGTGTGGCAACATGATTTAACAACAATTTTGTTATTTAAGCTAACGGCCTGCACTCCGTCGAGTGGTAGTACATGACTACCTGACAGTTGTACGTAACTGCAGTACTGGCGTCTTGGCAGATTGGCATATTGGCAGCAGTGCGCGAGCGGTAGCAGTCGCGCAAGTAATCAGGTTTCTGGGTTACTGGAGTGGCACAAATTAAATTCTGTGCTCGCTGGAAGTTCAATAAGTTAGCACTCCGGTATTGGGTTTCTCACAGCGAAATAAATAATTTCATATGCAATGTAATATGAGTCAAAACACACTAATAAACAGCAGAAATGCACGTGTTCCGCTGGTGCGTTTTCAGCTGGCATGAGTCAAAGGTAGGCAATAAACTGCACGAAGGTACCAGTCAGTCCATCGATACATAAGCATTTGCCTATATGAAACCCGTTTAGAAGCAGGAAATCAATTTTTTACAGATGCATGGAATGTTGCCAATTATGAAGTGCAGTTTCGATTGCAAATTATGCCAATACAATCGGATTTTTTATTCTTTGATGTGGTCCACACACAAACAACGGTATATATAATGAACTTAACAATAAAATGCGTGTATATATGACTCATAGCAAAAAATTTTTCCCTCAAAATAATATTTAACATTGATAATTATTTGAAGGGACACAGTCTAGATTTTAAACTTGTCAATAATTATGATATGCTGTCATATAGTTATAAAGTATTATTTAATTGTCATATAGTTGTTAATTATTACTATTAATTATCATTATTATAATTATTAGTTAGCATATAGTAATGGCATAGTTATTAACAGTGATCTGTCCGAAATGAAGATATACACAAAGACTTTAGAATTGAGAGTGTTTAAAAGTGTGAATATAATATGTAGTTAGGCTAACATATTAGCCTAAACTACAATAGTCAAAACAAATTTATTGATATGTGATACAAAGTGACTTTCCAAAAGATTGTATTATTATTATTATTATTAAAGATTTGACGTGAAATCGCCCAGCAGCAGTTAGTATGACCAGAAGACTCCTACTGTACCAATTTCAGTATTGATTACACAAAGCCCTTTAAAGCTTTGTGAACAAAGTCCAGAACTAAATCTAGAGAAGAGCTCTTAATCTGTTCTGTTGACAGAAATTCCATATGAAACAAGTTGCTTCTGTGCGTTATTAAAGCTGAACAGTCACAAAGAATATGCATAGTAGTTTCCTCATCTTCGAGGCATAATCTGCATTCCAAATTAGCAGATAATCGTAGTTTATAAAGGTGAAAGATTCCAAAAGATTGTAACGCACATTCATGTATATTAATAAGAACAAAAAACACAAGTAGATAACAATTTTTCAGATGTATAAAGAAAAGAGAAGAAAGATTTGTAATGTAAAGTAATGTTGAATCTTTTCCGAGTTATTGCATCTGGGCACTTTTACTCTTTGATAGTTGGGGAGTTTCTGCAGAGTCCCACTCATCTCACTGACTAATTTGAGTATTCCTCATAAACTTCGTGATTATTCAGTGAGTGATCTAAGATCTGCGTACCGCTCCGTGCGGTAGTGATTACTCTGAGATTACAAAATGCTAAGTAAGACAGCCTGTCGGTTTTCGCATACAATATAGAAGTGTATGGTAAAATAATGGCTCGAAAAATTACATACCTTTTGATTAGTCGATATTTAGAAGAGACTTTGATTCGAGACAGATTAGTATTTGAATCTTCTCAACGGAGAAAATAGTACACTTAATAAGGAATGTAAATTCTAAATAGATAACGATAGAATTAATGTTTCTTCACATGGCTTCGATAATGTCGTTCTGAGTATTAATCGATTTCAACAGAACAAAGGAACAAGTGAAAGTTTATATACCCAAGTGTTCCCATATAACTATACTAGGATTGATAAACAAAAACGGATATCTAAGAATTGTTGGCAACTTCAAAACCATATTTCGACTTAACATTATGCGAAAGGTTGTGGTAAACAATTAACCAATTGATTGTACTTTATAAGTGTGGGTTCAAACCTGGCATATCCATTCTAGTCATGCATAGTACGAAATATTCTAAAGCAGAAAAATTATAATAAATGAAAGAATATTGAGTTTTTGAGAGAAAAATTTGATGCACAAAACTTTTGGGTGGTTTGAGCCGTATTATATCATTTACACAGTCAAGCAAATATATATACAACTATTGTGATTGCGTAGATGTCTTGATCATTGATGAAGATATTGTAACAGAAAGAGCTTTTGAAAGGTTACCACCAAGAAGAATTCAGGAAAGTGCGACTTTAACCTTCGTTAAAGTGCAAATATTATTTCTACTGCTACTGTTTGTTTTCTGCCTAACGTCATTGCAGTAATATATGATTTTCAACTTCTATAATATGGAATGCATGTAATTAAATGCATATAAAAAACGTGATTAAAAATTAATACTTTGTAGATGTACATTACAGATGTAACTGATATTAGATTTAGTAACTGAAAATAAATTTTATTAAAAAAAGTCTAAAGCTGTATGCTCACATAACATTTTACAAAAAAAAAAGAAAATACAAAATTATTAAAGACCTCCTGTGGTATGTTAATGATGCAAAAATAAACAAATTTTTATCGACAATATTTCAACAATTTTAACATCTTAATTACATCAATTTAAAATATTTGTAAAAAACAAATATACAAAACAAGTAGATTACCATATAAGACTCTGTAACAACTCCATATCTACTCGTTAGTTTTTTCGCATTTTTTGAAAAAAAATAATTTCAAATTAATCAACGTTAATCTTAAATTGACTTAATTAACGAACAAACCATGTACAAAATAACACGAAAATGCCTATGGAAACAGAAATAATTACGGAGAAACGCCAACATGTTTGCTTGTAGTTAAAATAATGATAACAAATAAATTAATTAAGTTAATTTGTTTATCTAAGAGCGTAAAGCATAAGCCCAAGTCAACAAAGTCGTCATCGCCAAATTGTAAATACCAAGAATAAACAAACTTAAGCCACCTGTGAATATATCAATTAATCCTGCCTAAAACAAATACCGCCTACAACGGATAATAACTGCAGCACAGCGCGTAGCTAAAAGGCTTAACCGCCAACAACGAAAGGAGTGAACTTACCGCATAACTTTGGCGAAAAGTATCTTTTTTCAACCATAACCGCACGACCCACAGTCAAATAAGAATGAATGAGGCTGACTATGTTGTCTCAACAGAAATTTATTAAAATGACAAAAACAGCAACTCATACTTTTTGCTGCCAAATAAAGTCATGCGTTTCTTTACTCGCCTATTTAAGTTCTTAAGTTGCAAACGCTTCAGATACGTGACACCAGCGATTTTGTTGCTGCCTTCAGATACTCAAAATAATAAACATTTATTTGTGCAGTTGGTGAGTTGCTGTTCCTCTGTTACAACTAATATCCTCTTTGCTTATTGTTTCCATTGCTACTTCCGTTTCCGTTTTACCCTTTTGAGTTTGCAGCACAACATTTCAGCAGTCGATTTCATTACGCCGCTTTGTATTTCATAAATTCCGTATCTTTTTATTGATGTATGCGCGCCTCCTCAGACACGACTTGCCTTCAAAGCTTTCAACTCTTTGAGTTCTTGGCAATCCTTTTATGTCAACAAAGTCATTAGCGCCATCTTATGTGCTTACATGGATCTCATAATATTTTGCATATTTATGTGGCGCTGTCAGAAACATTAAGTAAAATTATAATTTATATGCGCGACATATTGTCATTCAGATACATTTTTCCTCTTATGGCGCAGAAATGGCAACTTCTACAAGTAATTGAATTGAATGGCTGTGTGTGAGTGGGTATAGAGTGTTGTTGGTAGAAGTTTTTGAATTGTCATGCATATTTATTTAACAAGTTCTTAGCTGAACCCTTTTAGAGTCAATTCAATTAGTTTTAGTTTTAATAAAAACTATTCTGAGGCACAATACTCTATCAGGAATTATAGATGTCAGATACAAAAACAGAGTGACAAGAAGTGCTTGACAAGAAAAACTTTAAATTGAAGCTTTATAAATTAAGTTTCTTAAATAATATTTAATTTTCATTATATTATTAAGTTTTACATTTTTTATTTTTACTACATATTATATTTATTATTAATGTTTGTAATGAAAGTGACGTGAAATGTTTTAAAAAAATTACTTTTTTAATCTACAGAGTATACTCTAAAGTAGTCCCAATCTATGGCCAATACCCATTGCCTAATAGTAAAAGCTCATTGCGTTCTTACCCCCAACTTCGATAAATTTGTAACTACAAATATTAAGCTCCTTTAACATTTTTCCACTGATTACTGGGATGGGGTTGCATTTTTCACAATCATTTCGAAAAGGTAGTTTTAGTGGGTTCAAGACCCACACTGTGGCTTTCCACCTACTGAAAAAAGAACCTAATCATATATATCATAAAGGATTCATAAAAAATAGTTGAGAATATCATATGAAAACATTTCTGAGCCGCAAGGCTCTATAAGGAACTATAAATATCTGACAGAATAACAGAAAGACAAAAAATAGCTAACGAAAAACAAAAAATTTCAATGAAAGCTCTATAAAGTCTTACAAACAACACTGATTTTAATTGCATTCTAATGATTATAATAATAATGATAATGATAATATAAATAAATAATAATTATTATCACATCATTAAATTATAAGTTTTAAAATTTTTAAGTTTTAGTTCCTTGGGTTTTATTATTTTGTTTAGTGCCAGTGTGTCTTTGGTACGAGACGCTTTATTGAATTTTGATCGACTATTGTCAATTCTAGCCATAATATGCGAAGATTAAAGCTTCGCAAAGAAATTTTCTATGAATCCAACAAGATTATATATACAAACAAATAAAAACGACTGATATATATTTAGCATATATATATATATATATTCTGGAGAACCATAGAAAATAATTATTAAGAGATCGTTGAATTGCAATTGAAAAATAAGAATTTTAACCTAAGGACATTATTTACTATTGCTGTTATTCATAGTCTTATTATGTATTTTTTTTACATATGTAGATCTTAAGATGAAGTAAAAGATGATTCTATATGTTTGATTTGAACCATATTTCTGTATTACGATTACAGTTACATCTGATAAGCCCTTTTATGGCTTATCGGCTTTTAATTTAGGAAACTGAATCGTGTTCCTGATTGTGCGTTTTAGTAATATAAATTGGTCACTAAGACCTTGTGATATATCATCATTAGACTTTCTTGTGGAGCTACTAACAAGATTAATTTATACAAATAATCCGCAATATTTCTCTATGCTTCCAAAACATACATCCGTGAAGTTGTTGCCGAACTATTGTTAGTTCTTAAGCTCCAGTATTGTAAAATGAATCTTTGGAGAACAATTGCATTACGTCGTATATCATCTATAATACACAAACCAAAGATCCAAACATTATATTGAAATAAATTTCGACCAAAATCGCTGTAAGATGCTATATTCAGTTATAAGCACACGCAACTTCCATTCGGAAGTTACAAATCGGAAGAGTTGTAAATTGCATTATTTTAAATTTATACAAAATTTTTAGAAACAACTTTATAAACACGTTTCATATTTAGTCACTACATCTACATTACTACATCTAGTCTCTCACAATGCATATACAAGAGCATATTTTTCTATAAAAAAGTTGTAACATTGAGGGCTTTTGCTCTAAAAAAAAGGTTTTTGCTATAACGATTATCTTAAACGTATAGTTATGTCATTATCCTTAGATGTGATTAATATATGTACTGACAATGCTGTCAAAACTCAGTATGGATTAGAGAAAAAACATTTTAATTAAAATCGGTTTTATTTCATTCTATTGCAAGGGTCTATCACTCACTACACTGTAAAGTAAAAAAATTAAAGTCTAAAATATAAAAAACTAAAAAAAATTAAACAAATAAATGCTACTAAATTTCAACTAACGACTCCAGGAACAATCTTAATTAAATTCTTACAACGAGTGACCTTCGATAACAACTTAATCCTGCAATGAAATTCCAATTGTTAAATATTTGTTTTATGATCTCGGAATGAAAAATTACACAAAAACAAAAAATAAAAAAAATAGAAATATAAAACAAGAGTATCTTTCATTTGTAAATGTAATTTTGTGATATTTTTTTTACTGATTTCGATGTAGTATTGGTAATTTATGTGCACGTAGCAGACGACGAGAAAGTCTAGAACAAATATTTTGGTACATTTTTGTTACATGCTGGCTTGACTCACTCCAATTCGCATTCGCATTTGGTAACATGGCCAACCTAAGCACTTTTAATGTGATAAATTTTGCACAGAAAACAAAAAATTATGTGAAAAGCAGATAAAAATCAACAGCAGGAGTAAACTCACGACACGCAAGTTAGCAGATACACACGTACACACAAGCTCAAACAATTGCAGTTTGTCAAATAAAGATACAAACTGCTCGATTGCTCCATTGCTCGATTGGTCGACGTACGTACGTAGAGATACATGAGTATATTCCGGCAAACGCGAAACTAAACAAGCATAAAACGTTAAATGAATGACCAAAAAATTCAATCAATAATTCGAGTGTATCTTCATCACGAATTTAGGGAATCTTAAATGTTAGCGTATCTATGAACCACAACACCCACTTTTAGACACCCGCATCCACATCCGTATATATTTTTTTTTTTATTAGAGTAAGATTGTATCTGCAATAGCAGACAACTTTGTGGTACATGACCAAAAGTAATTGGCGATGACCATGGAACACGAGCTCAACCACAATCGCAACAACAACAATAAAAATAGCTACAACATAATATTGCAACTAACAAACCAGCAATTGGCAACTAGCAACTAACAACTAACAACCAAGCAGCTATTCGGATGGTTGTGTAGTGTGCCGAAAATAAGGAAAAAAATTGTTTTAAACATTTTTTCGTACATAAATGAAACAATTCATAAAAAATTCAAGAGCTCAAAACCAATAAAACACTTGCAATGCAAACAAAATAAATGAAAATTGAAAATTATATTTCGAAATAGGAATAAATACAATATTTAAGTGTAGGTCGAGGCATAAAAAACAACCTAAAGTTCAGATACAATCTTCGATTCTTTGCAGTAGACAAAAAAATGTTCTAGTGCAAATATTATGAATAATACGAATACATATTTCCAGCTAGAAATTGCAGAAAGCTAGGCTCTGAGAAGATTTTTCAAGGTATTATGGTACATTAGGACGAATAACATCTTGAGGGACCTCAAGATTGATCCGATCAAAAAATACGTAAAGGATAGAGCTCTATAATTATTTGCGAAAATTGACAGAGTTACCAACACGGCGTTGTCGAATCTCAGAATGGTTACAAGCTCCTCGGAGAGGTATGCAGATCATAGGTTAATTATTGCTTAATCTGATTAAGTGATAAACAAAAATCCAGTCAAGGCTTAAAGTGGGGTTTTGAAGATACCTCGAGTTAATAAAGAGTAAAGCTGCTCAAGTTCACTGGCTCAAATAGGTTCAACATAAAAACGAGTATATATTTAAGATGATACAAAAACGAAAACGTCCAGCAGCTTAATTATTAAAAATATGGAATCTTTTTATTAAAATTTTAAAGTTTTTTTTTTGAATGAGGAAGTCATTTCTTTTGAAATTGATGCTATCCGTACGCTGACTACAATCGTCTTCCACATTTTTTTAGAGTCGCTTATTTTAAATATACTAACAATTTCTATCCCTAGTATTGTAACTAGTTGTCATTTAAGGTTAGGTGAGGTATGTTTGGTACACAAACTCGTAAGCCCACCCTAACCTAACCTTGTGCTGTAATGACAATGACTTAATATTTCAAGTTATT
Organism: Teleopsis dalmanni; assembly: GCF_002237135.1. Taxonomy (NCBI): domain Eukaryota; kingdom Metazoa; phylum Arthropoda; class Insecta; order Diptera; family Diopsidae; genus Teleopsis; species Teleopsis dalmanni. The sequence continues at coordinate 171,347,046 of NC_051846.1, forward strand.
GTCAGTAGCCTTGAAATAAAGTAATGGACAGTCTACAAAATTCATGAAAAGTGATTTACAGACAAAACATTTGATACTATTTAATTCATTTTGTTTTATTTACTTCTTACTTACTTATTTAAAAGAAACAACTTAAAAGTTATTCTTCAGTTATTCATGTTTCTAACATTACTCGAAATTTTTTTTTAGTTTTTCTGCAAGCTTCAACTTTCAAAGGATTTATCGTTTAATGATTTAAAAATGAACGAAACAAACTTTTTTAAACTTTATTAAATTCTTGTCTAAAGTATTAAAAACTTTTAAGTTCTGCTAAGAAAACTATATAATAATGAAAAGGACATGTTTAGTACTATAAATTTTAAAGGATTTTCAACAAATTCCCTAAATCACTAAATAAAAAAAATCTGGGATAAAAAAATATTTAAAAATTTTTAATAAGTAGACCCTTGAGCTTAGAAAAAACCCAGAAGTCATACGGTGCTAAATCAAGTGAATATAATAATTATGGAACGTTATGAATTGAATTTGTGACAAAATCTAGGAATCTAGGAATACACCATCCCAAAGCTGATGCAAAAACCAAGAACAGTCTCTCCATAATTCTTACTGCTTCTTCGAATAGCTTTACGTAAATGTTGCTTTTTGTGTAATTAATATTTTTTTTTAAGCTTTTGAACCAGCGAAAGGTCTTCATAATACACCACACGATTATAATTCAGAAAAACTGTTAAAATGGCTTCGATTTTTAAACGAATTGGACATGATTTTTTCGAGCTACGCTCACCTTTTGAATTTTGATTATTCGTTTGTTTCCGATCATACACATAGATCTAAATCTTATCTGTATTTATCATGCATTACATCTTATCCTGATCATCAGAAAGCATTGTTTGGATGGCTCCAACGGATATTGTATTTTCTAAATTTCTATGTATTTCGCACCAAATAAGATTTTTTTCTTAAGAGACTCAAAACATTAAAGGTGGTAGTATCAAATTGTTAATAGATAATTCTTGAGCATGAAAACTTTGATTCTTTAATGTTAATATTGATGGTCGTCCAAACTGATCTTTGTATTAAATGCTTTCTATACTTATTTTGTATTATTTATACCAATAATACATATACAAATATTTCTCTGACATAGTCTGATCATCATAGGACTTCTATAACATTCTCAACGTTCAACTTTATTTCTCAATTAAACCAGAGAAGACACTACTAGCCTAATAGAAAGAATTGCCAGAATCAAAACCTTCGTATATTCTGAATTACAATAAATATTTTACCTTATTTTTATTTATCAAAGTAGTATGTCATTATTTGTAATAAAATTTTTTATTATTAATTACAAATTTTTTTAAAAATATAAATTTTTGTGGCGCATTTAGAAGAATTATAAATTGTGAAGTCGTTTTGTAAAAAATTGAATAATTCTTTATAGACCTTGAGAATCCTTTTTAATCTTTTAGAATATTGTGATGTTTCGAAATTCAAAAAAATTAAAGGTAAGTAAAATTAATCTAATATTAAGATATATATATGGGCCATAATAGCATAAAAACACAAACAACACAAGTTCAATTCGATCACCAAAACCATCGCGCAGAAAGATATGCAATGAATATCGCTTGATGAAAGAAAAAGAAAAAGAGAAAGAAAGAGAAAGAAAGAAGAAGAAAGGGAGGTGAAGAGAAAAAAGAGATAGTGTTATGTGGACAATATACCAAAAAAAACACATTGTTATCATCAGTGAAATAAGCATGGCGGTTATACCAAAACTACACATATAAGTGATACAGATTCATGTCATATCTGCAAGACAATACAAGAGTATATTGTGTTGGGTCATAGGGTTAGTATAAATATAGATAACTTCATATGTTGATGTTACGAATCGCTTAAAAGTGATTATTCAATTTGGTGAATACGTAGTCTAATTCAGAATTCCTCTCTCTCAAATCAAATGCAAAATATATTCCGTTAGGAGGATATGCTGCTCTGCAAACTATCTTTCTGTAATTTAAAATAACTCATCAAAATTCAATGCAGCTCTTATTACAGTGGATCATCTAAGTAATCATAGACGCAATCTATAGTGAATACAACTAAACACGCTAAATACATAATATTTTAATAGAATTTATCATTTACATTTTTAAATATCCGTATCTATCAAAACAATCTTTGTTATTCTTCTAGTTTAGCATTCATAATAATTTTTCTATACTATACTTGCATCACTTTTTCAATGTCTGATCATTGGCCTTAAATCATATTAAAAATGTAGTAATTATAAATAACCACTCTGGACTAAACAAGTACCAACTGTTTTTTAATTGAACTGAATACTCGTATAACTTAAATTCCTATTAAAGTTTTTTACTTACCTGAAGAAGTCCAATGAGTTTTGCACCCATTTACTGGTATGATCTCTTTTGTAGTAATCACTTCTACTGCTTTTGTATGCTGATGAAGTTGTAATTAAGGATGCTGAAGATATTGTGGTTGTTGTTGTTGTTGCTGTTGCTGCTGAAGTCGTAGTCGTAGTCGTAGTCGTGATTGTTACTGCATTGACTTTTGTTGTATTATCTGTCGCCTTACTTCCAATTGTCACCGGCGTGATGGTCTCATTGTAACCACCTCCGGTAGTTGCTCTACTTACCACTTCTTTTGTGTCATTTATTTGCGATGCTATTGCCTTTGTTGCTTGCTGTTGGCGAAGTAATTGCACATGCAATTTTTGCGGTTGTTGCAACTGTTTTTGCTGATATGACCACAGCGGCAATTTTTGTATCTGCTTCACCTCAGACGATAGTCCGACCAGTGACTTGCTCGTTGCATTCTCTATGCCGGATTCGTGTAATCGTTTTGTTGCATTTCCGGTGACAACATCATTTTCATAACTAGCAACATTTATGTTGTGTCTAACATGTGTTTTGTTTGAGCTTTGATTTAAACGTTTACTTCGATTGGGACTATGAATTAGTTTTTCATTTTGATTGCACGTACTCGTTGTTGCTGTTGCTGTTGCTGGTACGAGTTGCTGCAATTGCTGTCGATTGCTATTGTATGATTTTTGTGTTGAATTTATTTGTGCATTGCTCTGTTGTTGCTGTTGTTGCTGTTGATGCTGATAATTGCTGCGTAACGCGCTTTGCAAGTAATTCGTATTGGACGTGTTATGTCCGGTCGTTGAGGTTTGTGTACCACCAACTGTTAAGGGTGATGTCGAACTATTGGATGAACTACGCTGATGCAAGTGATGACTGGGCGGAAGCAAACGTGAACTTGGCGATGACCTAAGGTCATTTAGCATAATATCCAAGTCCGTGGCAAGTGAGCTGAGAAGCTGGAATTAAAAAAGAACACGCTTAAAAACTTGGTTCAAAGTAAACAATTAAGAACTTAAGTTAAAAAATGTTTTTGTTCTTAACTTATTTATGTTCTTTTTTTTAGAAACTTCATGGAAGCAGAGTTTAACTAAAATTTAATATTTATTTTTGCATTCAAGTATTTATTTATATTATTTTACTAGTATCCAAAGGTGTATAACTTTATTTAGTTTTTGATAACATTGGCTTTTATAATCTCAAAATCTTGAAACTAAAACTAAATACTCATAAATTACATCAACTCTTAGGTAATAATTCTCAAAACTCGTAATTCAAATTCTTTTTTCTAAACAAAATAATTTCCATGCTCTCATTTTTAAAGAAATTCCATTTTTGTTAACACGTCAGTACCAGATGTTGAGCTGTACATTTTGTTTATCAGTTAAAAACGAAATCAAGTCGACTTGGTTTGTTTACATAAGCAAGCCACTGAAATGCACTTTACTTAATTAAAAAAGTTAGAATAGAAATAAATTATGGCCACAATATTTAGCTCATAAAATTATTGCAACTAGTTTTAAAATATTCACCGTGTAGGTTAAATCAACAAACAACTCCACCTCAGGCAACATGTTCAGAGTGAAAAAACGTGTTGTGAAACGTTGGATACGGCGGATAATTCTATTTACCATAACTATTGCTACCTTATCCTATATAGTCTCACTTGTTGTTGAGCACCGTATGAAAAAAGTTAACGATAGTACAGAAGCACCGACTGATTTTAATGGCGATCCGGTGACACCAGAGTTTAAGCTAGCGCATAAAGCACTAACGCCACGTAAGCCACGTCCTCCTATACAGCTAAGAGTAGAGGAGAACCCTTTTTTGAAGAATGAAGAACTTGATTTGCAAATAAATAAGGAACCTGTGTTAGTAGAAGTTAAGGAAAATGAAGATCTTGATTTGCCAATAGAAGAACCGCCGGTTGCTGGACCGAAGCGAAAACATTTCCAAGTACCTGAAGCATATGGACCCAAAAAAGATTGGAATGATTATGTTAGCATGGAAGAGGATAGAAAACGCGTTGGTATAGGTGAACATGGTGTAGCAGCTCACATAACTGATGAATCCTTGAAAGAACTTGAGCAAAAAATGTCACTACAAAATGGTTTTAATGCACTTCTGTCCGATTCGATATCAGTAAATCGTTCGATAGTGGACGCACGACTTGAAGCGTGAGTATGACTTATTTATATTTCTGCTATTTATTAATTATTTTTCAAAATTTTTAATATACAGCAGTGCTAAAACATATTTTACATATAAAATAAATTTTGAAAAATTATTTCTGCTCACTTTCACAAATTAGTAAAATTTTAAAATTTTATTTAAATCAGTTTCTTTTAGATAAGATAATAAAACTGATATGATTTTTTCATTATTTTTTTATACATAATTTTAGTTGTCACAGCAAAATGTATCTGGCAAAATTACCTACCACAAGTGTCGTAATTCCCTTCTACGAAGAGTACTTGAGCGTACTCCAACGTACTATGCACAGCATCGTGAATCGCACACCGCGAGAATTACTTAAAGAAATCATACTTGTCGATGACTGTAGTACTCGTGAATATTTAAAAACTCAACTGGAAGAATACGTAGAAGAGCATTTTCCTAAACTAGTACATATAGTACGTCTACAAAATCGTACTGGTTTAATTGGCGCCAGAGTAGCTGGTGCACGTGTAGCAACTGGAGATGTTTTAGTTTTTTTTGATTCACACATTGAATGCAATTATAATTGGTTGCCACCACTTATCGAACCCATAGCCATAAACCCGAAAATCTCAACTTGCCCCATTGTTGATGTCATTGAACATGAAACATTTGCATATTATGGCGCACATCAGCAGGGATCACGTGGTGCTTTTGACTGGAATTTATTATATAAACAATTGCCACTATTACCAGAAGATATGGTCGATCAAACAAATCCCTCTGCAAATCCAGTAATGATGGGTGGTTTATTTGCAATTGGACGTGACTTTTTTTGGGAATTAGGTGGTTATGATGAAGGACTTGATATTTGGGGCGCCGAACAATACGAGATTAGCTTTAAAATATGGATGTGTGGTGGTATGTTGTTCGATGTACCATGTTCACGTGTAGCGCACGTATTTCGTGGACCTATGGATTCAAGACCAAGCCCAAGAAACTACGATTTCGTTAATAGGGTAGGTTTAAAAGATGTCTTATATTATGTACATAGTTTTTGGCATTATAATATTCTATTATTTTCTAATTATACATTTCATTTTTTTACAGAATCATATGCGCTTAGCTGAAGTATGGATGGATGATTATAAGAAATACATTTATGATCGCAAACCAGAAATTTATTACAATCTCGATCCGGGTGATTTGACTGCACAAAAAGCTATAAGACAGAAATTAAATTGCAAATCGTTTCAATGGTACTTGGACGTTGTTGCACACGATCTAATTGAAAACTTTCCACCCGTGGAACCACCTCTTTATGCTTCTGGTGTCATACAAAGTTTAGCATTTCCACAATTTTGTGTAGATACAATGAATCGCCCTAGGCCTGGTTCTGTTGGACTCTATTATTGCGCTGACAATAAAACACATCCACAATTAAATCAATTTTGGATGCTAACATGGTACCGTGACATACGCCTCAAAGAAGGCTCTAATTGTTTAGACGTACAAGCTTCTCACCCCAACTCCAGCATATTGATGTGGCCGTGTCATAGTCAAGGTGGTAATCAATTTTGGTACTATGATCGTGAACATAAGTGGGTAGTACATGGTATTCATGGTAAATTTTGCATGGAAGCGTTTGTGAACGAACAGGGAGAACCGGAAGTATACGCAAATGCCTGTGACGCCTCGAACGAAAATATGAGGTGGCAGTTTGGTTTCGTTAATAATACACAACTAGATCAATTTCGCGAAGGTTTGAATTACTCTTAAAAGTCCTAAAATTATCTTTTGTATATTATAAATTTATTTTGTGAATGTAATGAAAAAATTCTTGTATATTTGTGCGAATAAATTTTTGTGTATATATTTTCTAAGACTTCGCTTGCTTCTTTGGACTTAGTGAGTATGTCTTATGTATTTTTCTCAGTGTTTTTTGTTTTTAATTGCATTTTTAGTTTATTTTTTGCTATTTATCATTGAAATTGGTTACAAAAATGAAGTCATTTTGTAGTTTGTCGCTTTCGCATATTTGCGACTACAAGATAAAGGCTTGTATCTTGTAGGCTTGTGAATTGCAGCGACTTGTGAAAATCTGGTACAAGTTACATGGCAGAAACAAGCGATGACTTGCAATTAATTAATCACACTACTTAGCTTTGGAAATTAGTCTTTGGCTCACCTCGTTTGGGTATTATTTTTTACATAGAAAATCGAAAAAACTGTGTTAAATTATTTGCATAAACAACTTCATATCCAGCAAATTGCTTAGGCAAGTGTGAAAAGATGTTTTACATGTGAGCCAAGTAGAATTTATATATTGTACTATAAAAGCAAAACCAAGTCATTTATGCTTGAACATTAATCACACAATAATCGCAATTTGCAGTGTACCAAAACATGTTCTTTAGACCGTGCGATTTTCAGTCCATGAAACTATACCAGACTTTTTGACTACTTTTTTTTTTGTAATAAATGCATGCCAATGCCTTAGTGCAGCTAAAACTAACAGTAACTTAAAGCCTGATTGATTAAAACAAGGTCATGTATTTGACCATTAAAAAAGTGCAATACTTAAATGCACAATGCAATTAAGATTTGTTATGGTATTTCTTAGCAAGTCATTAAAAATTATACCGAAGAGTATAAATAAAAAATATTTAATAAATAGTAATGATTTGCAATATAATTAACATATTAGTTAAACGTTTCATAATTAAATTAAAAAATGCTTTACTTAAATATACTTTAAGTTTAATTTTTGAATTATCTATTAAGCGTTTTTAAATAAGAAATTGCAGTAGCGTAAGCTGTTCTCCTGAAAGAGGAGAACCATATGCTGGGTTCTTCTATGGGAAGTGTATGCTGGGTGCCAGGAGAACCATATGTTTCTAGGAAAACCATTTTTCTATGAGAAGTGTATGCTAGGTTCTTCCAGGAGAACTGTATGCAATGTTATTTAAGGAGAACCGTATGATGGGTTTTCCAGAACAACCATCTTTCTTTCAGGAAAACCGTACGCTAGGTTCTGGGTTTTTTTTGAAAATTCAATTGGAAATATTTTTTTCTTCCGATAAAATATTTTTAAGTATTAAACTTTTTAATTATTATTACTACCCATTTCAATCTCTGTCGCAGCCAGTTATAGACGAATGTTAATGGCACAGACAATAATATTTACCAATTATACTCCAAATGTAGAACTTAGTAAATAGAAGAAAATCGAAAGTATTAGAAATAATGTCAGCCCTAATTTAACATTGGACTATAGCACGACTTGTAGCCAAGCTACAAATGCCCTGTCGAATCTTCTGTAGTACATGTCTACTGGCACTCGAATACCTGTTGAAAAACTTATTGTGTCTATATCCAGGCTTCTGCAGAATCAAGATTAGGTATTTGGTAACGGGTTATCTCTATATGAGTGAGTAAGATATTGCTAACAGTGGTAATGGCCAGATATTTATATTTATCAATGCGTCCAACTAGTTCTAATATGCCAAAGAATGTGGAATTAAAATGGTTTTCTTAGTTAATTGAGGAGGACTCGATACTCCTTGTAGTTGTGGGTATACGACGCGCTCCAGCTTTAATACATATACCTAACTTTATATTCACAATTACGAAGAATGTGGAATTAAAACGGCTATCTTAGCAACTCGATCATTCGAGTTGCGCAGTACCGAAAAAAAACTAACAGACCTGATACGTTAGTAATGCGTTCGTTTAAGTTACTGGATTACCGAAGATGTCTAAATACATTCAAGAAGTCTAGAAATCTTTCCAAAAATCTAGAAATCGTTCAAAAAACCTAGAAATCTTTATAGAAATCTAATCGAAATAAATCTATTAAATGAAACATTACAAATTTTAATAGGACCTAAGAAATCTATAAAACACTTCTTACTTTACTTTCTCCTTAATCATGTACTGAGATTCTCATTATATGTATAAGAAAATATGTAACCTATCATTTTAGAAACAAATAACTGAATATTTATTTATTTTGTCTTACAGAGCATTCCATTAGGAGAAAACATAATCGTCTGACAATGTTAAAATCGATATGTCAATATATCAGTAACTGACAAGTGTACGAGTAGTACACTTTAAACACACTGGAGCAATATTTATGTACAGCTCAGGTATCTGTCAAAAACATAAATCAAATACTGTTGTATCTATTTCATATCTATTATCTGTGCATGAAAATCATGCTAGAGAAAGGATTATCTTAAAATAATTTAATAAATCAATTTTGCGGCGTTATCGCTTTTACGTAGTCTAAACGGCAGAGTGGTGTGTATCTATTTTCAATCAGCCAACTGTTCAAATGCCTCTGGGTCATTTATCTTAATTTTTTTCTTTTTTTGGGACTTTTTTATACCAATTTAATAACAATTCTTTTTTATAACACAATATTTACTTATAAAAACAATAGCTGAACAATTTGATACAAATTCTACGACATGAGCTCAAGTGTCTTGAGGTAAATTCAGAACGCGCATTGCAAAACCCCAAAAATATATGAGTTTATTTCTGAAATATATTGACGTACTTATTTATGAAATTGTTGAAGCAGTTGTTGTTGGTATTTTTCTTACTTTTGTTTGCCAATATAATGTATCTTATAAATTTTATCTTTCAATAAAACTGTTTTGGTACACTTACCCTTCAGCAATGCGTTAAATTGCTATAAAAACAATAAAAACAAACTTACACCAAAACAGTGGAAAACAATCTAAAACAATAACAAAATATATGGCATTATAATGTTGAAGTATTTTATTAAAAAGTGTTCAATTTATGTTATAAATGGTTTTTAAAGTGCTTATATTTTGACACTTTTGGTACAATCCGAGATATTTCGCAAAAGATATCAAGTTTTTGTGGTAATGATGGCACGTAAAGCAACTGAGGAAACACTTATAATGTGAGGATTTTCATTGGCATTTTTGATCTTTATATTTCAATGTTTTAATTATAAAGAATTACTCATACTCTTAATTTTAAAAACTTGACAGATTGTTTGCTTTTAAGATTAAAAAAACGTTTTTTTTTGTGACTAATTTTGTCGGCTTTGCTTTTGATCAAAAGTTATTGGAGTGATCATTAATAAACTTATTACGATTTGAAATTTATTTCCCATAGTTTAAAAGCCTATGGAGGACAATTAGGAATAAATATTTTTTTTATCCAACAACGAATTTACATTGATTCATATATTTTGCTCCAATTTAACAAGACATAAATGTTTACTATTTATAAAGTCTACGAACTGCACTTTTACTAAAATATACTCTTAGTACCTATATGAATAGTCCATATATTTCTAATAATATATTATATTATAAAAAAATGGTGTGATGTTAAGTATATCAATAAGCATTTTGATAGTATCTTCATGTTTGTTTTATCTTTATTAAAATAATTTATATAGAATAATATATAAATAAAATGATTTTTAAAATCTTCGACAAGCCATATATCGATAATTACTTTCTACGATGTGTTGTTGGAATGAAAACTTCCACATAAATACGTCATTAATTTGCGATTAAAAAAAGTCATTATAAAATGAACTCATGCGTTATTTTCTGATCGCATTATTGCAACTAACAGCACCCTTAACAAAATATCGGCTAATGATTTCACTACTACTTAAATCACACCAAAGTCTATTCAGATTGAAATAGAAAGAGATTCTCTATATAAAATATTGCAAATTTTTAAAACCGTTGCCACTGGAAACAACGTTGCTAACTAATATATCAAGTCTCTAGAAAAGAAAGCTTCGTTTATATATCAATTCAGATGAAACTAAATTCAAGCGTTAGTAGAGCTAAAGGATTTGCCTTTGTTATTGTTTAGATTTCAGATATAACTCTAATCGTTTTAAAATTGCGAAAAGTATTAAAAATAAATCACTTCTCAATTGCTTTTATACTTGCCATCAAAAATTATGTTACCAACTTAAATATTAAGCATCAAATAATATTCTTTGTAGATGAGTTAAGTTGAGCACTGACTATATACTCATTGAAGATTAGGGATGTGTTTTCTTATTAATGCAAAAGGCAGTTGTAATTGTCCAATCTTTTTTAAATTGCATAAGCCACCAAATGCAAACGTCAATTGCTTATATAGTTGCTACCGAAGACTTTTAAAATCAAACACAAATAAATAATCTTACTGTAGTATTTCATATATCCAGAAGGCAGTAGCAATGAGACAAATGGCTTCTATTTTTCAGGCGTAGCTTCACTCCATAAAGCTATTCGTTAGAGAGTGCATACGTAGGAACACTCGCGGTACCAGCATATACCAACATCCTCTCAGACAGTCAAGCAGCTTTAAAATCACTAATAGCATTCACATGCCAATCGAAGTTGGTTTGGGACTATTTAAATCTTCTCTATATCTTAGCGACGAAAAATTCTGTGACTCTGCTATGAATACTGGGATATGAGGGGCACGAAAGCAATAAAAGGCAGAAATTGTTCCAAAAGTTTGGAATTGAACTAGTGAGGCGCGAGGCTGCAAAAAAATTCTTTCAGGTCACAGTACATGCACAGCCTATTCATAATAATAATAATCTTATATTTCATATGTATATAGCGTACAATAATACGTAATACATGATATATATATATATATATATATATATATATATATGGATGTTATGAATCATGAACTTCAATTTAAGGTAAAATTATTGCAACAATGCGTTGCTATATGTACACTTCACAATATCTTTAATCTTATACCTAACAAATATATTATATATAAGAATATGATAACTTTATAATGGTTATCATTAATTAGATTAGATATTAATTAGATTATTATTAGACTTTTATTAGATATTCATAAGAGACAAATAGTTTCTAAAAATTACCACTGTCAGAATTATTAGAAACAGAAATTACATATGATATCGTTACAGTTACACTATAAGCTATTATAACCAACTCTTAAGCTAACTTCTGATACTTTGACCACCTATTCTCTAACAGTAACATTACTGACCATTAAAATAATTGTTTATTTTACAGCCAAAATCAATTTGTTAATACTTATTGACTCCATTAGTTCTAAATTGAAGGCAATAAATAGAAACAAAACGGAAATTAAATTGTTTGAAAATTGCACGTTCTTTTCAGAATATTCTGCTTAACTGATGCACTTCACTTAAGTGCCACAAATTAACTTGAGAGCATAAACTGCAGAAAATGTGATCATCATTGCTGTGCAACAGATACAAAGCACTAAGTGCGGTTACCTGCTGCGAGGAGAATTGCAATGGTGGCTGCTGCATTTATGAGCTCATAAAATCCTGTTGCAGTTATAAAATGTAAAACAACAATATTTTAGCCACTTTTATTGCTGCCACGAAATGCAGTGACAGTTATAAATATTTTCCACATGCACATCTAAATGCAAGTTCACATTTCAGATTTCATTCGACAGAAATGTGGCTTTGGTGAATAGAATTTTATCAACAAGTGCTGCAGTCAATTTGGCTGCAACTGCATAAATGAGCTCGCCAGCAGTTAGTAGATAAAATATATCAAACAAACTAAAATTATATTTCTTATACTATATAAATAATATTCTTTTGATAGTTTGTGATGGTTTTATTACACATACATTTCACATACATTGGCTATAGAAGCGACAGATGAAGGGGTTATGATATTTGCGCACAACATTAAAAGATTAAGCAAATGTTTTTAAAGTCGCATATAAAAATTGTAAATTTTTTAAAAATGCTGAATACATCATAATTTCCTCAATTAAAATTTTTATATAAATGCATGATATGTACAATTACTTTGAGGAATAAATTTTCAACATGAGTAAACAGACATCGCTCAATTAATATGGAAATAAAATTATGTGCGAAACCACATTTTCAAATTGTGATACCACAGTTTAAAAATTATGTTACGTTCCACATCTTTATATTCATGTGTGCAGAGTTAGAGTCTGGCACGGTGGCGAGGCCAGCTAGCTCGTCAGAAAAGGGTTGGATTCTTTACTCCGCTATAGCACATCCGAACCGTAACAAAAAAATAAAGAAAAATCGTGCCAGAGAATTTGGTTCAAAAAAATTACAATCAATGATAGTAATTTTATATAATATTAATACCTTGTGTCTATCAGTTTTTTTTTTCTTCGTATTGTCCTTGTCCTTGTCGGTCGGTTTGGACCTACCCACCCTCACTACATTACCGTAGTTACCGTTGAGCTGAAGTAACAGGCCCTGTTAAATTCTCTCCAGCTCCCTATTTTCATGTTCGTCCCTGTCCTGTCTAACTCATTTTTATTTTACTGCAACCTAACATTGCCCCCTTCTTCACTTTCACCTGTCACCTATATCTATTGAACTTAAGCCATCATTTTTGTTTGAATTTACTTCATTTACACATTTAGTTTGTTACACAAAAAAAAAAGAAAATCTTATGAATGGAATTATTTTTAATTTTGTTTCTTTTTTTCTTTTTATGGTTTATTATTTTATTATATAATAATACAAAAAAAATTCGACTAAACTAAACTAAGCAAAATTCTCTTCAAATAAAAAAAATACAAAAGAATATATATATATATATATACATAATGTATTCATAATAAAAAACTTACAATCTACTCTTACTATTTAATGCACAACTATATGTATATCCATAATATATTTATAATAAGAAAATAGATAAATATAACGAGAATAAAAAAATAGCTTTCTATACATCAACTTGTTGTTTTGTTTTTTTTTTCCTTTTTTTTTTTTTTTTTCTTTTACATTTAGACTACCAATATTTTAATTACTTTGATTACTCTTACCAACATCGTAGCAGTGACGTCACTCCGCGTTGCTGACCTAAATAGCTACAAAAAAATTAAAAAAACAAATTGTGGATAATCAAAGAAAAAAACAACAAAACAAAGACACCTGATGTGCTTGATCACTTATAATATATGTACATCATTTAAAGTAAAAAAAAATGTATATATTCTAATCTTGCGTGACTAATATCATATCCAAAATAAATTAACAATGAATATTATTTCTACTAATAATTTCATAAATAGAACTAATTAATTCAAGAAAATTAATAAAAAAAACTTAATGTATATATATAAAAAAATTCAAATTATTAAAATAAGTTGGAGAAAAAAATTTTTTTTTTTTTTTTAATTTAGAAACAAAAAAAATATGAGATTGAATATTTAAAAAAAATTGTAAGACATTATAGACGGCAATAAGTCATAGGTAATTGAACAACTGAGTAAGCATAATATAATTTATTGTTTAAATGAATTTAATGAATTTAATTAATTTAATCATAAGCATTAACGTAAAAAAAAATCATATCCTGTAGCACTTCCGCGCGGTCTTAGTATTCTCCGTTGCTATTCTACAACTGTAAGGGTAGCTTACCGTACCAGTTGCTGTTAGATGTACTTGCAGTGAGTCCTAGGGCTAATTCCATATGTTTATCACTCCTTATTGAACTGGACTTATTACACATATAATACGGCTTGTTAGGTTGTTAAATCCAAGTTTCACCGACAGGTTATATTTATATATGGCTAATTCCATATGCTTATCAATCCTTATTGGACTTGATTTATTACACTTATAATACGGCTTATTAGGTTGTTAAATCAAAGTTTCACCGATATGTTATATTTATATATGGCTAATTCCATATGCTTATCAATCCTTATTGGACTTGATTTATTACACATATAATACGGCTTGTTAGGTTGTTAAATCCAAGTTTCACCGATATGTTATATTTATTTGAATTTTTTTTCGATCATCAATTTATTCAAAGTTTTGATCATTTAAACCTCCGATTTGTAAAAATATTTTTTTTTTTTTTTTTTTTATTCACTTTAATTATTTTTTTGTATTAATAATAGTTAATTTTAAATGTTCACTTTAATTAATTTTTCAATATATCGTCTCAAATTTTTCACGTCGCTCGCGGACATCAACCGTCTTCTTCCAAAGACTTCCTTTTTCCAAAAAAAAAACTGCAACCAATATCTCTATCTTATATCATTCTCCTCCCGTAATTTAATCCGTTGGACACTCATCCCGTACACTTTTCGGGGTCGTTCCTTGAACCTCCAGTTAATGTTATTTTTCTTTCCACCTTCCGAACACTTTTTTTTTTCTTTTTATCTTATTTCAATACTTGCATTACACATTGCTCTGGCAGCATTGATCATTTCAACTTCCAATTTGGCCAAACTTTTCGCCGCGACTCTTGATCAAAACAAAAGAAAACAAAAAAAAAATGTACAAAAGTTTTTTTTTCTTTTTTTCTTTCTTGCAAATTTTGACATTTCGCTGTGCGTGCAATGCACAGGCTAATTTTAATTTATAAAAAAAAATAAAAATAAAAATAAATAAAAAAATGAGTAGACGGTGTGTCAATAAAATATTACTGCCGCGAATTTGGACAAGGAAGTGCATGCTCACTTTACCAAAGGAATCACCGTGAGACAAGCAGGTGCTGCACTGAGACTGCCTGGACAACGTGGGACATGCGAGGTAATATCATGTTTTTAATTTTCTTACTCATGTTAGCCTATCACCTCCTACTCACACAGGCATACACAACAATTAGTTAACATTTTTTTTATTAATTAAATGCAATTATTAATTAAATGCAATGCACAAAAAAAATATATAAGTTCGACTTCAGAATTTCTGAAATAAATCAAGAAATATCATTTTATTATTATTATTAATATAATAATAATTAAATAATTAGTAATATTAAAGTAATATTAAGTAATATTAAAAACTATGTTACTATTATTAATATAAAATTATTAATATAGATTTTGTTATAATATAATTATATTATAATAATATTAAAATAATAATATATAATTATAATAATAATTATTATATTATAATATATTATATTATTACATTCAAATTATTAATTAAATAATTTGAATATAATATTATTAATATAATATTATGAATATAATATTATTGATACAATATTATTAATATAAATTATGACTATAATAATGTTAAAAAACAATAATATTATTAATATAATATTAAAATATAATATTAATATAATATTTTTAATGTAAAATTATTAATATAATAATATTTATATTAATATTATGAATACAACAAATTTTAAAACAATAATATTATTAATATAAATTAGAAGAAAGCTGGGCAATAAATAAAGACAGTCAAAAGCTTGACAAGTTAGAAAAACGCTTTTGAGGACTAACTAGATAACATAAATAATACATAGCTTACCAAAAAAAGTTATTTATATACCAAAAAAATTGTTTAATATATTTGTAGTCATAAGAAATAGTAGGTAGAATTTAACAGTATTCAAAAATATTGCAACTTATATTTAAATTGCAAAGTAACTTATGGAATAAAATAGCAAAGATCTGTATACACTTTCTAAATAGCATAAGTTTATCACAAGTTTATTTAACCAATGAGTTTATCTGATTTATTTATAAGTTTACATAAGCGTTAATATTACGAAACATACATGATTTGGTTTCCACTTCCTATGGTAAGCGATAGTTGAGTTCAAATAACTCTACTTTTAAAAGAATCAGCTTATGCGTGATCTGAATGATTTGTACAATGAAAGTCATAATCATAATAATAATAATGCTAATAATAAATTATAAATAAAATATAATAAGTGTATTGTATTATATAGTCATGTAATATAATATATAATAAGTAATCTATGATATAATTTTATAAAAATGGAGCTGATTTCTAAAGTGTCTTATTCAGTATCTATATACATTTTTAATTAGAAAATTTATTTTGTTTAAGTAATTTAAGTTTCATTTCGACACAGGTGTTCTATAGAAGTCAATTTAAAGAAATAGCTGTCATATGGAAGTCAGTTTACAAATACAACTGTCATATAGAACTATCGCATGCAGACCTCATCTGGTCTGAAGCACCGTGATATAGAACACAGTTAGTTTGTCATGGTGTGGTTTATTGGGACGCGGTATATAAGAATAATCAAATACTATATATGGATATATAAATATATTGATTATTCATCAGCATATGATTTTTCTTATATATATATATATTAGAAGAAAAAAAAATATATATATGTATATATATATAAGAATATATATATACTTATATATATATAATATAAGTATGTAAGAAAATTTATTCAAGTTATCAAGTTATTTATAGCACTTTGCTTTTAACGAGGGTTCTCTGTATAATGCGATCTTACATCGTCATATAACTAAGTAAAAATTGCTGTCTAAATTACACATTCAATTCTCATACATAGTTTGTTTATTTCAATGTTTTATTGCGATACAAATGAAGTATCTACAAACATAAAATTGATGTTTTCCGTTACGAAGAGACTTTATATTAAATTTCATGGACTTTATAGTTTCTCAAGAAAATCTTCACTTGTGCTAAAGTGACAATTAAGGTTCAAAAGCTTAGCTGGCACACTTGCACAGTGTCGGTTTTGTTTAGAGAAGCTTCACAAAATTCGAGTATTTACTTTAACAATAGAAAAAAAAATAAATTAAATAAATTTCTTTGTATTGCAATCAATAAATTAAAATTTCATTCATTTTAACCCTTCATTAACACATTTATAAAATTTAATTAGCGCCCCGTCAGCTGCAATTCACTTTTTCTTTTAAAACGTCACCGTTGGTTGTTTGAGTCCATTTACCATTGAGTTTGACGAGTTAATATTTTTTTCAAAAATGAGTTGTAAAGTATAAATTTTACGCTTTAATTGTTTTGTTGCTGTTGTATAATTTTACAATTATTTATTAAATTTTGTATATTTTTCTCTACAGATATTTATTGAATTTTTTACGATTTTCAACAATTTTAATGCGTTTGATGCAGTTTGATTGCTTCGCGTTGTTTATGCAGTTCGATTGTAAAAATTTTAAGAGTTTGTATGCTTTTTTGACGATTAATTTGTATCGACGTTTCAATGTCAATTGAACAGTTTCACTTTTAATCAAAACTTTTCAATCAATTTCAGTAAGTCAAATTAATGTTAATTTGATTTCAGCTGCTGAGTATTAAAATTTTATTTTTAATATTGAAATGCCTTTAATATTTTGATCAATGAAATCAAGTGACTTGCGTATAAGTTATACGTCATTATTATTATATTAGTGTTAATGGTATTCATCTATAGATATTTTATCGTTATAGGTACATATAAATTCCAGGGATATCATTACCTTGTTGTTATTTTTATGTAATTAAATCTTAATTGGAAACTGTTAATTGAAAGGAAAATAAAACAGCTAGAGCAGTGATTTTTATAGATACTTTTATGTATTTCCTTTCTCTTACAGATGTGGTTTGGGAACGTAAAAATGAAATTAATTTAAAGACATATACCAATGGAAATTAATAAAACACCTTTTTTAAACATAAAATGTTAGACTTAATGATTATTCTATTAACTGGAATTTGAATGCAGTAATTCATTGTCTAAATTAAAGTTTAATTACTTGTACTTATTCTTTAAAAATGATATTGAACATAAAGTTTATGTGGCCAGTGACTTGATTTAAGTCTTAAAATTTTAATTAACTTTAAAGAATTATGATTCATATATTGCTTGATTTAAATTGATATCAAAAATTATTATTACTCTTGAATGAATCTAAATAACTAACTTTCACCAGTTATTGTCACGTGAAATTGAGTATGTAGCGTGTTAATAGCAATACATCATCGTACTGTTATATAGTTAATATTCGCTTTAGATACAGAGAGTGTAATATATTGATCCTCATATATCCACAGATCTCTATATAAGAATATAACATACTAATAGAAAATATTCTCATTAATATGAGTATAAGAGTAAAAGAATAAAGGCTCGGTACGTAAGAACTTAAGCGAACTTAAGCCAAAGTAAAATTCAAAATCACCTAAACCTGTGTAATTCGCTTTGGCTTGAATTCGCTTAAGTTCTTACGACACGTACCTACTAACTGCGCCTTAATTCTACTATTATATGGCTAGTCTGCATTTTGGGTATAAAGGGTATATATATTTAATACCTTATTTAGTACCTACTTAACGAAAACCCCTACATTGAGTTACTAGATTTTAATGGACTTGTCATATTATAAAAATCATTATGTTTCTCTTATTTGACCATTTGGATTTTAAACTTACAGAGACAATGTATAAATTCTATTTATTTTACTATACATATTGTTTAATGTCATCAGTACACGATTTGAAATAATAATAATACTTGGAGTGTAATGCTTGGCTTGAAAAACCTGATAGACTTACTCAGGCGAACAGAGGATAACATCTCTAATGTTGTGGCTTACATAATTGGTCTGAATATTGCAGAATTGTGAAGATGAAGCTATAATAAAAAGAGTATGACAGTAACTGTCCAATAACTGGAGGCAGGATCAACTTCTCACAGAAGTGTTCAGTGTTAAAATTAATACTTGTTATAAAAGCCCTAAATTCTTCTGCAAGTAATACATTTAATAGCGCATATCGAGGACTGATATCACAATGAACGTTTACAGTCTTAGTAAGCAGATCAACAGGACCGACTGTCACGTTTACCCAATCTGAGCTAAAGATTATACAAATTACTATTTATTCTAATCATATTCTTACAAAATGATCTACTAATTATAAATGTTTATTTAAACATATAAATAAATATGTTTAAATAACATATGTTTAAGAGATATTGTTACGAAATAACTTGTTTGCAAATTTCTTCACCATTAACCATCAAAACATTATTGACATAAAGTTTTCAAAAATTTATGCAAAATTAATTTTCAAAAATTTTAAGAAAAGTTTAAATATAATATATTTTTCCTACATACACTCAATCTCATTTTATGAGATTACAACTTAAGCCGAAGGAAGTCTTAATTAAGCAAACAATTCCCACAAGAAGTTGTCGGTACTTAAAATTCCAAAGCTATTTGCTTAAACATTTAACAAATTAACTAAAACTAATTTCTTAAGATACTTTGTCTCAAGTGTAAATAGAAAACAAAAAACAAAAAAAAATGCTGGCAACAACAAAAAGCAACAAACAACAATCAAAAAAATCTAGAAAGCTTATTAAATCCTAAACACAAAGAATTCGAAACTTTTACTTTTTTGGCTGCGCTACTCTTTTATAAATTCTTGGCGCATGAAATCTCAAACTCCTCAGATGCGAGCATTTCCCTGTTTCCCTGCACTATGCAACCAACTCGTGTAACTAAGACGCCAGACACACGCAAGGATTTTTGGAAAACACTTTTAGAGGATTAAAATTTGAAGTTTTGAAATTATTACTTGGAAAGAAAGCAAGTATTAAAAAGAAAATGGCTATGTGCTCTACATGAAGTGCCATTCGCAGCTGAACTCTCATAACCGCAACACCCAAGTCGCTTCCCACCAGGCACATGCCACCAGGATGCTACTGAATCGGTGCTTAAATTGTTAGCTTGGCTTTTGTGCATTTTAGGCTTTCAATATGAAGATGTCTTCTCTCGCTACATAGAAACCAAATAGAATTTCCTTGGAGATTATTTTTATGAATTATGAGTGTGGTTATTGAAAAGCAAACTGAACGCAAAGCTCATAAATAAAATTTAGAAAACCTTTGTTGGTACGAGAGTTTGTTTCAATTTCAGTATGGAAGAATTATTGTCAATGTTTGGCACAATAAGAGATTTGAAAAAAAAATTGAAGAAATTGAGTTATCAACACGGTTGCCACTTGAAAATTTTTTTCTGTACCAAAATTGGTTTAAAAAGGTACCATTTCTGTAAAAAAAGGTCCAACATTTTTTTGGACCGTTTTATTTTTTCATTCTGTGTTTTTCATAGTGTTATAAATGAACAAAATATAAAATAGTGCAAAGTTGCATTTATGAAAAAAATTAATTGGAAATATCCACAATAAAGTTGGGTCGTCAAAAATGTACCATCTTTTGAACATGAGTACCAAACGAAAAAAAAAGTACCAATTTTGGTACTAAAGTACCATAAGTGGCAACCGTGGTTATCAACTAAAATTTGTACATTTCTATACAGTACCTTATTTCTATTTTAATAAAATATTAATAAAAATTAAAGAAATGAAAAGAATATTATAGGGAATATTTTGTAGAAAAACGAGGAAGCACAAAAATTATGAAATCGAAGGATTAAATAAAATAAGCAAGAAAAAGAAAATACAGTATTTCACATTATTTCACTTTAAATGTTCATATTAAATTGACACAAATAAGTAATACATTTATTTTAGTGTATTTACATTAAACCAAACAGAATGAGAATTATAAATTTTGAAACAACAAAATTTTAATATATACCTAAGTAATAATAATAATTTTACTAGATTATAACAGATAACAACGATGTTCAAGAAAAGTACGTTTCAACTAGTTTTACTTGCAATAATTTTAGCGTTATGTAAATCAATAAATCATTAACTTATCATTGGGAATCTAAAGGCTCGTAGCGTTTTTAGTGAAAACTTTTTATGTTGTGTTTTTACTAATGTAATCAACTCAAAAATATACAAAATATATATACATACATGTGACAAATATATATAAATATATCCATGCAAAATTCATACATAAATATACTAAAGAAGTTTGATAAGTGTACAGGTAAACATAGTGTTAGATATATATGTCTAACATTGAATCTATATTTTCTTTTTATTAGGCTTGGAAACATGCTCTTATAGTAGGAACTTATAACACTCAATTTAATTTTTGTTGTTATTAGGCTTGATATCATGCAAAGCGTCATCTATATTTTTCTGTAGAACTTTTAAAAAATGTAATTACAAAAAATTCATTTGTATTAGTTTTTCTTATATTTCAAAAATGTATTTGCAATCATGTTAAAAAATATGTTTCATAAATCAAATCGCACTTCACCAATAAAGCTAACCACAATTGGTCTAACTAGGACGATTAGCACTTCACAAAACTATTCTTCCAGAATTACTCAGACAACAAGTACACATATATCTTAAATCTGCACAGATCAAATTTCAAAACAATGATTGAGGTGTTAGCCAGTCACTGTATTTTAAATAAGCTAAGGTGCGGTTAGAACTTTCTACAAACGACAAATGCAGACTATGTATGAAAGACACAGAAATATCATTATATATCATTGAAGAATGTCCTGCTCTGATATAATACAATAATATAAAAGAATTTTTTATAATAACTTAATCAAAGTAGTCAATGATCGATCTGGAAAAGTGCAAAACTTTTCTGAATACTTTTCTTGAACTTAAGAAACTCTTCGGTAATTAGGGATAGAGCATAATATAGATATAATAATTCATCAATGGATACTGTGTATACATAAAGCTACTATTCAAGCACACCAAATACTATATTATACTTGCTCAATTAGAACTAACAACCTCTAGCCTAAAAATCTTGTAAGAATTTTTCTTATAAAGACATGTAAAGTTGTATTATTTCATAATAATGTCAATAATATTGCTGCGGTGTTGTGAAGTAGTAGTATGTGGTATTAGTGACTTATGGTTGTTCCTCAATTAGCGATTTTTCGCCGTTTTGCTATCACATTCCTCGCAAGAACCCTAGTATAGAAGAGTAGAGACAAAATCCATCCCGCCGAAGTTAGGTAATTTAATGGGTCTTTCATCTTCATCGTTGAGTAGTCTGATAAGCTATCATAGAAGTATTTTCCTAAGAACCTATATCTTCTGGACGCTAAAGCCGGGCATTCACAGAGAAAATGTATTATGTATTAGTGACCTATGGTGAGTAGAATTTTTTGATCCAGAAAAACCTTTGCATTCTATTTGCGTATTGAGTCTTTACTTGTATTTAATTTAAAAAGAAAGAAGTCAAAGGTTTTTTTCATCCTTTTAGCCCAAAAAGATTTTAAGAGAATTTAAAAACAAAAAACGCGTATACAACAGCAGCAACAGAAATTTGTGCAGTTAATGAACATTAACTCGCGTAGTGTAAATTGAGTGTTGTATACTTATTCTTAGGGAATTAAAGGATATATTCTTCTTGTTTTTTGTTTATTAAAAAATTTAATGTTATACAATCATATAAATTACAATATGTTAGAAATAATTTTTTTTAAGTATTTAAAGTTTTTTGAAGTTTTGAAGTGTCTAGTTTGTACCAAGTCTCCAATCGTTCTTAACCTAGTCCAATGTCGGATGTTCTTGAAGGATATAAAAGTTATAATTTATAATTTCTTAATACCTTAAGTATTTATTAACGATTTAATAATTACTATTTATAAAGTTATAATTAACGCTGAACTAAATTAATTTTTTCTAATATTTCATACTATAATAAAACGTTTTGACTAATAAAATCAGATAAATACTTCCTTTAACAATATAATTCCAATTTTCGAAATTGATACTTAAATTTTATTACAACTTTTAACATTAGTGGGGCATGATTTAAAAATAATACAAGAAAAAATAATTTTATTTTACTGAAGATACTTGTATCTTATAGTGCAAAAAGAGTGGTAAAACACAATTGTTGGAATGGAAAAAAAAATTACAATTCACTATTAAAAAGGTACGAAAAACGTGACCATGTCACGAGTATAAAAACACTAAATTTTAACAATAAAAATTATTTGTTATTTTGATGAAAAAAAAGTGGAAAAAAAATAAAAATTTTGAAAAAGGTATCCAGAAAAGATACAATAAAATTGTTAAACACAAATTGGCTATTTAAAAACAAGGCAGATTTTGCTACTAAATTTTGCAGCAACGAATGGGTAGACTGATAAATGGCTTATGCATTTTTAAATGCGAAGACAATAAAACGAGCTACTTAAACTTTTAAACTTTAAATTTTGTTGATCGGAGCTGAGCTGCAAAAATTAAAAAAAAAAATGGAGTATACCAGAGGAGCTCAGACTAATGCTGATGGACTACAAAATTTACAAGATAAAAAATACGAGAGGGCAGTGAAAGAATACAAATCTTTTAACACAATTTATTAAAACACTTAATCTGTGGTCATAAAATAAAAGTGGAGTTATGCAGTCGCGGTTAAGATGTTCCATTCCAAAACTTAAAAGTGTAACTTTAAGTGTTTATAGTGGCATTAAAGATATTCGACACTGATAAGAATTTCGTAACGAAATGTCGGCTTTATGGCTAAACTGTTTCTTTGTCATTATTCAACTACTACATTAATAGTCATAAAAATAATGAAATTAATTTTAAAGTATTTGAAAAAAAATAAATATTATTGTGTAAAAAATTATTGTGTTACTAAATTTAGTTGCTTATATCATCTAGCTTTGAAAAAGGTTGAACCCAAAAGGCTAAAACTAAAGCTATTATTGTTTATAAACGCAAGGTCTCTTTAGTCATGATTCAGGGTAAACTGTTGTGTAGATAGTTGTATTGTTATGAATTAATTCTTTTTTATTTTTCTTCAATTTAAATACAAAATATACAAATAGAAATATAAGAATTAGTGTAAAAATTTGTTATGGAGAACTCGGTTACGGGTCAATTCACAGCACTTAACTCAGCAAAAACAAAAAATAGTAAAATAAAAATTTATTATTTATGGGTACGACGAACAAGTTAAATGTCACTTGTGCATTTCTGAATGAATACAAGTAATTGAATACACTTAAAATATATAAAAAAATCGTAATGATTTTGTTTGGTTTTTTTTTTGTTACTATTAATATTAGTTTTATACTATTTAAACAAAAATAAACACAATGCAATTCCTATGACCAACCCACTTAATTTTTACGACAAAAATTTGCTTACAAAAATCACTAACGACACTTGTTCGAAGTATTATTTCAACATTTATATTAAGTTGACATTAACAACTAAAACCAAACAGAAAATTTAGATACAAATACGTAAAATCTTTAAGTAAGAAAAAAATCAAAAGAGTCGAGTCTAGAGAAGAAATATGTGTCTGCAGTATGTTGAGACCTTCTGCAGTAGTTCGAGTAGCAAAAATTTTTTGTTGGCAACTTGTTGCAAAAAAATGTAAAAAAAAAAAATAAAAACATGTTTTCGTTATTAGCTAAAAACCTATAAAAATATTTATATATATATGTATGTATATAGAGAAGAGAATATATATTTATAAACACCTATGTATAACAGTTTTATAGTTGCTGCCGTTGGGAGAACTCCCACGCCCAACATTAATTTAACAGACTTCATTTTTTGGGCGTTTATTAAACAAAATTTTCGCAATAAGTAATCGTCATATTCAAGGTTTGCAATTTTATTTTATTTTTCACATTTAGGTTATTTTACCATTCAACCAGCTAAACACAGTTCAACTTCCATTTAGAGATAAAAGAAATACTCATATTTATAAGTAACAAGCTCAGCTTTGAAAAAGATAAATAAATTTTTTTGTAAGGATATCGACTGTCTTGCATATCGGAAGTTGTAAATATGGAATAAAATATAGTCTTAAAATTAAAAATAACTAAATTTTTACTTAAGCTCACTGTTTAATAATAGATAATATGTAACTCAAACATGTATATTTTAAATCATAAATTTTACAACTTGACTTATAGAAGTCATAAAATATTTTATATATATTTTTTTATGTAAAATAAAATTATTTGCAAACATACCGCAATTGCATCCAAAACAGCGTTGACCATCTTAGCAAACTCAGGTTTTCACTTTTAACTCGTTTTAACATTTAATTTTTAGATAACCCAAAATTACATTCAATACGAATGAACATTTTAATTATTTTTTAATGAAAAATAAAACCATTCACATTTCCATTTTCCTTAAACAAATATTGCATCCAAATCATACACTGAAATCCTTCGTTATCCTTTTTGTTGAGTTTGGAATTGAAAATTAAACTTTTAATCACTTTTGATTTTTTGATTAAGGATAAAGGTGGAATGTGCCTAACACTTTATCGTTTTTTTTAATTAAAGATTTGATAATTTTTTTATTGATTTTTTATTTTAATTTCAACAAATATTTGATTTTCAAACAAGTTATATTTTATAGTATTTTTAATTATTTTATTAAAATTTTATATCACAATTTTTATCACACGAAAATGTATAGCACAGTAAATTCGTTAGTTATTTTCACTAAAAATTAAATTATTTATTAAATTTTATTTTAATATGTTTTTTCTTAAAGCCAAGTTCTTATATAGTACAGTAAATCAACAGATATTTTCACTAAAAATTAAATTATTTATTAAATTTTATTTTAATATTTTTTTTCTTAAAGCCAAGTATAAAGTACAGTAAATCAACAGATATTTTCACTAAAAATTAAATTATTTATTAAATTTTATTTTAATATTTTTTTTCTTAAAAGCCAAGACAACAAATATATAGGCGTATATATGTGTTTATATATATTCAGCTTTTTTAATAAAAATAAATGTTTCAAAAAGATTTTTATTTAAAAAATGTTTTTAAAATTAAATATTTTCATACTCCTTTACTAATCTGCATCTTAGAAGCAAAAACCTATACTGCATTTTACTCCAATAATATGGATATGAACTGAGTACTGGTGTAATAACACTTGCAAAAAAAAAATAGGATTATAAAAGGGTTTAAACAGAAAAACAGAAAAAGAAGAAACAACATCAAAAATATCAATAAATTAATCAAATTTTTGTTGTTGTTTCTTCATTACTGTTCAAATCCTTATAGTTTAATTTCGCTATTAGACGCGTCACATTCGACAAAAAATAAAAATCAATGTTAAGAATAGGATTGTTTTTATAAAAAAAAACCTATTACTTTATATCTAAGACACTTCGGAATCAGAATCTAGACAGACAAGCTAACCTTCAAGAATACATGCATTTTTGAACTATAACCCTTTCTTGCCAGAAGCCCAAACATTTAGAAGAAAAACGGACTACAGATTTCAATTCAGCAGACTCTTATGAACCGAAAGTCATTGAAAAAATGAAAAAGAGAATAGATAGAGGAAGAAAATATTTGAACTATAGCCCTTTCTTGCCAGAAGCCCAAACATTTAGAAGAAAAACGGCCTACAGATTTGAATTCAGCAGACTCTAATTAACCGAAAACTATTCAAAAATTAAAGAAGAAAAAAGATACTTGTGTAATAAGAGGACAAATCTAAAACAACACACAACGTTTTACAAAACTATTTCTCAACAAAATATCTACAGGATAGTACGATACCGATATATAAAAATAAATTGTTTTAAAAATTTTGAGATACGATAAGATTTTTAAAAAAACTAACCTATATTTTTTGACAAATTTTCTTTAATTTATTATAACTTTCGAACCAATCGAAGTAAAAAAACATAGTAGTATCATATTAGAGAATATTTAGGAGACTAAAAGGTGATATTTAACTTAAAGCCATGTTTTCTAGTCATGATCATAAAGGTCTGTTGTGCAGGCAGTCAAATCATAATTGTTATTTTGTTACTCAGAATTATTAGAGTGGATTACTTTTTTAACTTACGTACCAAGGTATTGAAATCTAATCAAATGTTAATTAAATTTTGGGTTTTTGTTCTCAAAAACAAATTTTAAATTTACGTTGAATATAACAACAGTTTTATCTTTGTCATGACAATGACTGCTTCCATTTGGTCAGATTTAGTCAGTACCTAGGAATGTAACTAAAAAAGTGATCCACAGTAATAATTGTCAGTATCAAAACAACAACTCTGACTTGGCTGTCTGTGCAACAGGTCTTAATGGTAATGTCTGGAAAAAGCAACTAGCGTGATTATTTATTATAGGTATGGAGATCTGCGTAAGACGTCCCTTAATCTATTTGGATAAATTGTTTTTGTGACGTAAAGGGTTTTGTGGACGAAAGCCTTTTTCATGTAGAGATTTCTTTGAAACCGTTTATTTTGATATATAATATTGACTTATTCTCTATAACGATTTTATTAATTTTTCTTAGTCAGAAGACTCATGACCCACAATAAAACCACTTTAAAACGAAACACCTTTGTGTGTAAGTATATAGATTTCAAAAATTTTTGATAATGCCATTTAACATTAAAACTTCAAATGTATTTCAAAATTCTACTATAGAAAAAAAATTATTAACTTTTATTTTTTAAATTTGCCCCTGAAATTTATAAACTAATGGCACAGTTGACATATCTCAACCTGATTCGATTAAAATAATTCAAAAAGACACGCGTACAGGTTCAATGCGTTGCCAATCATCAGTGCGTAAAATTCCCAAAATTATTTACGTTGATTTAAAAATTTGCTTTAATTAAATTTTTGTCAATTTTTTATTTATTGTCAATTTTTTTTCTTTCAAAAACTTTACTAATTTTGGACATTAAATTGCAATTATGCGAACGAATTTATTTTTAAAATTTCCGCCTGGCTTAGGGCCATGTTAATTATATGGTTCAAAATTAATTTCTTAATATCGCTATACATGAAGAGATAAATTTTATTCTAAATAATTAAGTTAAAATTTTATTGTAGTAGTTTTAGAGAAGACGTAAAAAAAATTTAAAATACAATAAGTTAAATATTTACAAGCTAACGAATAAAAGTCAATACGATTTTAAATTTTATAGTAGTCTATTTAAGTAACATAGTAAATAATAAAATAGTAGTAAAGTAGTACTGTAGATATATAAAAGATAATTAAAAAAATTTTAAATACAACAAGTTTTATATTTTTAAGCTAATGAATAAAAATAAACATCAATTTATAATATGTACTAGTAATAAATATTATTAGTAGTAAATAATAAATTGTAAATAGTAGTAGTAAAAATTCAATGTTACCTATATTTCCTATAAAAAAATAAAAGAATGGAAAATGAAAAAAATGAAATTAAATAAAAGTGAAAGAAAATAAAATAAGAGAATAATAAAATAGTAATAAGAAAGTAGTATATTCGCATTTTGTAATATTTTGGGCTGTGTCTATATCAGTGGTTCCTAATTTTTTTTGACCAAAGACCACTATGATAATAAGCTAGATATGTTCGAACGCAAGATTATATGTCGCATACTTAGTCCAATCGGCTAAGATTTAATAATGAATGTCAAAAAGAGCTAGGGGAAACAGCAATAAGTAAGAAAGTAAAACTAAAGCAATTACAATGAGCTGGACTTATTCAAAAAATGAGCATAGATAATCCAACAAAAAAAATTTTTCAATATGCACCAGAAGAAAAAAGGAAAAGAGTGCGTCCGACTTTAGCTGGATAGACAATGTGGATCAAACAGCGCTTGAAAAACAGCTTGGAAAAAGAAACTGGAGAATGATAGCAAACGACAGAGATAAGTGGAAAAATTTTCAAGATTAAACTAGGATCGTTACAACACTAATAATGATGATGATGAGTAGGGACCACAAAGTTTAAGTACAATAAACTGTATGAATATTTTAATATGCTTAATGCATCTCCGGTATAATGTACATATAATGAATTGTATAAGTGCATAGATACATTACATGAACTATAAAAAAGGTATGTAATTATTTGGAAATTTATTGTGTTTATTTTCTAATAAGCTCCATACTCATTTAATTTGATTAAATTTTTAAGCATTTCGCTGAACAGCGCTTAGGAACCATTGGTCTATATAATACATGAAGCTTATTTAAACTCAAATTAGTCGCAATGGTTTAATTGATATTTTAGTTATTATTGCAAATAAATATCATGAATCGTATTTAATGTTCTTGATCAGTTAAATGTATAAATGTTTTAATATTGACTAAACGAAAACCTTCAAAGTAACTTAACATTATGTGAAAATGTGAGGTGCGGCATTAACTAAAGCTGAACCAAAACAATTATTAACATTGTAAATTGTTTCAGTACAAAAAAGAGTTATTTAAATAAAACCTTGTTCTGATTGAATAAATATAAACTCGTGGAACTCAAATATAAATTTAAAAATATTTAAACATTTCAAATCGATAAAATGTACAAATGTATAATATTGGCTTTAAGCATAAAATTGGTGTTTTGAAATGGAAAATAGGTGATGATGTTTACATAATCAACTGTCAATATACATACTCTAATATACACCAAAAATTGAAACAGACGATAAGAGCAACATTTACGGAATTCAGACATAAATCACAGACTTTATCTCAATTTGATTCAAATTCCAAACATGAAACTTATCAAAATCGACATTTTTAAACGCAACATTTTTTATACTGAAACCTTGTAAAGCATTTTTACATTATTTTTTCGGAGACAAACGACGTTTTTTTTAATTTTTCAAAAAAAAAAATATATATATGTTACGGCTTATAGCATATTTACATACAAATTAGCTAACAAAATGTGCTGTAAAACCATTTCAGAGATAAGCTCTGCGTAAATAAATTAAATATCAAGAAATTGAAAAGCGTAAAAATTGAAATAAATCGAAAATCGTAGGCTTCAAAATGCAACAATAAAGTAAATAAAGTAAATCTTCGCGTTTTTTTGTGAGATATTTATGAGTTTTTAATTAGGGCATAAAATTTTTAAATACTCTGTTGCACTGCAGCAGTAGCAGAGTTCAATGAGGAATAAATTTATTAATAAAAGATTGAAAGATGAAGAGGTTATCGCTAAAAGAAGATTTCATATTTTGTCAAATTTGTCAATTTTTAAAAATTAGTAGAAAAAAAAATTATTATAAAATTAGTTCTATACATTTCAGGGTTAAGTAATCCTCACACGATCAAAGACATACCGCAAATATATGATAAAGCGTAAAAATTATATGGAAATATATATATACATATATATACGATTTTAATATAAATATACTGCAAAAAATGGAGCTCCACTCCTCCTACTTGTCGTTTCTTTCGGCAGGCAAAACAAACCATAAATAACTTTTCAAAGCAGATGCAGACGAAAAATTAAAACGCATAAATACAATAAGCAAAAGCAGCAATGAACTTGAAAATTCGCCATACACGATATTAAGATACATAAAAAATAGAAATACATATGAGTATACGAAAAAAAAAAATATAGTTTAAATACCAAAAATGGTCAAAAAGGCAGAAAAAAATTAATTTAAAAAATTCTGCGAATTATAAAAAACAAATAGACGAAGATATTGTATCTTAGACGAAGTCAGTACAAGCAAACTTAGCTCGCTTGCTTGGACATAGCAGAACTCACTGACCAAGTCTCATACTCCACACACAACAACTGGAAGAAGAAGCAGAAGAAAAACAACAAGAAAGCAGCTGAAAGCAAATAATGACGAGATGGCCTTTAAGTACATAAATGTTGACTCAAATACCAGAAATAGCCACACATATGGCAGCAGTAGTTTAAACGGTTAGTGTTGCGATACGCGTTTAAAATGGTAACGATTCGGTGTTGTGGTTGTTGTATTTCTTCTTTGCACAATACAACAAAGATACGAAAATAGAGAAAAAAATTTAGTTTTGAGATAGAAGAGATGATATTGTGTCTACGGTGCATATAAGTAGCTAGAAAACTTTCAGTTTTGCTTTGTGAAGTTACATAAAAAACGAAAGTAAGTTAAGATGCATTAGGGATTACTGCCATATTTCTGCAAAGTCGTTGGACTAAGTCTTGCATTAATGAGTTAATAAGAATATATACGGGGAGAAGATATAAAATGTATTTATAAATTATTCATAATTATCAAAGTAACTTAACTTAGGATACACAAGAAAAAATTTTATGCACTAATTATAGAAATAATTTTTGATAATAACAACAGAAGTAGTTTCATGCGGTACAAAAAAATTTTAAACAATCCAGAATTTAGTCTACCGCTTAGAATGAGATATATGAAATGTTACGTATGGTCAGTCTTACTCTATGGAATAGAAACATGGTAAGAGTCACAACCGCAATGAATAAATTGAAGGCTACCAAATGTGGTGTTATTACCATCTATTGAGGTTCTGAACTGCATACAAGAGAAGCCGAACTCACAATACATACACCAATATGTGAACTGTTTAGGATGATAGAGAAAATCACCAACACGGTGACTAACAATTTATGGACTAACCGTGAAGACTGTGAGGTCACTAGAACCTTATCGCCTTGATTGGACAAAAATAAAACGAAAAGCCTTTTAGGCTTCAGCAAACCTGCAGTTTGTGTGCTTACTGGAGTACTAACGGGACACTGTGCCATTGAACCTATGCTTCAACGGTGGCGAATTCCACCAAGCGGATTATGCAGGAGTTGCCAAGATGAAGAGGAGGTAGAATCTATCAACCACTTCCTCTGTCTCTGTCCAGGACTTCAGACAAAGCAACTTCAATTTCTCGGGGATCGCTTTTTCACTGTCTTGGAAGAGATAACGAAAGCAAACTTATCGGATCTCCTCAACTTCATCTGGAAAACCAAATGGTTCGCTTTTCCCGGCAAAATTTTTGAGGGCATCACAATGGGCAATGTATGCCTCCGAGTGGAAGTGCTGACAACGGTCAGCACGTGCCTTTCAAACTTAACCTAACCTACCGTCTATTGAAGATACCTTGGACTGATAGAGTTACCAATGAAGAAGTGCTCAGAAAAATGCAGCAAAAAAGAGAATTGCTCACAACCCATGAAAAAAAGGAAAATAGCATACTTGAGACACATATATATGCACCCAAATGCGAAGTATTGTAACTTAATGCCGTATAAAAAGTCGCAGAGGCGTTGGACGGAAACAACTTTCATGGTTAAGGAATATCCGCACCTGGACAGGACTTCGGACTATAGCTTTACACAGCTATAGTAAACAACATAACGTCAAACGCTTTTTGAATGCTTTATAGATTCTAATTTAAAGTAAAATGATGTAGTTGAATGTTAAAATTTAAATTATTATTATGTTGAAGCTCTTTGAGCCAGTGCATTTGAGCATTTTTACTCTTTCTTAACTCGAGGTATTTTCAGAACCCCTCTTTACGCCTTGACTGGATTATTGTTTATCACTTCATCAGATTAAGCAATAATTGATCTCAGATCTGCACACCTCTCCGAGGAGCCTGTAACCATTCTGAGATTTGATAACGCGGTGTTGGTAAGTCTGTCAGTTTTCGCAAATAATTTCAGGGCTCTATCCTTTACGTGTTTTTTGATCTGATCAATTTTGAGGTCCCTGAGGATGTCATTCGTCCTAATGTACCATGGTACTTAGAGAAGTCTTCTTAAAGCCTAACTTTGTGCAATTTCTAGCTGTCGAATAGTAGTGTTAAGGAGGTGATTACATTTCAAGTTTTATTTACTATCTTATGAAAATAAGTTTTAATTTTACTTTAAGTGCTAGCTAATTAACTAAACTAATTATTTTTAAATAGAAACAACAATATAGTCTATATATGTCTACAGTATTAAAATTCTAATCATTAAATAATAAATTTTATTGCAAGTATTCTGCAACTGATCCACTTAAGATTTAAATTGCCACTAATTAAAATGATAATTAATTGCTTTAAATCACGTTAAAATTTAACTATTAGCCATTAACATAAATTAATTTTTTATAACAGCATAATTCAAACTTATTTGCAATAAAATAATTAAAAATAATTAGGAAGTTTAATAAAACTGTAAGTAAGTGACTGCATGCATACTCATATGCGGTTGACACATTTTAATAGATGCAAATTTATTTAAATAAATTTTTTTTTACTTCGTTGTTGTTTTTGTAGTAAACAAATATGGTTTTCATATTAAAAATAAAATATAAAATCATCGAGTGGAATTCACATATGTATTTGCACGGTTATCGCAATTATTAACATTTTAATTAATTTATTGAACTGCACGCAGCTTTTAAATTTGATATGAAAAATATACTCAGCAGATAGATTAGCAGTTGCACTGAACTCGCTTTAAGTGCAAAAATTTAATTACAGTTTTATATTTTTATTAAATAATTTATGAAATAAGTTTCACACTTATAAAGTGTGAAGTATAAAAACATTAACTTTTAATAATTCTGATTTCACATATCGATATGAAAAATGGTTGTAAAAATAATCAATCCAATAGTTGTGAAACCAATTCCATTAGAATTGCTTAGAATTATCTTTTGCAAGTCATACTATCAAGTTATCTAATGAAATAGATGCTGTTGGTATACTAGTGGTGTACTAGAATTTATAATTAATTCAATGATATGAATAATGCTTTTCCAATAAAATAATGCTATTGAGAGAGTAATAAAGTCACTTTAGAAATATAACTTTCTAAATAATTAAAAAAATTTAAAAATTGAAAAATCGATTATCTATTTATTTATTTATTTCTATTTTTATATCTATTTCTATCCATCAATCTATGTATCGGTCAATATATTTTATTTATACATATATCTGTATATATATTTATTGAATATTGACTACTAGGATATATTAAACAAGTGAGTACTGAATGGAGAAAAATCTTATTTCTATTTAGTCTTCCTTCTTATAAGCATAGTTTACTTTAAAATACAGGAACATTTATATAGTTCAGTCAAATTGTCACACCCAGAAAATTTCCAGTATAAAAACACAAAATCTCCAGGAATAAGAGTTCTTGACCTATTCCAATTTTTAAATTTATAACTAATTAATATAATTTAAGTTTGAACACTTTACTGACCTACCAAAGTTAATGAAAAAGCGACTTATTAAATCTCTTTAACTTCATTGGTTGGTTAGTTTTAGCTACCATATTTTATAAAACTTAGGAGCATATCTATGAACAATAGTTGTCTCCAAGTATTTAAGTAACGTTAGTGCACGTCCTATAAATTAATCTAAACTGTTAACATTAAAAAATTCTGTCTTACTTATAATATGTGGATATTTCAGGTGAGATAACGACTTATAAAGTCCCAGATAGAGCATAAATATTATTATTATTAGAACATAGATTGATAGAAAATTTAGAAAATAGAAGAAGATTGTTCTATGGTACTTTATCAACCGAAGGCGTCTATAAATTAAAAATTAACGATTCTATATTAATTATGTATTTTAGATTTTCAATATTTAAGTTTAATTAAATTTCTAGTTTAAGTTGAATAAATTTGGATCACATATTCACAATTTAAACTTACTAGTCTCTTAGAAGCAGCTACTACTCAGCATTAATATTACTATTTCTATTGTTCACTTCACCAAGTGAGGCATAGAGCCTCAATAACTCTTCTACATTACTACTTCTATTAGTACTACTATTATTCAGTGGAGCATAGGGCTTTAATAACTCTTCTAAATGTGAGTTTGTATGGTGCTTCACTCAGCATTACTACTACTACTACTATTGTCCACGTCACCCAGTGGGGCATAGGGTCTCAATAACTCTTCTTAACCTGAATATCTGTTTGGTGCTTCACTCAGCATTACTATTACTACTATTGTCCACTTTCTCCATTGGGGCATAGATCTTCAATAAATTTTCTAAATCTGAATTTCTTTGGTGCTTGACTCAGCATTACTACTACTTATACCAAAGAATCTATAGTACAAAGAAGTGCCACGCTCATACAAACGAAATACCCACTTTATTTTGCTGGTGGATTTATAATAAATCCACCCAACCTCATGCAACAATGTTCGATCGAGTCACAACTGGTATGATGTTCAGTTCAAACTCATTGCAACCCACAATTGTTTTTATATGCCTGTTTCTTTTGCCTTTCTTGTTTTTATTTGTCTATTTAATTCATATACATGGATTAGTAACGAAGTGAATAGTAAAGAAATCCCTCAAATAATTTTTCGATATACTTTGTTGCTTTATTTTCTTGTACTGAAAAGGCTCATATCATAGGAGTAAAGAATAATAGAATATATTTTTTTTTTATTGCAAAAAATGATGCACTACAAAATCTATTATGTATGTACAAATGTGATATTGGAGACATTAAGTCTGCAGTACATAAATAGGTATGTTTTTATTGCACATTTGTGCATATATTTTACCTCAAAAGGAACTACTTCTTAATAGTTTGAATTTTTGGTGACTTTTTGTAATTATTTTAAAAAATATTTGCAAGATTCATATAAAAGTTTTTGAAAAGTATTTTAAAAAAAATAAAAATATTAGAAATGTAAGAAAAATTTTAATGCAAAAATGTGTAGAAGTCACTAAAACCACTATTAATGCCTCCTGGTTTGAGGAAACGCATGAATGCTATTTACACCGGATTGAAATGTTAAAATTGGTGATTACGATATTGCTTCGGAAACATTGCGCATGAACAACATTTAAGAATAAAGCTTCATAGAATGGAAAAAATCAGATGTGAGACATAAATAAATTTGTAATGTATTTTAACACTACATTCATACCAATAGCAAACAGGGAATTTTGTTTTTGTTTTATACTATTAAATTCAAAAACTTATCAAATGTATACAATTTTGACTTCGTCACTGAAATGCTGTTTGATCGCTTGAACATTTTACAGCGAACAAACATACAAACATGCATATAATGTAATACAGAGGGTTGCATGTATGATTGAATACGTATGCAGTCGGGTTTTTGTCAGCCTTACTCGACTCACATATAGGTTTGAACTGAACATCATACCAGTTGTGACTCGATCAAACATTGTTGCATGAGGTTGGGTGGATTTATTATAAATCCACCAGCAAAATAAAGTGGGTATTTCGTTTGTATGAGCGTGGCACTTCTTTGTACTATAGATTCTTTGCTTATACTATTGTCCACTTCCCCCAGTGGATATTAGGGCCTCTACAATTCTTCTAAATCTAACTCTATTTGGTACTTTACTCAGCATTACTACTACTACTGCTATTGTCCACTTCCCCCAGTGGGTCATAGGGCCTCTATAACTCTTGTAAATCTGAATCTATTTGGTGCTTCACTCAGCATTACATTGTATACTAAAAGGATTCGATGTTTCAGTTATTTAATCTGTTAATTAATTTTTTAATGATTATAGAAATCTGCTAGATAATAGTTGTTAAGTTGTTGTAACTGCAAGACAATCACGTCTTCACACAAAATCATTAATGGTTCTTTTAAGACACAAAAAAAAATTTTTTCACAACTATGGCAACACTTTACAACTATTGCGTTCGTAGCTCTGCTATCCTTTTGTATATTTCAACACATAATACGCGTTCTGCTACTGTTCAGATGCGAAATTGTAAGACATAATAAACAAATAAAAATTATAACAAAAAAATAAAATAAATCATAAAAAATAGCAAAAAGGCCTGGGAGCTGTCTTATATGTGTACACAAACCCAAAGGAACGGATGGGAATATTCATACATCAAAGAAATAAAAACTTGATATACATATGAACATGCATATATGCATTCATATGTACATACTCGTACATGAAATATATGTATATACTATGTACATTTATATGACGGACGATGAGGTCTTTGCTTATTTATTGCGCACATGACGATCTGACGATCCAAGCATTGCCACAAGATTTGCCCATAAACCATGGCGAAGAACACATTTTTAGTGTCGCTTTTAGCTGCTCGAAAGATAAGCACCAGACAAAAAGCTGCCTCTGATCATGAATGCTGGCGATATATGAGTAAATTTATTTTATTAGTCTTGAGGTAGGTTGGAAATTACTGATAATTTCAACTGAGAAATTGATTGTGTATAAGTTTGTTTCACTTCTTTTATTTATTTATTTCTTTTTTTTTGACAAAGGAAATTAGGGATTTAAATAAAGAAAATAAAAAAACTATAATTTTGAGTTCTCTTTATTGTTAAATTTTTTCTTTAAAAAATAACAAAAAACGCTTCAATCCACTCTTTGTGTTAAACTGCAGATTTTCTCAATAATGCCAGCATTTATACATGAAGTTACTAAGCAGATAAAGTTATAAATTTGTTTTTTTTATTAATATTGTAAATTAGAATATCTTAGGAAATCTGTGAAAATCATAATATTTTATTAACATATCTTTTAATTGTCACCAAAATTTATTTTATTTAAAAATTTTATTTATTACGTATTAAATTATGGCCTGGTATTTGCTCCTAATGCTTTTGTGAAAGTGTTTATTGATTTATATTAATTAGTATATAATAATAGAAATATATATAAAAATCAATGTAACAATAAAATTAATCTAATAGACAATGAAATGTAGTTATCTGTGACTTTATCGATGCCCATAAATGTGTTACATTTATTTTTTTCGATTGGAAACGTATATTTACAGCTATATACTATATGAATCCCATTCTTGTTAACCCTTAAATTAAACTAAATAATATGTAATTAAAATTATTTTATTAATCACAATAAATTTAAGATGCAATATAACAATATTGAAAATAATGTTAAAGTATTAAAATATTTATTTTCCTGCCTTGATAAATGATTATCAAGGCAGGACTACTCTAAATGTCCTATAAATTTTTCGGAGGAACCTAGTACATCTCAATTATTTTAGGTATCCAGAAAACATATATTATGAATACATTTAGAATATACTTGACTTATTGACTTATATCGTACACTACAATTATTTAGCATCTTTTTGCAAGTTTGTTTCGAGAGTACAATAAGTAATGGGGACTTGCCCTATAAACTCACTATTGGTAGGAACTTATAAAAATTAAAAGAAAAAAGCTTGATTTGTAGTACCAGTATATTAAGTGGCTTATGAATTGATTGGTATATCACAGTAAACCAAGCTGCTCGTCTATAAATAATTAATCTAACTCCGGGGACGCAATATAATACGATGATTACAATATAGAGTACTTAGAGATACGGTTATAGCTCTTGGGTACATTACAAGCACTGGCATATACAGGTACTTTGAACTTTAATTTCAGTCAAAAAAGAAACAAAGGAGCTCCAAATCAAAGATGGAACAGCTTGCCGCTAATACAAATAACGAAGGTTTTGAAAGGGACGAAACCTATTTGGTATAATAAATGTTAACTTTATATGACTGTATTTAATAAAAAGTCTATATAACATGTCTTCATCTGTAATATAATAAATAAATAAATAAAATAAATAGTCTAATTAAATAGTCTAAATAGTCTAATTTAAGAGACTCACAATAATAAAAAATATTTTAAAAAAATATCTTTGAAGATATATGTCTGGATCGTCGCATAATATAGCACATGCCCAAATCGAAATTGAATCGAATGATTTTCAGGGAATGAATATATAAACCAACTAATTATTTTGCATACTTTATTGCATGTACTAAATACTATTCACATTCGTTACTTTGAAATATTTTAACATAATCATTAAGCATCCATTATATATTCACTATAAATGCATTATATATGCAATATATATTCTTTATATATTCATTATATATTCATTATAAATGCATTATATATATTCAATATATATTCCTTATATATTCATTATATGTTCATTATATGTGCATTATATATTCATTATGAATGCACTATATATTCGTTATATAATCATCATATAGTCGTTACCTTCAACGTTTTAATGGTTCAATTTTCTTCTAAGATATAGAAGCAACCCTAAACGCGATTTATTTATTTATTTATCGATTTATTTATATATTCATTATATATTCATTATAAATACATTACATATTCATTACATATTCATTATAAATTCATTATATATTCGTTGACTGCCACGTTTTAGTGGTTTAATGTTCTTTTGAGATATAGAAGAAATCCCAGACGCAATTTATTTATTCCGTCTATGCTAATGGGCGGCTTATACTTAAGTATATCAAAAATTGAGACAATGATTTGAAAATATAAATAGAATAAGATGGGTAAATATCGCTTATTTCGTTACGCTGGTCTACAGTATAAACCCTTTACATTCACAGTTGGAGTTGGGAGTATATTAAGGAGTTGGAAACTTTTATTCCAACTGCATAATGGATGGTTCGCCAAACCATTCGTATGTGATTTTTATACTTGAGAGATATAAATATGGTAAAAGTAAGACAATGCATAATAATTTTCTATGTTTACCACATATGAAATCTATAGTATAGTATTAAACTAAGGTATATAGCAATTTTCTTATGTGTGAAAGCAAAATTTTAATAAGAATAAGTTATTGTTTCCTTCGAATTTTATTCTTATATGTACAAATAAATTTAAAATATTTTTAAAATAAATTTAAATATAACATATATAAAATAACGGTATCCTCCAAAAACAGCATTCAAAGTCATTAAACTTAAAGCTCCTTTCTGTCTTTCGCATTCCTTACGAGCTTCTGCACATTACTCTTTTGATATCCCAAGATTTAATATATTTTACATTCAAAGGTAAAAAATTAATGTCCATTCAAAGCAGATACTTTTTGAAATGCGCATCTCATGTTGCGTATTGCGTGCAACAAAAGCTGTGCCGCATGAGCTGCAGGTATTGTATTGTTGCTGTTATTTATGGCACTAATTTGCTACAACACAAACGTTAGCCTAAAAGTGTCAACTTCCTTAAGGGCCTCTATAAGATGCTTTTGGCCAAAAATGCTAACCGTTTCCTTGAAAAACAACAAACAAAAATTACGCAAGTCAATGCACCTTTCGGTTGCTGCCACATGGAACATTTGTTGCATTGTTTGTGACTTGCAGATACTTTCCGAATTTTATTTTATTTTTTGTTATTTTATTTAATTTTTTGCTTGTATTATTTTCGCTAAATTATTTTGCTGAGTCGTACATCTTTTTTACGGTTTTTAAAGTCTTTTTACCCAGTTGTTTATATTTTTTTCTCTTATTTTATATATTATGCAACCAGATTTTTTTATGTTCTGTCTTTTTTTTATTATTATCCATTGTTTTGACGTTTTTATTAAGTCAAGTCAATGAACCTGACATAAAATTTTATTTAACTTTTCATTTGATTTTGATTTTGAAATGCACTTAATTTTATTACCAGTAAAGATATTATTACTTTCCTTTTACTCCTTGACGATTTGAAGACGTTTGTAGGTATTTTGAAATGAGAGTTTTTTACTGATTGTTTCCTTTACAATGCAATTAAAAAATTCTTTAATTAAATTAATAAATTTAATTGCATGTAAGGTGAAAAGAGCTAAATTGTACACTTCATGCTTTTCACTTCATGATGTGATTACATGTTTTATTTAGTGCTTTTTTATGTTCAATATGATATTTTTAAATATGTATTCTCTTCAAATATATATGAGTCTTACGATAATTTGCATATATGACTTCAATAAGTATTTTTATTATTCTTATTTGCCTGAATGCAATATCAGCTATAACCATAATAACTTCCACTAGTAATGCAGGAATTTGTAATAAAATATATATTTTATTTTACTATTAGAAGATATTATGTTATTGAATTCAGCCAAATAAGAATAATAAAAATAATTATTGAAGTCATATATGCAAATTATTTTATTTTATTTTTATTTTATTATATTTTAATTTAAACACAAAAAATAAATTATTGAAAACTTTTTATACAAACGCCCAGATCTAGTCAAATTAATGTGTTCTGCTATAGAAGTCAATAGAAGAAATAACTAAAGTAGCGGGTATCCCAAGTTTAGATGCTACAAACTAATTTTCTTTTTCATTGAAATCAAAAATTTTTACTTTGAAATTGATCACCGGATGTGAAACTCTTTGATATTATACACATTAAATATACGTACTATATTAATTGATAAATACCCGGCCTAAGTAATTAAATTAAATTAAATTTTATATTTCAATATAGTCCCTTTTTAACTCGACACATCGAGTCCAACGATCAAATTCTCCAAACGCAAATCTCTTTCCCTGTCGCCATCTGTTGGGAAACAGGTAATAGTTTAGTCTAGGAAACCTTCTATTTGAAAATTCTATTTGAATCTTAAATCAACTGTCCAACATTTTATTGTTGTTAACGATATTTGCGGCACAATGTCCGTAAAGCAAATACATTTTCAATTTGAATGTATCATTGTTCATTCCTTTCAAATGGAGGAAGTTTATTAATGAATGATATTCAATTTTTTTCATTTTATGAAAAATCACTAAGATGCACTCAATTATTTGTGAAATCTTTTACAGCTGTCATGTAAAGTCACCAGATAGCTTGAAATTCAGTCAAAATTTGTAGAAAACTATTTCCATAGATGTAGTCCTATATACTTAAAGTACTATTCTTTTTTAAAATCCTACATCATTTTATAATGTAATTGTACTTATAATTAATTTAAACTTTTAGACAATAATTTCAATGCATCTTCATATCAATTCAATACTATAAAATTCTAATTTTTCGTGATAATAATATAAAGTTTCTGTTTTTATATATAAATATGTAAAAATAAAATAATCAGAAATTATATTGAACTTCAGTGAATTTATCGAACAATTCCATTTCAGTATAAATAAGAATAAAAATGAAATGATACATAAAAAACTTAATGGTTGCAATTCCTTGATATGCTTTCATTTTATTTAGCATATCTGCGATATATGAGCAGTCAATCGAACAGATGGAAATCATTTCCTTGAACTTCGAAATGTATCTTGTTTCCTTTTGTATATAAATTTTGCAGTGTTTATAGGCCATAAAAGCGTAGCAGAAAAAAATAACACAAACAAAAAAAACTGATTTTAAAGCAATAAAAAACCATCTAAACTTTATTTTAACATTTGCTCTGCTTATGTATCTGTAGACGATCGCAGATTTCAGTAATAAAAAATTGATAGAAACTCAGAAATTATTGATCGATATTCTGAAATGTTTCCTTTATTGAATGTGATATGTTATTTTTATAGCATTTGCTTATATATGTTGCAATTTGCACGACTTTTGTGATAGAGAAGAACATATGTTAGTGTTTTAAATAGACGATATTGAAATTAATGATTTTAATTCATATGCAAACCACTCATATTACGACTACATCTATACACATGTTCTTTATTTCAAGAACAAATTAATTTTCATTTTAGTTATCAATCTTTTCATGAATCCTTGAACTTTTGCTTATGTCTAATAGGACCTACTAAGATATCTAATGTATAACGATTATATCTACCATATATATACGCTCTTCATTTCAAGAACAAATTAATTTTCATTTTAGTTACCAATGTTTTTATGAACCCATTTTGCTGATGTCTAATAGGACCAAATGCATCTATTGTGTTATGACATCATGCATATATCTTCTTTATTTCAAGAACAAATTTAATTTAATTTCAGTCATCAATCTTTATATGAATCCTTGAATTTTTGCTGATGTCTAATAGACTTACTAGGGCATCTAATGTATTACGACTTATTATACATATATCTTCTTCAATTCAAGAACAAACAATTTAAATTTTGGTTATTAATCTTTCTATGAACCCTTGAATTTTTGCTAATGTACAATAGATCCAATAGTTTAGTTTTATAGATTCATCTTAAGCTTTATTAAATAAATACTTGAAATAGACGTTAATTCTTCAACCGGCACAATGACATTAGATCTAAATGGATTCTTTGCATAGTCGTGATATAAACTCATATAAATAAAAAAAGTTGGTTTTATTATATTTAAATAAAATTACAATGAATAATTATCTATTGGATTCCTAATGTACATACACTCACATATGTATACTTAAATATAATAAAAATAATAAAATGACTTCCTGTCTAATTTCCGACTGGTTATATGTGCAAATAGGTGTGCTGCGGTCGAGGAAGTTTAAATAACCAAAAGATACGCCAGGTATTAAAAATATACATTCTGATAAAAAATTACAGATTGAAGTCATTTTCGTAAGGAAAAATATTTCTTAAAAGATATTTCTATTTTATAACACTTTTAAGAGGAAAAAAATAAATGATTTCAGACAACAAATGGAAGGCACTTACATAAGTCATGTGCTACTTTCCGGTTAACATGGCCCACTTACAATGAAACTACAATTTTGGCAACTCATCAAAAGGGATCGTATAGTTCTGTCCAAATTTTGACTAAATTTTCAGTCAACAAAATTTATTAAATGATTTTTAATTCCTTCTAATGAAAAGAGAAATCTGTCTGGGGGTTATGACGAATGCACAGTTTCTCTACGTGGGTTCTATACATTAATGACCAGAAAGAACTGTAGTAAGCCTTGCAGTTTCTTCAACAAAATTTATTAAATGATTTTTAATTCCTTCTAATGAAAAGAGAAATCTGTCTGAGAATTATGAGGAATGCACAGTTTCTCTATGTGGGTTCTATACATTAATGACCAGAAAGAACTGTAGTAAGCCTTGCAGTTTCTTTCTGGTCATTGATGTATAGAACCCACATAGAAAAACTGTGCATTTCTCATAATCTCCAGACAGATTTCTCTTTTCATTAGAAGGAATTAAAAATCATTTAATAAATAATTATAATAAATTAATAAATATTGTTGATTTAAAATTTAGTCAAAATTTGGACAGAACTATTTCTACAGGTATATAAAGTACTACCTAGCTAAGGTCAACGATATTTTGTTACACTTTTAAAATAAAAATATTTTTTTAGTATATTAAACTACTGCAATGATACTTATATTGCAATTTTAGTCATCATATTCATACATCTTTTTTAAAAAAACTTTTTTTAAACTTAATTTTAGATACCCGAAGTAATGCCAAAGCGGTTCCGAAGGGAATAAATCTCTCCAAAGAGGGAGTGTTATAGTCCGTATTATTATCATTACTTCCATACTCTATTAGGAGCATGAGGAGTCTACAAACGTTTTCCATTATTTTCTCTTTTGTGCTATTGCTCTCAACTTGTTTAATGATTTGCCTGTCTCCTGCTGAACTGTCCTAGTCCTACCCCTTGTTGAGATGTTAGTCAGTCGGTCACACCAATCAGGTACAAGGCAGTCGAGCACGAGTTCAATCCCTGGTACTTGCAGTCAGAAAAAATTATTTACGAATAATTAAATATAAGAAATAATTCCAAGACCACTGATGATGAGTATTTAGCAATACTCGAAAATAATAAAAATGTTTGTTGTTGCAATTTACTCTTGTTCGTTAAAACCTCTCTCTTGAAAACAATCAATTTATTAATAATTGTTATAATTGTTTTTATCGAGTTACTTTTAAAATATTTTTCTTGGAAAATAAAATGTATTATTTGGGTATATAAAAGTCATTGATCGAAATAATTATTTTAAAT
The DNA here is from genome assembly GCF_002237135.1 of Teleopsis dalmanni. NCBI lineage: Eukaryota > Metazoa > Arthropoda > Insecta > Diptera > Diopsidae > Teleopsis > Teleopsis dalmanni. The sequence goes on from NC_051846.1 coordinate 171,391,789, forward strand.
TCAATTGAATTATGAAAACAAAATGTTCGTAAAAAAGTATTTTCAAAAAGTATTTCTCTGTTCTTAATACAAACAATTCAAGCATTTATAAATAATGCCAAAAAAAAAAAATTATTGACAAAATTTTGCAAAATATCTTAAGTATTCAAAACGGCAGCTTTTTTAAATTAAAAATAAAAACAATAAAATACGAAAAAAATTTATTCAAATGCATTCCATTGAAGTTGTTACGCTAATTAAAAATCTAATTCTAAAAGGTTATCAGCTTCACTTTACTTCACTCAAAAAAAAAAAGAAGCAATTACTTTCAAAATCTAAAGGTTTAACACAAAATTATTAAGCTAGTAGATACAATTTATAAACATTTAAAAAATATCTACTGCTATCTGTGATTACGTGTAGAAATTGCTATATAATATAGAATGAGTAAATTTAGCTTTGATAAAAAAAATAAAACTACAAACTCGTAGATTCTTATCAATGCGGTTTTATTTCTGACTCGCTTATTGTAAATACAATACTCAAAAGATAACAATTAAAACGTTTAAATTTAGTGAAAAAAATGCAATGTTTTTAAACAATTATTTACTTTTGCGAAATGACGTAATTGCTTTTTAACTCTTTTTCATTGAAAAGTAAAAATCATTATTTTCAAAATTTTGTATCTGATTGTTTATTGTTCTACTTTTATACAGAAAAGTTTGTAATTTGTTTGCAGTTGTTGTGGTTTGTCAGTTTGTCAGTTTGTCGGTTTGTTGTACTTTTTTTGAATTGCTGTTGCCATTATTGTTCCACTTCACAACTGCCAATTGACATAGAAATGTCTAGATATCATTAGTAGTGAAAAAAGAAAAAATTTGAAAAACACAATTTAAGCTGAAATTCACTAAAGCAACTCACAGCTGCTTTGAATGAAATTGTATCTATAAATATGGCAGCAATTTATTGATTGATCACATTTCTTTTGCGAATCGTTTTACTTAATTGACACACAAAAACCAAAAAAAAATTGGCAGATTTTTTCGTAGGTTTACTAAATAATTACTATTTTACATCATCACATCGAATATCACAAGTCCAATTGTCAATTAAGAATCAATATCCACCTACAGTTGGATTTGAATTAGAATGTTAGTTGACATTCGAATTAGGTCATTGTCTATTTAGAGAAATCTCTCTAGCACAGATAGAGGAAATAGAGAATCCAACTAATTGTATTGGCTATTTTTATAATAATATTATATTTAGATACTAAAGATATTTCTGTTGAAATTTTATTTATAGCTATAAATTAAAATATGCACTTGGCACAATTTATCTAAAGTACACCCAAATAAATAAAATACAGATTTATGTCTTAAAATACATTTAATTGTATATATGGAAAGTTATTTATTCTCATAATTATTAATTTTTCTTTGAGAGATAATAGATCAGGTTATACCGGTGATTCCTAAGGATCCACGTACACCCATAAGCCCATTGTGTAACCTTATATTAAAAACGCAGGAGTTGGAACCACTTAAAACGTTTGGCAAAGCTTATACTAAAATCGGTTTTGTTTTTTTTAAGAATATTAACTTAAAAAGCGAATACGTATAGAAATATGCTAATTATTAAATTAAAAATTAAAAACAAAATTACACAAAGCTTATAATACTACTCAAGGGGAGATTATAAAATTCACCAAAAACCTCAAAGAAAAGTCCCTAAAGTGGTAAGGCGAGACCATGCATGTGCTGGACAAGAACAAAGCAGATGGAGAGCTCTTTCATCGTCCTCTCCACAACTCCGGCAGGTATGATGTGAAGCGAGATTTAATCTTCTAGCATGGTTACCTAAATTGCTGTGACATGTAAGTAAATATACTACAAGATTAATACCTCTATTGGACATCTTAATGAGAGAGTTGGATTTCCTTTAATTGGATATAGATATCGCTAAGTCCTGCCATCTATTATTAAAAAGAACTCAGTGATAGTTTACATAATGTCAACTATATGCCCATATTGTTTAAGTGTTCTGAGTGGTTTCCTAAAGCACCCCGTCTGGCTAACTCGTCTGCTTTGCAATTGCCGAAAATATTCCTATGAGCGGGAATCCAAATTAGAGAAATATCGACATCTCAATTAGAGTTGTGTAGCAGTCAAAGACTGTCCTAAATGTAAATTGGATTGAACACAGCAGCTTAATTGTCTGATAGTATATATATAGCCTCGCTAATAGGGATCGCCTCTGCTTGAAAAGCACAACAGTGATTTGGAAGTCTATAGTTAGTGAATATATTCAGCCATGCTGAGAAAACTCTACTTCCTATGCCACTCCTAGTTTTTAATTCGTCGGTATAAATGGTTATCCTTCCCCTAACTCTGACAACAAAATATCTCTGGAAAGAAATTCGACATTAAACTTACTATAAAAATTAAAAAAGGGAGTGGTGTAGTCAATATTATTTCGAGTAGGACTGAAAAGTTTTTGAATGGAGCCAAGTCCATAGTCACTAGCCTTTTATTATGATGTAGCTTTTAGTCTTAGATAAGATGATGCTGTGAAATGCTTACTAATAATATCAAGTGGTATTAAGTGTAGCACTTGATCTAATGCATCACTAATGTAGAGTTCAGCTCTGCAATGAACTTTGTTGAGTAAAGTACATTACGAAGATTTGTCAAGATTATAGCTTATACAGATTTTTTACCATCATTCAGTGTTTCTTAGAGAGTTCAACTAAATCACTGTATGACTTGAAAAAATCATATAAAGACCAAGAAATTTAGCGAAGTTAAAAATAGGATTTTTTAGATTTTAAGAAATCACACAGTTAAAGACTATATATATCTAACTGTATCAAAACCTTTATAGATATAAGCAATTATCCTACAAATGTTGGGAACTGCAAGGAACTTCAACATTGAATTACTTTTTTATAATAGTAATCTATATATTCAAAGATCCATTGTTAATATAGCTAGCTTTCTATGTTAAAGAATTCGTCATTGAAATAAGTTAGCCGAAGATTTTTTAAATACAACAGTTTCGAAATAGTTAAACTTAAGTAAGGTTTATTATGCTTAACACAATATTATATTATTTATTATCATTCTATTCTTATTTAAATTATAAAAAAATTTTTATTATTAAAATTAAAGGATGTAAATAATAAATTCAACAAAATAATAAATTCAAAGCAATATAATTTGCTTTTTAGATAATTAATAAATGCTATATTTATAATAATCAATATGATATATTATAGTGATATACAGCATCCCTAATATTACTTCTGTTTTTATAGGATGAAATAATTTCCATTTTTGTTTCTTTGTTATATTTTTATTTTATTTATTTTTTTTAACTGCTTTATTTCCTCGACTTGGTTAAAGGTTTTTGTTTGATGAATCGTGTATCTTAATTTCATTTATCTTCTTATTTTTGATAATAAATAAAAATTTGTCTGGAGTTGAACAAATTATTTTGTTTTCTTCTTTGGAATAATATAGAATCATGTGTATATCAATACATAATTAAATATATTTATATATAATATTTATTTTATTTTTATTTTTTTATTATATACATATAAACATATAAATTTATTTAATTTTTATATTTTATTTTGCCGGCTTAATATGATTTTTTTATATATTTTTATTATTAATGATGACGATACCGTTGCCGCCTTCATGTGTTTGGTTAAAGTGAAATACAGTGGAAATCGGTTAGTATAAAATTTATATATAGTATAATCTGCAGAACTATTATTAAAGTATGCAGTGCATAATTATTATTGTATTGTAAGGAATTAAGATATATTTTGAGAGCTCTCAAAATCATAACAAAAAATAATAAGTGGTATTATTATTAAAATAATTGTTGAAGCAGATTTATTTTTAGCAACTGTTGTAAGACGAAACTGGATTTCGTAAGGCATAGGTATTTTTCGGAGACATCACAATGCCTACCGTTATCTTTTAATTATATTATTTAAAAAGTTTGATGTTTATTAAATTTTTAATAATTTGCTACCATATACCGAATAGCTTAGGTCGAAATAGTTGGTTCATGTTATCCATAATTTTATTACCTGATTTCTATAATAAAATTAACAAAAATGAAAACAAAATAATGCTAATCGCGCTTTATTATTGCGTTGGATGCGTTTTGTTGTATTTTTCGTATTTAATTTCGTTAAATTCGCGTTGGCGGTTTTAAAACTTCATTTTCACTTTTTTATTTACGTCCGTCCAAACATTTGCATATATATAAGAGATCTTTGTAGATATGTTATATAATATATATACATATATATACATACATACATAAATTTATAATGTATTTATCTGGTTTTGTGTGAATATAACTTAATGCATTATTTTTTTTTTTCACAATTTTTGCATTTATTCAATTCTAAATTAAAATTGCTTTATTTATGTGAAAAAGGTGTGCTCTCGTATTTGATTTATAAATTTTCAATGCTTATGAATTTTAATTTTCAATTTATATTTCTTCTTAAATAAATTTAAAATTTTTATATTTTTCTTATTAAAAATATATAAAAATGTTGATGAAGTTAACAATTAGTTACTTAATTAAAACTTTTATTGCTGTAAAGTTCCGAACAAAGTACCTTTAGTAGTATATAATGCACATAAATTCAATTTTATTATATTAATCCTTTTTTATTATATAGTAAGGTAATTTAATAAGATAATTTTAATTCAATTATTTTGCTTATTAATATCATAATTATAATACGAACTAAGTTGAATTAAAAAGAACTTGCACGATTCTTATAAATTATATTTCAAACGAATAATGACGTCAAAAATAATTTTAACTAACATACAATAAGTTATGACAAAGTTAGAGCTAAATTTTATAGATCATTAATAATAAGACTTCAAAATTATATATATTTTGATCACGATGTGGTCAAAGTATTTGAATTTAAATTAAATTAAAGTTAAGTTACTGACATGACTTCAGTTCTACACCTTTTGTTATCTTTAAAAACAAAAACAAAAAATATTTGCAAATGTTAACCCATTGTGATTACCCATCAAAATAAAATGCATCGATAATATAATCTATTCTGATCTAAATATATTTTTTAAGTTTACCAATTCTGATTTAATTTTATATAGATATAATTTACATATATATATATATAAATTAAAAAATGTTAATTAAATGAATAAAGCGTTAATAAAAAAAAATAAATATAATGAAAAAATGATCCATTCTGATTTCTATATATTTTCACAAGTTCACCAGTTCAGTTCTGATCTTACTAAAATATACCATAATATTTCAATATTATGGTATATTATACATTATATTAGTTCCATGATACCACTGTGGTAAAAAATAACGTTAAAAAGGCTAAGTAAGAAGACATAAGAAGACATGCACTATGACGCTCTATGCATTCCAGATAATGCTAATAGTATATCCAGCCTTTTGCTGGATATATACGTTGAATACGTTGAACCATAAGGGCAACCATGAGGTTCTAAAAAAATAATATACTTAGGATTTATAGAAAAAAACAGCGACTGTCTGTCATCTGTTCAACGAATGCTCTCAGAATCATCCCTATAGTTGCCTTTTTATATTCATTCTACCGCCAATGAACCGCTATAGTAAAATTGCATCAGCGAAAGTAATTACAAGACTAGAAGCGATAAATTTTAGGTATTCATATATTAACGTTTAAAGCATTAAGTTTAATGTAATATGACTATCTAATTCCAACTTCCAATAAGAAATTCCGACTAAATCTAGAAGCAGAAAGTTGGATTAGGGACTCGGTAATAAAACGCAACTAATTTGATCTTTTCAAATGTTGATTTTTTTCGGCTTAATAGAAATTTCACTTGAAATGGGTTTATTTTAAACGAAAAGTACTGAAAAAAGAATAAACACAAAAAAAGGTTGTCCTATTTTATTACAATAAAGATGATAAGGATAATCATGATATCGTATAATGAGCTCAGTAACCAAGTAACCGAGTGAATATATTTTGTTGTTATCACTTTACAATGTTAGCACATTACTCGGTTACCACTTAGTCAAGATCGTGAGTGCCCCTTATATGTGAATACTTGAGAACACTTTGAAAAATAGCATGTAAACACTTTTTATCAGTAGGATAATTATTAATTTATCCTACCTAATTTAATTTAATTTTTTATAATTTATTTTTTTATTATGACAAATATTTATATTAAATATTATAATATTATTAGATATTAACAAAATTAAAGGGTTTTGTTTAATAAATTCATTGCTTAAGATTTTTTAAGTAAAGTTTTTTATTTCTATAATCAACATTTTGTTGTTTTCATTTGATTTATTTTAAAGAGGCATATCTATGGACAGTTTTAAATAACTATAGTTATCAACGACAGTTTACCAGAATTAGTACAGTAACGGGAGAGCTGACAAACTCGATAAATTATGTTTCTAGTACATAATTTAAAAATTAGATTGATATTAATATGACTATCATATATATATATTCTTATAGGAATAAAAGTTTGATAAATCACTGTATAAAAAAACCAAGCACAAATGAAACGTCTTTATACCAAAATTATTTGCAATCTATTCAATAAAACCCTTAATTAAGTTAATTATCTAAAAATCTTTTTTTATTCAAACAATCACAAAAGGACTTTAAACAATAAACACAAACTCAATATAGATATCGATAAATTTTATAATCATATAGTTATATTATAGATATTATGTAGAAATATAAAAGAGTAACTATGGCAGTATATCTGCTACCTCTAGATCTCTAGAGCTTGTTAACACTTATGTTGCTTAATATTATTAAATATGCTATTAGCTTTTTTTGTTTATCCATAGAAAATATATAAAAAACTTATATATGCAATACGATATACGATCATTAGTTTTAAATTTCATGTTTTATATTATATATACACCATTACATATGTTTAGTGATAGATAAAAACTAAATTCTATGTAAACTGTTATTTGAAGACCTTAAACGCAGTAGTTAATATTAATAATAATATTTTTTTTACTGTTTTTAAGTTTAACTTTAAATAAATATTTATTTATTTTCTCTTTTAAACTTCATTTCAATTTTTGTTTATTTTTTTAATTTTATGTTACACTATTAAAAACTTCAGATCCGTTTAGATCAATAAACATTGATAAACTTTCGTATATTTAGCTATTGATTAATAACACAAAACTTAATAAACATTTGATAAAATTTATTTAAACCGTTTTTTATTTAATCTTTATTAGTATTTCAGTATTTCAGTATTTTCTTTTTTTTTTTTGTTGTGTCGTAATTTTATGTTTCATTTTATTTAGCAAGAAATTTTGAAAATAAATTTGTTTTATTTTTATATATCATTAATCACTTTTCAGCAGCAACAAGAAACTACACTGTTTTTAATTTAGCATATTTAGCATTTCAGTGGAGAAGAACTAAATTTTAACACATTTTAAAACTTTTTAGCACATGAACAAATCATTTGTGTATCTTACAGATAAAAGAAATAATTTAAATATTTTACATAATTAACAAATTCTGTGTATTTTATTGTAGGTAGAACACAACTGCAAGTACAAAAAAAAAAGAAAACACAAATGCCGGGCGCATACGTTTTTCATATGCCGGCATATGAAAATCGAAGCTAAACGCCGTTGAACTTGAACTTGGCAATAAGAAAAAAATTATAAATACATATCACATATTTTCATAAAGGCACCACACAACAGATATGAGATATGAGATACATAATAAAATTCACGGCAGATGCCTACCATAAAAGGCGACCAGCATAAATGCACATAAACGTGCAGTTTTTATGTGATGTCAACTTTCAGATGAAAAACGAAATTGTGCAACTTCAGAGTTTGCAAATTATTTGCATTAAAACACTAAAAAAATAAATATATTTTGCATGCGTGCATAAAATACTTTTTTTCTGATTGAACTCGAACTATTTTCTTTGCTTCTTAAGAAAATTTATGCATTTTACACGTTAATAGCAAACATAAAGCGCAGTTAAAACAAATCCAAAAAAAAAATATTATAAAATCCGCATGAATGTATCTCAGCGAAACGAAATCTAAAAGCGCGCACACGTTTAAACGTAGCTAAAAGTCGCGATCCGACTGAAAGCAAAACAATTTGCAATGTTATGAGATACTCCAACAGTGCGCGCACAACGCAGATACGAGATACTTTTTAGAGTTACGATCGTGTGGTAAGTTACACCAAACAACTCATGAACGCTACCTTCAAAATATTTTTATATATCGTAAAATAATAAATTCACAGCTTAAATGTTTATATGCTGGAGTGAAACACAACAAACTCACCATAGCAACATGCACAATGTATCTCATAGAACGTATTTGAGCGCGAGTAGAAATGTTTGTCGTTGGTTTAATATTGTTTCTGTTGAGGCTTGCACGAGAAAATCTCATGGAGTTGTGGACATTTTATTTATTTGCACAAAATCTTAAAAATATTTTATCTCTAAAATTTTTTGATTATTTAGTTTGGCTGATAACGTCTTGGCAGGCGCTTATCGCCACTTGTACAAATTTGTATCTGCTGCTACTCTCGGTTTGTTTGCATAGAAATTTATGGCATTTTGTGCTCAGTTTGCGTAAATATTTCTCTGAGACATGAGACATGAGACATGAGACACCCATACATTCACCACAAAAGCCGGTGTTTGTTTATTTTTATTTCTTTAGCCACATTTTGTTTTATCAATTTTTCATTTGATTTTGCTGTTTTGATAAGTGCCTTTTACTTTTTTTCCACTGTGTGGACATTATCAATCTAATCGACAACAAAGTGTGTTATCGTCATCAATACAATTATCATCTGTTTACAGTTGTCAGTAATATTTTTTTACTCGAATTTCTTATTTACTTTCAATGGAGTTAGTGAATTTATGGCTCTAAGTGGTTCATCGGCCATCCGAAGAAATGTTATCAACTATCAGCACTCAACATTACATGTTTCTCTGTCCCTAACTGCATTATTGTGTGCCAGATCGTCTCTATTGTTCATGTTTCTGCACTTAGTTTTATGATTGTGATTAATTGCTTTATTATTGGAACAATCCATATTCATTAAGTAAATAATAGGACAACTCATATATTATTAACAGTAATTATTAAGCTGCGTATATGTGTTGATTTGTATAGTTAATTGATATAATATATTATAGTCTTAGTATGTAATATGATTAATCTAACTATTGACTTCATAATAGAGAATCAAGCGTATCAAACTGAATTGATGTTAAAGATAAAAATTTGAAATATAGTTTGGTTTAATACAATTTAATATTATTTTCGGGAATATTTATTGTTACTTCAGTTGGAACAACAACTAATGTAACTTCAGTTACTGGAGCAACTCTATTAACTTTCAAATCCAACCGTCTTCATAAACAATAACTACTTCAAGACGGCAAAAGACATTATAAATCTTTAAATTTATAAAATAAATTTATTTCATCATTACCGGACTTAATTCGTTTATTTAACACATAATATTAATAAAAAAGTTTTTTTGAATAAAAAATTACATTTATTATTTTGTGTTAAATATTTTAATTATATTTTAATTTTTATAAAAATTTTTCTTTTAATTTTTTAACAACTCAAGGAAGATGAACAACTAGACTGCTAACAATAATCACCTGGCTCAAACGAAAGTCAGCAGACACAGATTACTATCTCAAGCAGATGATGATCGGACATGGAAACTTTCGTAAGTATCTGTACCGTATGGGAAAGGCGGATCTGTAAAGATACAGAACACATATTACAGTAAAAGAAGTTACTGTAATATGTGACTCACATTGAAAGAAGAGATAATAGTCCAATATAGGACCAATAAAATCCGAAAATATAGTGGAAAAGATGAGATCTTTTTTCACAGAAGATTAATTTTATAAATCTTTTACAGTTATGGCAAACCTTTTTATAAAATCGAATCAAGTAAAAAAATTCTTTTCGTTATTAAATATTTAGTGTGTCGTATTTAAAAGGTGCAGCAGGACTTAGAAGTAATGAATATAAGAAATTGGAAAAGAAAAACCAAAAACAGAGAAGAATGGAAGACTGTTAAACAGACTTGGGTCCTTCAGTCCATGTTAACATTGATAATCAAAAATTGTCACACTTGTAACACCAACCAAACATTTTTAACAACATAGACGATAGTTTCACCAAACAAATGTGGATATATAGTATTTAAAATAAAAATAAATTGAAACAAAAATGTCCCTTAGTGTCATAGCTTTGCCATTGTTGATCTAAAATATTGCAACAGAACATTAGACACAGCTAAGTGATAGTGTTTGTTATACAAAATCAATAAACACAAAGAAATATCAACAGACTGATCAAAATGTCGGATTTTTTTATAATCATAACGACGATCATTTATTATCATTTTATGACCTCTTTGTCTATTCCAATGGTTGCGACGGTCTAAAACGGAATTCATCATCTTATCTGCTATAATCATGTTTGAAATCAATTACTCTTCTATTTATAGATGAATATAGTGACGCAATATTTCTGTCAACTGGACGTAACCTACATTTATTATTTATATATATACATATGTAGTAGTATTAAAATTTAACAATTAAAAGTAAATATATAATTAATTAATTCAATTGTTCTACAGCTGGTTTTTGATTTCATTCTAATATAAACACAGCAAGTGAATTTGTTAATAAATCGTTCACAGCAAATCAACAAAACTCCAGAAAAATGTACGAACTCAGAGCGCTGACTCTGGGCTTCAAATTTGGCAGGGCATAAGCTCGATTGCTGGTACTTGTAGTCTCAAAAAATTATTCACGAATAATTAAATACAAGAATTATTTCCAAGACCACTGATGATGGGTATTTGGTAATACTCGAAACAGCTATATGGTCAGCCAAAAATTCAATTAATTAAAATAATATAAAATAAAATTTCTGTTGTAGTTCACTACTGTTCGAAAAAAACCTCCATATGCAATCATTAAAAATATATACATTCAATCACAGTTAGATACTTGCTTTCCTTGATTTTATAGTAGTCATTGGGTATTAAAAATAGTCAAAATATATAAAATAATTAAAATTATAAAATTATTATAGCAGGTAAAAAATTTATTTTTTAGTAGCACAATTAAAATATCTTTGTTTATAGTGTATTCCTGATTTTTTAGGACAGTTCTCATTAGCTTGAATTGATGGTTTTTCATTAGCAGAATTTCTCTTTCACTTTACACTTGAAAGTGATTTCAAAAATTTTGTAATTAAGGCAGCTGTCAGCAACACAATCAAGTGAATTCATCCTGATCGAATGTAAAAATTGTGAACCAAAAAAACAAATATTGTAAATTTTTTTGAATATCTTGTACTCTTTTGTATAATCATTAATATCAGCTGAAACCATTGAATATATTATTAATAAAAATAAATAAAAAACATAGTTTGCTTCATACAATAGCATTACATCATTCAATATTTTTTTCAATATTAAAACAAGATATATATAAATTTAATTATTTAGTTTTTTTAAATACTCACAGATGCTATTTCAAACCTTTATATATATACTCACAGACAATCATGAAATGTCGAATCCAGTGGATTAATCAATCGTAAATGTTACTTACGAAAAAAAAGGATTAAATAAAACTTAATACAATTGCACTAAATGAAATGAAATTTATGAACTCATTGCACACCACAAGATAAACTCTTTAAAAGTCAATTTATCAACATATAAAAGAGCCAAAATTACCAAAAAAAAAACCTAATAAAAATGAAAAATCATTCGAAAAAAATCTGAAAATGAAGTGTTGAAATAAGTTAGTCCAAATCGATTGCACCAGCGGCGACTGATGCCAAATATGCAACTGTGCCAACAACAACAACAACAACAACAACGAGAATCAACCTATACATGAATATGAGCAAGCCAAGCCAAGAGGTGCTTTTTGCGGTTTAACCATAAATTACCACCTCTGATCCTACTGATTTGCATAAATTCAAAATGCTAAACTGAAGTAAAAAAACAAAAAAAAAAGATATTTCGAATTCACTCTTTTCGTACTTTTCCATACAGATTTTTAGCATTCATACTTTTGGTATTTATCGGGCAGAAATGTATCTAGTATACTATTGCCAGAAATAATAACATTTCACTATAGTCTATTGATAGTATTATTGCGGGCAATTGTGCATTTTTGTATATTTTGAACTTAACATATAATCGTTAGCTCAGAGTTATTGCAGTTAAGAGTATCTCTTAATGAGTTATAACGAGTTATTTAAAGTTATTTGCATATGAATTGCCTAAATTATGCCCATAACGATGCGAGAAAATATTCATTTAACCTTATTCATTAAATTTTATTTATTTTGAAGATAAAGTAATATATCACTGAAAATTAATGTATAATAGAAACAAGGTTTGCATTGATGAATTTAGTTTATTATTAATAAAGAGGTTTTTCGAACAGTAGTGAACTACAACAACAAAAATTTTTATATTTTTTATATTATTTTAATTAATTGAATTTTTGGCTGACCATACAGCTGTTTCGAGTATTGCCAAATACCCATCAACAGTGGTCTTGGAAATAATTCTTGTATTTAATTATTCGTAAATAATTATTTTTGAGACTGGAAGTACCTGGAATCGAACTCGGGTCCTGCCAAAATTATGAATAATAAAATTTATACAAGTAAAAAATTTACAAAAATTTAATATCATTCACAAGTTATATACATATAAATGTCCAACACCACACAAAATAAATGCTCACTAAATTTTTGAAGTTTACCAGTTCTATTATTGTTCGATCTACAACAATGTAGGTATCATTATTCAGACATATGCATATCATAAATTAAAGAAGGCATACATAACAGTAAAGATAGTGTAAGGACGTAAAATTCTTTAATACAAAAAATTGTGATACGAGTACCATCACTTAACGTGAGACTTTAATTTTAGTATAGAATATTTTTGAGATCTCAAAAAATCGCAGGAAGTCTTTAGTTTTAGGAGCACACACTTTTGTTTTAGAATAATAGACGTACTTCCCTGAGAAGTTTGCTTTACTACTGCCTGGAGCTAACAGTTTAAGAGACTCTTAAAATGCCCAAATTCGATTATGCATTTACAATTCTCATTATCTTTGTAATGCTATAAATATAAATAATATACAAATAAATGCTTGATTAATATTGTTTTAATTTAAAATTTATTACGCGATTATGATCTTATGTTTGCTTATCAAATGATACAACATCAAGGGTTTTCCAACTGTTATTGAAAAGTATATGGAACTTAAAGTAAATTATGTATTAGTTGTATTTGATAATATAGACTAAAGATACGGATTGTCAGTACCTATTTATTATTTAAATGTTTCAAAAATAATTCTCATAAAGTTTGAAATAACATTGCTGTAAATATTTTACAGTAAGTAATACAAGCGATGTTCTTTTAATGTAATTCTTGTTTATAGCTGGGCAATACACCACCATTAGTAGCAGAAATCCGTTAGTACTGAGAAAACCCCACTATTTATGCACCTCAAATCATAGTTATAAATGTGGTTATATTTTAATAATATCGTATTATTTTATTTTTATAGTAACCCAAATGAATGAATTAATATGTTTTAAATAATTTATTATACTTCACATTAATTTATTGAATTGGCAAAGACATTCCTTAAAAAATAATATAGTTCAAAGAAATTATAAAAGATAATTTAAACATAATTAATGAATTAATAAAGTCTGCGGCTCTACAACTTATTCAGTTGTTTGTATTGGCCCATGATCTTTTCTGATATGGATAGTCCTGCTTTAAATAAAGTAATATGTGATTTGGTTTAAGTATGTTCATCTCTAAATACAGCATTAAAATTCTGATGATTAAGATGATATTATGTTAATGTAGTGTTAATCAGTGGTTAGGTGATAACATACTATCTCCATCAATAACTACTCATAAAAAAAAAAAATTTTTGGAACTCTATTGAAAACTGTTATATACTTATGTTAACTTGTACAAAATTGCAACGTATCAGTATACTTTTATAATTCATGTTTAATTAAAGTTTAAAACAATGTTATTGTAAGTCCATTGTCGTTTTATTATTCAGATAATATTAGCTCTATTGATAATATGTGAAATGAAATTATAATAGTAGCTATATAAAATTAGTGTATTTTACATTGCATTGATTTGTGCCTCTCCAAATGGGATCATGAATATAATGAAGATAATACTATGTTGGGACCGCCAAATTTCCTTAATTTCTTAAAAACGAAACGAAGTTCATTTCGAAAGTGTTCATATACCATGTTCAGACAGCCAAATTTCCTTAATTTCGTGAAAATGCGATTAATTTCGAAAGTGTTCATACTGCCCCCAAATTAAGGAAATCATATGTTTTTTGTTTACAAATCGATTGTTAAAAACTACATGCTTCAAACACCATTTGCCTCTCGGAAATTTTAAAAGTTAATTATTATAACTATAAAGTGGGGCATTCAGTAGTTTTATTAGCTTTAGTAGATTTCAGGTATGTAAATTATTATTTTTCACTCTATTTAAAATTAACAAAAGTTACAGTTTTTACTCTATATTAAAATTTAAAAATTTGCATTACTTTCAAAATATTTCTCGCTTTTAGAGGCAACTGTCATTAACATTTATTTAAAAAAAGGTCACTTTTTCGGTATCTTGAATTTATCTAAATTTATCTAAATGCAAATTTTGCATTCGATATGCCTCTTAATTTCAGCCATCGTTTCAACGATATTAAAGCCATTTTACTTAATTTCGTTCTAACCTCAATACTGAATTTTGTAGGGAAAAGGCAACTTAATTCCGCTGAAACGAAGATGAAATTAATATTTTCACGAAATTAAAGTGTTTTTGAACATAGTATTCATTTCAACGAAATTAAAGCCATTTTCCATAATTTCATTGTAACCTCAAAACTGTATATTGTATGGAAAAAACAACTTAATTTTGGTGAAACGAAGATGAAATTAAAATTTTTACGAAATTAAGGTGTTTCTGAACATAGTATTCATTTCAACGAAATTAAAGCCATTTTCCTTAATTTCGTTCTAACCTCAAAACTGAATTTTGTATCGAAAAAACAACTTAATTTCGCTGAAACGAAAATAAAATTAAGACTTTTGCGAAATTAAGGTGTGTTTGAACATAGTATAACTTTGTAACAATAACCTAAATGACTGGTTTGAACATCTGTTTTTTAATATAGTAACTTCAAGCTGGTATCTTGACCGTGCTATTATTGTGATGATGATGTTATCCAGAACTGTATATAAAAAATAATTTTGTTAGCATATGCATTTCTTTACACTAAAAATCAATTTTAAATGTTATGTATACTATCAAGTGTGAACAATATTATATACTATAAATAAAATTTTTACAACTAAATTTTAAAATTAATATTATTAATCATTAATTATAATTTAATCAATAATAAACAACAAGCATATTGTAGTACAAGCTTCAAATGTCAATAAACCTTTTTCCACTATACGTAGTAAATCCCACCTGCATATTTATATCTTCTTTGTGAATTTCACAGTTTCGTTGCAGACTGAAGTTTTGAAATCGCCAGACATGAAATATTTCTGATATGATGTATAAAATTCTTTAACCCACACAAAAATTTCACACATAACTAAAAATTCAATAAAATTAAAATATTTATTAATCATTTAAATGACCGGAATATGACAAAGCAACATAAAAAAGGCTTAACAAAATTAGGAAGAGATTAATCTTAATTTAACTGGTAATATCATAGATACGTAATCGAAGTAAAAATATCTATTTTACAAACATGTTAATGTTATCAGTTATTTAATATTTTTATAAGAAAATAATATTGTTAATAATAACTAACATTAATGTTAATTTGACGGCACTATATGGAACCTCCTTAGATTTATCTCAGTCGAGTATATGGAGTTGTGTGCTAATCATTTGATTTACACAAAATATTCAAAAATATTATAGAAATGCTTTATCTTAACATGCAGACTGAAAGTATCTCATCAACATCTTTTTTTCGTATGGCAAGTGGGCGTACAAATTAAATTTTACCTTGTAGCGAAAATATTTAAGTTTCTGTGAACTGCCTGGTAACGGCGTTTTTAAGCGTCAAAAATCAGTTTCGTATGACTGTAGGTAAATCTGAGGCTGGTACCACTGAAGTTGAACAGCATCAAATGCACTAATCAACAGACAAATTGTGCCGTGCCTGTCAGTAAGTTAGACAGTCCAGTTGTGAATTTTCTTCTTTATTTAATTTTCATGCTTTTCTTTTCAAATAAATAACTTCAACCCAAAAAGTATAAATAAAGTATAAATATATACTCAAGAGTTTTGATTTATTACCACTGTTTTAATTTTGATGGTCGATTAAGTTGTTGCTTTGTTGAAATTTCGCTTTCATTCAGTCCAGTATTCATTATTTATAGACATTTTAATTGAATAATTAGCTTCATGCATATCTTAAATAGTTCCGGCACAATGACAGATACGAAGTAGAGTATGATAAATTTCCCAAAATATTGCAAATAAATTTTTGACATGTAAGAGATAAAGTGCAATATTTAAGCTAAATATTTATTTATAGCAAAATTTTTTCCTTTAATATTATACTTTTTTAATTTATTATCATTGTCTCAATCATTTACCTTTATCTTTATAATGATCATTAACAATTTCACATATTTGTTGCTTATAATTATATTGCAAAAATAATTGCTGAAATATATTTTACCAAATGCTTCATAAACAACGCCAACGAATCCCAAGTAAAATGACTATAAAGTCAGCAAATCACCTCGGAAATGTCACTGACAAAATTTTATATATTAAATAAAACAGACTAGCAAACAAATGCCAAAAATGACAAAATGTTAGAAATTGTTCGAAATATTGCTGGCAGCACTGTTTTTCATATTACTTAACAACAGTACAACAGTTGCAGTCAGTAATAAACTACAAAATTTGCATTCAAGAATTATCATCTCTAACTCCCGGCGACAGAAATAGAAAGTATTGGCGACATTCGCCATGCAAAAATGAAGAAAAAATTCATTCGCTTACAGCCTGAAGCGCCATAGTCTTGATATTTGTTGCTTTATGTTGCACATATATTGTGGCATAATGAGGATCCCTTGATGGATGAAAAACTGAACACTTAATTTTAGTGGAAGTTATATGTGTCGCCTATCAGAAACGGAGTACTGCGCAACCACTGACACAGCACGTCTAGAATATTTACATGCTTCAGTAAGTATCTTTAATAGCATTGACAATGCAAGATACATGAACTACAATTTATCTTAGCCAATGAACCAGAACTTTTGTTGGCAGTTAAGGGATCGTAGAATTGTCTAGATTTGAAGTTTTACTTGCCTAATGAGACGTAATTGAAGTTAAGTTATAAACAATACAAACTTAAATACATACAAATACATATATATATATATATATTTAATCTCAAGAAATTATAAAAATGTATAGAAGATGTGATTAATATATAATAGTAATAATATATTTTCAAAAAACCATGAACCATGAACAATATTTCACTAATGTTTATTGTAAAATAAATATAACAAAAATATTTATCAAGGGATAAAATAGTTACAACCAATTTGTGAATTGTTCATATTTTTTAATAGATTACATATATTTTTCCTTTAAAAAACTGTAATAAATAAATCAGGGTCAGGAACTAACCAACATATATGTTATATGTTATATTATTATAACATAGATTTCCATTCCTGAGTAAGCTTCGTAGAAACCAAAATGATCAAGAAAGAGATATTTTACTCTATTTGATTATGTTCTTTATTAAAACCTAGACCTACCAAGACAGAAATCTTTCATTATGATAATAATGAGGCTGGCAGGCAACCTAAATCTATATCTTCTAAAAACGATCTTCTTTATCAACCATTTACGTTGGCTTTAAACTAGGTATATTATATAGAGATGTGTGACTTCTTAAATGAAGGTAGGGGAAGCTTCGCAGCCACTAAAATCGACAAACTAAATAACAAATTCAAGAACACTTTAATATGTGACTTATTTAAGATAAGATCTGGACAGTTATCATTACTTTAATAATAAATACCTTCAACTGCGTTACTATGGAAAAATAAAGGAAAGAATGGTTCTGCACCATGAATAAACAGACCATAATTAAAATTAATGACGTCTTTGTGCCTCTCCAACAACATGAATATGATATTTTTATCTACAATTCAAAGTGTAGTGTTCTGTATACTCACTGACGTACTCTAAAAAAGGTCAAACGAAATACTTGACTCTCTTTACTTTCGAGGTGTCTGCCGCGATTTTCTTCTTCTAATTTCGAGTCCCACTAGCTTACGGAAATCACATTGAGTTAGCGTAGAATTATATCTTTACCAGATATAAATTTCTAAATGAAGTATTTTTTTTTTATAAACAATGCGTACTGTTCATTACTGATACATGCAACTAAAACTATATGCAGACTGAAAAGAGCTGATAGGCCAATTGTGTTGATATTAAAACACTTTAATTTTTACCAATGAAACATATCACAAACATGCAAATAACGTTATAATAATGATATAATAATCTTAATGAATTAAACACAACTGGTACCGAATGATGAGATTGCTTCCCGAATGAAAAGCAATTTCTAGAAATGGTAATACAAACAAATCAGAAAATAAAGAAAAAATCCGTAAAGCAAAAAAATGGAAGTACTAATTACCTCATCGTTAAGGTAAGATGTCATAAATAAGTGGTTGTGGCAGATTCTTAAAATATAGACGCCAATTCGTACATCAAACAAAAAACTTTGGGAACGAACAGATAAAGTATGTACGAGTACTGAAGTTAAAAAACGTAAATGGAAGTAGATAAGGCATACTCTACGCAAATATAACATCTATATTACGAAACAAGCGTTAAGGTGGAATTCGCAAGGATCCTGCCGTCCTGGTGTTCCCACAAAAACTTGACGAGGAACTGTTGAAGGCGAACTAAATGAGATGGATTATTTGTGGAACACAATATGCAAAGTAGCAAGCAGTAGTGTGAGATTTAGAGGGATTGTTAAGGCCCTATGCTCCACTGGGCGAAGAGCACTGCAGTAAGTAACATAAGTAAGTAAAGTATCATGTCATGTTTTGTATAAAACCAACCAATGCTGAACAGTTTTCAGCATTAAACCAACAACAACAGCCCCACCTTTTCTGTAAGCACCGACTTTGTTATGGAGTATTCGATAATTTTAAAAAATAATTTGTTTTATTGACTTATCTAAAAAATTTAAACTATTCTTATATAAGCTATTAGTGATAATAGAATCAATATTTAAAAATGATATTTAAAGTTTTTTATTTACTTACTTTAATTAAAATTTTTTATAATATAATAAATGTTCTTATTAATAATCTTCACTACATAAAAATTACATTAATTTTTTTTTAAATGTGTACCAGAAGTCCTGAGAACCGAAATCAAAAACTTTAATGGTTCAAGTAAATACGAAGACATCAGTAAAAGTAAAATTTCTGCGTTGGTTTGGTTGACAGTTGACGTTCTAGAAAAGAGCAAATAATCAAGGAAGGCAGCAATCATCCAAGTTGTTTGTATTTTGGATTCACTATATGAGTAAATACAAACATATGCAGACACATTTGTATATTTTCATAGCTGTTACTGTTTGAATACGAATATAAATATTTAAATGGCGTGGTAGGGTCTACAAGTTTGTGGCAATTTATCCAAAACCAATTGGCACTATTTCATTTTTCCCACTCGCTACATTAAAACTGAAGACGAACAATTGCAAACAAGCTAGTTTGGTGCATAATCGCCTTTTATCGTCGTCAAGATCATGTTGGCAGCAAAAACGGCACCGCAACAACAACAGTACAGAACAGCACTAGCGCTAGCACTAGTACCGGCATCGGTAACAGTTGCTAAAAATAGCCTTCACCTTGCAAACTTTATAAGCGAATAAGTAAATGCCGAGCCACGTATAGACCAATGAATTGACTAACTTAGTGACTGACTGACTGACTCGAGTGCTGGAAAGAAGTTTTCGTAATCATAAATGCAAGACACGACTCACTGCACAAATACAAAAAGAATTACTGAAGAATAAAATGAAGATATATATATATATATATATATATACACATCCACAAAAAAAGAAAGGAAGAAAATAATTTTTGTAAATTAAAAAAAGTTGTTACAATGAAACAAAGTATTTTGCGAGGGTTGCCAAGATACAATACATGCTATATACTATATGCAAAAAGTTCCAAGCAGTGGAGTAGAATAGTGCCAAATCTACCCAGGCATATGAATGCACTTAATGCGCCCAAAGACTTCAACCACATGCATTTGCACTACGGGCAGCAACAACTTTGGATATGACAACCATTCACTGATCGTAGCTAACAGATCTTTTCGTCTGCCTGACTGTTTGCTTGACTGTTTGTGTGCCAATATAATTGTCGGAAGACTTGACTTGCCTGTCCTTTGTGACGTTGTATGCGGTATATGCCATTACACTTCTTATGCGTTACAGCGTTACACATCCTAACTCTAACAGCAAATTTGGTGTGCAAAATTTCGCACATATGTTGTCTTTTAAAGAATCATCTTTACTGCGGCGCTCATAAACAGCAGCATCAGCAATATCAGTGATCGTTTTATGAGTATCATCATCATTATGTGCATAATCGTATTACATACTCACGGCATTAGGTTCATTACTGTCATATGTATTCCATAATTCGATGTTGATAATGAACTTGTAGAAAATGTTTTATGCAAAAGGTGAACGTTCTTGGAGAAATTGTATTAAAAATGAGTGCTTATAAAAATTCCAAAAAAAATTTGAGATTCTTAACATAAAGACAGCTCATTTAGCTTAATGGATTTATAATTCAATTTCGATTTTTTTATTTGTAATTTAATAGTCAGGTTTATGAGTCAGTATGCTCCTTTCTCTCATAAAAATAAAGGA
Source organism: Teleopsis dalmanni (assembly GCF_002237135.1). NCBI lineage: Eukaryota > Metazoa > Arthropoda > Insecta > Diptera > Diopsidae > Teleopsis > Teleopsis dalmanni. The sequence goes on from NC_051846.1 coordinate 171,412,935, forward strand.
GAACCAGAATAAAAAGGATTACTGGGATAATGCACCAGGATGTAAACCACCCAAATCAGTTATTGGTACTTATAACAATAAGAGATACCAGGATTGTATGAACCTATCAAAAAAAAAATCAGAATCATCACCGGAATCGTAACACGGTACTGTAGATTAAAACACCACCTTACAAGACTGAGCATGCAGACTGTAGATTCTGTGAAGAGAATGAGGAGTCGGCCACACATGTGCTGTTAGAATGCTCTGCGCTAATGCATATATGAAATAGGATCCTAGGAATGTATATTGTTACAGATGAGGCAATAAAACTCTGTAAAATAGTTTCTATACTACTTCTTATTGGCGCAACAGGGCTTAGAGACCTACTCTAAAGCTAGAAGGGGACACAATAGACCCGATGGTCGCAGTGCCACATCTCCTAATAACAATAATATTAATAAAAGTTTTAAAAAATTATCTGAAAAGACCAGAAGACTAGATATTGCTATAACGCCTTAATATAATTTTGCTTCCCTTAATGCAGATTAAGTCTGCATAATTAAAAAGAATTTTGTATGAAGCAATATAATGCTTTCAAAATAGTAGTATACTCTTTGTATGAAAATCGATGTTTTATATATCGATCCCATATATTTCATAAAATTACTTCTATACGACCTCATTTCAAGCCTAACTCCTGGGTTTCATTTTAAGCTAAAGAATGCAACGTTCCTAAACCATTAAGAAGTTATTTTTCTTTCCCATAAATATTCCATTCTTATGTCTTTAACTCTCTTGAAAATCTTAATTTTCAGAAGCAGGCGCTATTATATTTAATTATAAACAATTTTAAAATAGTCGTAAAAAGGTAATAACTTACAAATGAGTTTCTATGGAGTTATAGACTGTGTTAGAAGCTAAGCTAAACTAAGCTTAGTTTATGTAGTAATTAATTAAGCTTCTGTCTCTTAACATCAAAATTATTTTCAAAGAAATATTTTATTTTGTGTAATTACTATTAATAATTTGATGAACTTTATTACTCTCCACATAACTCAATTTTACAATAATTTCTTCTCTACCTAAAAGAAGCTGCCTTTAACCAACTAAAATAAATGTTTACATATCTAAAGAACTAGAAAATGCGAGTATGTTTGAATCAAGTATCTGTGATTTGGGGCTTGCCTCTGTAGGAAATTTTAGAACAAACAAATCAAAAGTGATTAGTGCAATTGCAGCAATAAATGATCTTGAGTGCTGATGATCAATAGCGCAATCAAATGTAACTTAAACTGAAATCTATTGCCGCTAGGCAGGCAAACAGTGTTGCAGAAGACAACATGTTGCATGCAATTTTAACAGAAGTTGTTGCTGTTCATCCAGCAAGTGCAGTCAGCAACAACGTGCAATTAATTTGCATAAAATATTTTCCTGCCTCAGCAGCACTGAAATGAAAATGTTTTCTGCTTCTTAGTTTGCTTGGAGCCAAATTGTTACTAAAATGTACTCTTGTCATTCGAAGAAGTTCACTTGCCAACAGAATTGCATGCGATAAAATTTGTGAGGCATCGCAATAAAATTAATGACGGTAGGTGCGACTCGTGGAAAGGCAAACAAATTATCTATATTTTGTTTTTTCGAGATTAATAGAAAAATAGTGGTTTAACATGATAAAAGTTGTAATGCATTAAACTACTTTAGGATAGATAAAAGTAGGTGCTAGTAGGAAGTACAATATTGACATAAATTATTAAGTTAGACCTCAAAAAACGGTTATTTTTATATTAAGGAACGATTCAAGTTTGAGCATAATATAAGTAGGTAGATAGGTTGAATTGTTTGAGAACAAAATTGTCAAGCGTAGACGTCCGAGTTCCTAGCGATACCAGTTAGAGACATAGTAGTGCACTGTTAACTTGATTAAAGGCGGCGTGTGCTTTATCTAGACGAGTTCGGTAGTTTCCAGTGAGTACCACGTAGGCGCAGTGATTATCTGAACATGGTTCCCCTCCAATATTAGAGTGCTGTAACTACGGATACTCACTGAAAACTGGCGAACTCGCCTGGAGAGACAGCACACATAGCCTTCGCCAGTATCCAGTGTGTTTCCGTAGCTCTATTGATTTTCTGACATTGTTTCTCCTCTAATTTTATAGCAAAGTGTTTTATTCGAGTGTTTTTATAATAAGACGCGTTCCAACGGTTTCATTGTTTCAGGTATGTCAAATCTTCCGCCAGTCCCACTTTGCGTTAACGTGTGTGTGTTTAAGAGACGATATTTTGTTAGTATATCAACCATCATTTTTCAGTTCTTTCTAGAGAAAATTATTCAGAGCATTAATACACTGATCTTATTAAAGCAGTTATTAATCATTATTCTGTAGTTTTTTTCTAGGTAAAATTATTTATAGCATTAATTTAGAAGGTTTACTAAAGGAGTTATAAATCAATAATCCACAATCCTTTCAAAAGCTATTTAAAGCACTAATTTAGAGGTTTTAATAAAGGGTTTGTTAATCATGATTCTGCAATTCTTTCTAGGTAAAATTTACTAAAGCGTTTACTAAAGGACTATTTAAAGCACTAATTTAGAGGTTTTATTTAAGGGTTTGTTAATCAATTTTCTGCAGTTCTTTATGGGGAAAATTATTTGGAGGTCTTTTGAAAGAAATTATTTTATGTCATTTCTGTTTTTATTACATGTTCTCTTTCTATATATTTATCATAATAATCCTCATGTTTACTTAGCATGAAGCAGTGGTGTCGCAACCACTCTATCTATTACTTTATTATTAGCAGCCTTCGTCTTTAAAGCTGTGTTTATTTTATTGTTCTCAATTCTATGAATATTAAAAGAAATTTCATTTTCATGATAATTTTGTTTCCGTATCCAATGGATGCTCTTATAAAACTATATTCCATATCTCCATTAAAAAGTATTCCTACTATGTGGATCACTAACAATATGACATAAAATAACCTCTTTAGTAAGACCTCTAAATTAATCCTCTAAATAACACTAATTAATCAGCATAAATTTTCTAATTCATTTCCTCTTGCAGACTACTGAGTGCATTATGCATCATTCAACATATGTCTGCAAAATCATTTAGCTGTGCTTTAATACAATATTTTACTTATACTTTCAACTTCTTAAAATGTATCTTCAGATTCCAGTCATTTTTGTTAGTCACTGTTAAGTGGACTTAACCACTTTGCACCTTTGTGAAACAAAACTCTGATTTGTGCTGAACAAATATGCATTCGTAGTTATTGAAAATGTAAATCTCAAGAAATTTAAAAGTAAAAGGCAATATTTCGAATCCAACTTCTTTATGTTAATTGAAATATAAAATATTTAAGATTGTTCTCAAAGCCAATTTGAATATTTTCTTGCAAACAAACTGCAGTTGATGAGACGAAACAGATATTATTTTATTTTTACAGCTCTGTACACCAGCGACAACGTCTTAATGTTTTTTTATTTATTTATCAAATTTAACTATATTTTATTTTGCATCGTTCCTTAAACTAACTCAGGTATTATAAAAAAGTATAATATAAGTAATATATTAGTTTAAAATTACTTTATTATGTTTTTATATTTTAATTGATCAGTCAGAAGCCTCTAAAAAATTTAGTTGCTTTCTGTGGTTTACTTAATATTGTAAATAAATTTATTGCAGTTCCAAAGTATATTTCATTAAATGAAAACTAATTTTGCAGATATATTTTTACTATATTTTTTGACATACGATAAAATAACCCCGATGATTGAAATATTTATTCAGTCTGAGGTAGTCGACCGAATGGATTTTCAGCTGGGCTACTTAGGCAGACTTTAAGTCTGTCTAAGTATGTCGCTGGTGAAGGATAGTTTTTAATGTTATTGTTTTTGTACATATTACCGACTATGAGATGACCAAGTTACCGTAATTCACATTATAAGAGAAATGTCACCATTTGTTTCCTCGATGAATTCAGTAAGAAAAACATGAGCCAGTGCTCTAAAAGTCTTGATCCATGTACTAAATTTGCTGCTAAAATTTAAATCGGATGGGTGTACAGCAGAAGCAAATTCAGTTTCGGGATGATTGGTGCTATTCATCAAAATCCGGAATAAGCACGGGTAAGTTGTTAGCTCCCGATGACAGGGTTAATGCAAATTTAAATTTGTGCACTATTTCCTCTTGCTTGAGAACAGTATCTTCTTATTTGGCACTACAGTCCAGTATGAACCTTGGCCAAGGTTCATATAGAAGGTTCTATAGAACAGTATAGAAGTCTTTATATGTCACTTTAACCTCAATAATAGTACGCTTCAGTTAGTATTTCATACTATTAATAAGAGCTTTTCTTAAATATTTTATACTATTATTATCAACATCTCTTAAATTACCGAAATAAGATATACTTAAGGTTTAAAATGTCTTGTCATTTCGTTACAAGTAACATATTACACTGCCGTTTTTAATTGTTATTTATACACCACAGAATAACCCTACAAGATGTAATAGTAGTATAAACAAACATCATTGTGACTATAAAGGTCAGAACTATATCCATGATATGCGAAATAGCGGGATAGCTGGGTTAGAAAGGTATTAGTCATCAAATTGCTGAAAACCTCGGGATGAATAGCGCAATGAGGAGTTTTTTCATCATTCTTGTGAATTGTAACTTTTGACCAGACTTGAGGTGTACAGAAGAAAAGAAAATCGTACGGGTCCCAATTCTTTCCTTTAAGCAAATGCTATTATCGCTGTTATAGTTTTTGTAAAACATAGGCTTTGTAATTACATAAAATATTATTGGGGAGTTTTTCGAATAGCAAAGAAAGAAATAAAGTACAAACACAAAAATTTATTTTTTAATTTTATTGAAGTTCGGCTGACCATACAACGCTGTTTCGAGTATTGCCAAGTACTCTTCATCAGTGGTCTTTGGAAATAATACGAATTTTATTTAATTAGTTTATAGTCCGTATATAATTTGTTTGGACTGCAAGTGCCAGGCTTAGAACTCGTGTGTCAAATTAGAAGCGATGACTAATCGTGTTTATCCACAAGAAGCCAAGGCTGCACAAACTTTCAATGCTCAAGTTCCAGGTTTTATTGTCACTTATTTTTATTTAATTAGTGACAACAACCAAAGCACTTGCCGTGCTTTAAATTAGAACGAGCTTATAAACTACAGCTTTATATTTGGAAACACAAGTTCAACTTGAGCATTGAAAGTTTGTGCAGCCTTGGCTTCTTGTGGATCAACACGATTAGTCATCGCTTCTAATTTGACAGGCACGAGTTCTAAGCCTGGCACTTGCAGTCCAAACAAATTATATACGGACTATAAACTAATTAAATAAAATTCGATTACTCCCAAAGACCACTGATGAAGAGTACTTGGCAATACTCGAAACAGCGTTGTATGGTCAGCCAAAATTCAATAAAATTAAAAATAAATTTTTGTGTTTGTCCTTTATTTCTTTCTTTGCTATTCGAAAAACTCCTCTAAAATTTAATAAAGCTTCTTTGTCCCTATACAAAGTAAGTCTAGCTTAACAGCAATACTAATACTTTATAAAATATTATTATTATTAAGAAAATATCTATTTCAATGAAATTTAAAATAAAAACAACAGCTTATGTTATTGTATTTATTATCATTATAATATAAAGTTGGCTTTATGAGCAATTATGATATTGATGAACTCCAAGGTTATGTATAAAGCTGTGTTTTTTAATCATTAACTTCTGTTGATTTGGCTATTTTTTCATACATTTAGCTGGAATTTCTATTTTATTTTATTTTATTCTATTTTATTCTATTTATTTATTTTTTTTTCTATTTTAGAAGCTGCAAATTTTATTTTAATTGGAATTCAAATACGATCTTTTGGAGTTACTTTTGTGAACTAGTCTCTAATATGCTATGTTTACGACCACTTGCCTTATGATTTTGAGAATTAAATCTTTCTCTAATCCTATAATATTTATAAACACGCTTTTGATAATGAATAAAACATAATACAAATACATAATACAAGTTATGTACTATATTTCAAACATTATGGTTCCTCGTTTTAATTTCCATTTAAAAGTAAAGTGCATATATAATCTTATATCCATTGCTCTTGAGTTTGGTCTCTTGAGTTCCCCTGATAATTTCTATTTTAATTTTGATCAAACTATCTATCAAACTATCAGATTTATTATCTGTCTTAACTATATATATTGTAAAATAATGCTTAAGTTTTTTATACTTCTGTTAATAATTGACTATATACACCAAAAGTAATTGCAGAGCAATTAACTTAATATCAGATAATTGCTGATATGTAGTATATTCATTTTAAAGACAAGCAACCAAAATTATAAAAATGATGTTTATAGTATTTTATCTTGATGGTAATTTGTTAAATAAATAGTTAATCTTTTACAAAAATAAATATAAATTAAAGCAGAAACATGATTGCGATTTCTTAATACCAGACTAAAAGACAAATGACTTCAATTACAGTCAATTAAGAAAATTAATTACAAATTTAAAATATTTTACAAAAATAAATAAATTTATTTGGAAAGCGAAAAATAAATGAAATTGAAATTGGATTCGTATTACAAAATATTTAATTTAATAGTAGCGGCATTATCGCATTAAAAAAACCGCCGCAACCAAATGATGCTGACTGACCAATGAAGTACACAAATCGCTGGTGGAAAGGATAATTCAAGCTCGTTTCATTGGAACCGCAAATTGGTTTCGGTGCAAATTAAATTAAATTAATTTAATTTAAATTTTTCAAATTTGCAATGCATAAAACAGCACCAATATCAGCACCAGCACCAGCACCAACATGAGCAACTGCAGCAACGGAAACTGCAACGGCAACAGAAACCGAAAGAGCAACAGCAACAGTTGCACTGAACTAACGACATTTGGACTCATGAAAATCGTACCGAATGTCGGCTGTGCGGTGAATGCCAGGCGAAATCGGCAAATGCGGCGTAACAAGAACTGCAAATGAACAGATTCGCACGCCACGGAAAATGCAAATGCACGGGAAAATGCATTTTTAAAATGCAATTCCAATTCCAATTCAGCATAAATGCACAATACACAATATAAAATAGACAATTCGAAATGCGAAATGCGAAACACTACAAATACAAGTGGTCATAAGTAATTTTGTCTAGTTTTTATTTGCATAAAACATAAATTTCATTTTAACACATTCGGTGCATGTGCAGTAAATTTTTTATATGTTTTCCATGTTTTCTGCAATTCCGCAATTCAGCAATCCAGCAATTCTTCCATGCAATCTAACACAATATATTGAAAATGTTTATTTGAACTTTTCAACTTCGACATACATAAACAAATTAGTATATTGTATATGAAAAAAAAACAAGCCACTAAAACTGTTTAATGGAAAACGTACATCACTAACTAACAGAAGACAGCGGAGAAATTCAAGTCGTCTTGCTTAACTGAGAATAAAGAACTTTCCATTAAATCCATTAGTTAACAGACCATACGCAGCGTACATTGATTGAACAATAATGTAGGTCTACCACAAATTAGATATGCAAACTTCATACTAATAAAAGTTATGGCATATTAATCCAACAAGGCAGTTATTAAAAGCATTTTAATAGAATGAGGTCTAATAGAAATCACAGAAGAAACTTTGAAATTAATGCATGGAATTTTAGAATATCTACAGAAGCTCAAATCTGACACTTCTTCAATCTGAAAAGATCAAAATTATCAAATTCCGAGAAAATTTAAATATTGAACCAATTTTAAAAAGCTGATGAGTCTATTGGCTTCAACAGAAATTATTAATAAAGAGGTTTTTTTGAACAGTAGTGAAATACAAGAACAAAAATTTTATTTTTTATATTATTTTAATTAATTGAATTTTTGGCTGACCATACAGCTGTTTCGAGTATTGCCAAATACCCATCATCAGTGGTCTTGGAAATAATTCTTGTATTTAATAATTATTTTTGAGACTGCAAGTACCAGGAATCGAACTCGGGTCCTGCCAAATGTAAAGCTCAGAATCAGCGTACCTTAACCAACTGATCCAAAGCCGTACTTGACTTTTTTTTCTACAGAAGAATTTATATTAATAATAAGAAATGAAGATTTCCAAATAATTATTAAGAAATTATTCATATATATTAATTTCTAATTAAGAAAAACTATAAATTTCTTCAATAAATTGCAGAAAATAAAATTATATTGTATTTTAATTTTACTTAACATAAACTATTGTATTTAATAGATTGGTTTCAAACGGTGGTGATTCACAAAAAAATTTTTGGCTGACCGTACAAATTCAAACATACAAGTCAAGTACGGTTTTGGTTTAGCTGGCTAATGACTCTGAGCTTCAAATTTGGCAGGGCACGAGTTCAACCCTTGCTACTTTTTAATCTCAATAAAAAATAATAATAATTAAATATAAGAAATAATTCGAAGACCATTGATGATGGGTATTTGGCAATACTCTAAATACCTGTATGGTCAACCAAATATTCAATTAATTCATATATTTAAAAAAAAATTCTTTTAGTCGTTATTTACTACTATTCGAAACATCTCAAGACAAAATTATGGTATAAGAAAAATTCTTCATAAAATGTTTTTCTCTCTATACGTTAGCAACGACTACTGCATCTAAATAAAACAGGAACTGAAAAGCTTTATCACCCGTTTCGGTAACCTATAACATGTCTAAAAGATGGATGATGATGAATGACGATGTTGTAAAGAAAAAGTGTTTGCAGCAGCTATTGAACGAAGAAGATATAATGGAAAACTGTAGTTTTGAATGTGTAGTCAAGTTGAGAAAACACTCAGAATATTGAAGAAAGTGTTATTGCAGAGAGGTACTTGAAAAGAATACTGTATCACATCGACACTCGATTACCGAGTGTTACGGCCAAATAATTCAGAAGTAAAATTTAAGTACGTCAGAATATTTATCATCTTTAAGGAGTATCTATCTTAGAAAAAAAAAAGAATTTGCATACGAAAGTTTGGAATATAACAATTAAATTTTAAGAATTGTAAAAATGTTGACATTAAAATATATATCATCGGTTATGTCTCTGTACAGATTGTTTATTATTATGGATAGGCTGTACATGCACTGCGATCTGAAAGATCTTTTGTGCAGCTACAGGTTGTTTAACACTGAGAAAAAATTAAAATTTTTAATTCAAAAATTTTATTTAATATTTTAAAAACAAAATAATGGATCAGGTATTCTATAAAATGGTTGCACTTTTTCTACCTTCTTCTCTTCTACATCATAATGATATAAACAGTAAGGAATATCATCTTTACTCATTGTTAATAATTATAGAATCTTCGTATATCGTAAAATCGACTTCTATTGTAATCAGTAATTTATTTAATGAACTTTCTCCTATCCTCGAGCCATTTTAATTTTTCTTGATGGTTATGCCGTCATCCGACTTTGGGATGACAAATTTGTCTTATATATAGTTTTCTAAAAAAATAAATTACAGCCTTGTTGTTGAAAATCCCTTTTCTAGCTGTAAAAAATTTAAAAGTTGCCACCTTTTCAACTCATAATATTGTATAAGAAATTTTATTGATTTCAATAATTGATTCCTATTTTCTTTCTATTCTGGAACCTACCTGTTTTGCCCTACATATTTGCCCTCATTTGGTTTTTGGGATAACATGAATAAGCTTCTTCTCAAAAAAAGCAGATTTTAATTTTTATGATGGAAAGCTACTCCTGTTCGACATGAAAGCTTTAGCGATCCACACATTTTCTTAGCAATTTTCAGTGAATTCAGTACGGGGTTCGCCGATCTTCTTTTTTTATGCTGGATCCAGTTTGTTTTCTTTAAGTGTCTGCCTGTTATCCAGTTTTGAAAATAAATAACCAAACTATAATATATAAAATTCTTTGAAATAATAGATGACAGTCTCGTTGCAGAAAAGCTACTCCTATTGAGTACGAGAGGTTCATTGATCTGCAAGTTTTTTAAATATATTCATCAATTTCAGTCATCGATTCCCCAGCTAGAATCTAAGGTCTTCTTGTTTTATATTGAAGCAAATTTTAATAATATCATATTCGGTCTACAGCAATCTATACATTTTTTTAAGGATATTTTACCGGTTTCAGTCATAGATTTTATGGTCCCCTTCATATTTTGGAGCCATCCTGTTGATTTTAACGGATCAACCACCGTCATGTGATCTTTCAATAACGTGACCAAACTATTTTTATGTTATGGTGGAAAAACAGATGATAATTTCATTGTTGAAGAACTATTCTTATTCGGCTTTGTAAAGAATTTTAAAGGTGTCATCTTTAAGTCTCAGAGATGCTAAAATTTTCTAAAAATTGTTCGTTCAGCTTTAAATGTCCGTAATAACCATAATGACTATAATTAATTTAAATACTACAGTATTTAGAAAAAAAATCAATTTCATCACATTAGCACTGTTTCCGCCTCTTCAAGGTCACACCATAGTCTTGATGCCATAAACTTTTATGGATTTAATAAAAATGAGTTCAGTATGTTGAAATATCATAAATTTAACTTATGATGCCACACTTAAAACCAATTTTCTTAAGTAGCCCCCATTTTATAAACAAAACAAAAAAAGAAATAATTCACCCAGAAGGAAAAAATCCACCCCAGAAGTGAAACATGTACATCACACAGGCAACCCTAACTTAAGCTAAGCTAAGGAAACTTGATTTAGGTATGACTTGTATGGATCTGTAAGTATCTTCGTACTGATTTATGAACTGAATTTTAATAGCAACTTGAGATTTGCCAGCGAGGTAAGCATTTATAGCACCGCCAACGCCGCCGCTTGACATTGATGCCAACAGAATAACAGAATACTTTGCATGAAATTTAGTAGCAATGAGTGCTCATCAGTAGGGGAATTGGGTTCATAAAATAAACCAAGAAGAACGAGATTCAAATGGATAAAGTATGAGTTGCAAAGAATTATGCACAAAATTATAATAAACAAGTTTCAATTTAAAATTTTAGGCACTTGAGAATTTGCGAATATAAACTCAACGCACGAAATATGAGCAGCGAATAAAAAATCATCTATCGTATCACGGACAAGATACGTACCCAAAGCTCACCAAAATCAAGCACAAATGAAGATGCAAATGATGAACACTAACTACGCTTTTAATAAATGACTGAAGTCACTTTAATGGGAACGGGAATCAGTTGTGTGAGGCGGGCTACAAATGCTACTGCTGCTTAATTTTTGACATTTAAATGAAATCAAAAGAAAAAAACAATTTAAATTTTTTTTAAATAATATAATTTAGAGAGAAACGCAAAACCGCTTAAGAGATCATTACGCAGATTAGTTGGTTGGTTCATGGTGGGCAGACAGGCTGCCAAATGGACGTACCCGCATATTGTGTTAAGTCAATATACTTACTGACTGACTGACAGACAGTGAGACAGACAGACAGGCAGTAAAAAATATGCTTAACATGATGTTCAGTTAGTTTTCGATTACTGGATTTGCCTGACCGTAGACATGTCTACCGGTCATTTTTCTCAAGCTCTATTTTGCAATCAACTAAAAATTTATCATTTTCTTGTATTTTTTAATTTTAATAAATTTTCTTAGCTTTTCATTTTCTTTTTGTTTTGATAATTGTGAAAAATACGCTTCAACACAAAATTTACAAGAGACCCCCAAGCGTTAAAAATTTACAAGCCTCGTCGAATTGACACTTGACTTTTGACACGGGCTTAAGTAGCGGCTATGCGGCTGAAGTTGCCGCAACTTGTTGCATTGCGGCAATTGTTGCATTCGCAGTTTTAGGCTGCATCTAAAATTGCAGTATAATAGCAATAACAACAAAGTGTGTCAATAAATTGAGTTGAGATGCATATTTTTCCTTGTAAATTGCATTTGCTAAACAAGCTAATAAATTGATTGCTGCTTCGCCAATTTCGCATAATCAAAAAAAAATGACAGGACAGAGAAAAATTTGCAATTTCAATAGGAAGCAATAGCGTTAAGTTTATCCAATTGGTTGCAGATTAGCACCACAGTACAAAATTTACTACTTCTGTATCATATCTTCTTTTAGAATTAGTAGTTTCACACTATCAACAAAGTCGGGGTAAAGATATTTAAAGATAAAACTGACTAAATCAGGTTTTCATAACAATTTATTTGGGGTAACATGGATATATGTTTTATATATATATGTTAATACAACTAATTAGATGTTTCAAAAATTTAAAATATATTTCTACCTACGCATATCTTACTGGATAATAAGTGCTATTTAAGTCTGCTTATTTTGTATATTAGAAAAATTCTAAAACTTCGGCACAAAGTCGATGATAATTAAAGGTAATATTGTCACAGGAATTAACTTTGAATGTTTTAATATTATTTTATAGGGACTATGATCTTAAGCCTTACTAAGAAGTTCACAACTTAACTATTATTAAGTTAGGGATTTTGCAATCCATTACTATGCTTTCCTGAATTTTCTGATTCCATGTTTTTAAATGAATTGCTTTATTGAATAAGTTTGACTTTTTCATTTCGCCATGAAACGAAAACATAACAAATATATCAGTACCGTGCAAGCTACCAGAAAACGCTAAGAGGTTCCATTTTCGTTTTTAATAAACCCAGAAGTTCCATCAGAATGCGTTCCCTGTTTCGTGAAGTTTTCCATCACAGTAAGTTGCCAGTTTTATTAGATGATAATTCAGACTATAATGCCCTGTCGGAATTCCTGTAATTATTAAGTTATTTTTATTCAGTTTTATACAATCCTTAAATCTTTTTTTGGTTGGAAGTCCCATTCCAAACTTTCCACAAGAGACTTCTATTGTAATAGTTATAATTGTCTCAGTACAGCTTTCTCTTTATCTCCTTTTCTTTTTGAATGAATGAGACGAAATGACCTCTTCACTATCCACAGCATAGTGACATTCCTACAAGCAGCAAAACTGTTCTTTTTATAGCAAGTTTCTCTAAAATTTAGTTTTTGAACTATACTTTCTAACCACATCATGATTTTTACACTTCCATCTATATCATAATATCGCGTCATAGGAGACTCCCTATTTGTATTATGAGTTCAATAAAAAAAACAATAATTTTGTTTTTGAAATGGTTTTATTTCATTAGATAATATTCTTTAGAATCACCTTGTATACAATCTTGTATATATATTTCAAAACTGGCATAGATGTTTTTCCCATCTAATATCTCACATCAAGATATATTCTTTGAACTTATGAAAAGCTTCTGCTGCCGATCATATTTGCAGTTGTCCAAGCTATTTATCTTTATAGTCTTGAAGTAAAAATAAAAAGTTATTGAATATCGGGAGTATACGGCAAATAACCTATTAATTCGATGTGTTGAGTGCTCGAAAAGTCATTTATTGGACCAAATGAATGAGAACACAAATCGTTGTTACGGTGAGTTATCTGACTTTGGTGATTAGTTTTTTTTATCTTTTGAACATTTCCGGAAAACGACCGGTAGTATACTGTTCAGAATTGCCTAGCCTTTGTTGTTTTAATGCTATTGTTGTCACATGACAGGATTTTTTTTTTAAAATGTACGAAAAAGTGGTTTTACTTTGCATTTAAAGTAACTAACAGAAGACTGACTACAGAAATGATCCTGCGAAGTATACTCTTTTGATTATACGTATTAGTTTTAAATTTAAATTAAAAATATAATATATATAATTACATTGTCACAAAAATATATATATGTATTTTTTGGAATATTGAATAGAGAAGTTTACCTTTGTTACAATATAATTGGAGTTGTAAACATCTCCTTAATTCTTCCATACATTTTAACATAATTTTTTTAAATTAATTATTTCGTTTGAACATCACGTAATGCCATTGTTTTTTAAAATAACTATTCATGTATAGATAGATGGTTTCTTCATTGGTGCATGATTGTGTACATATATATATATTTGTTTTTGTATTTGTATATACAAAATTTTATTATTTATTACTTAATTGAATTTTTGGCTGACCATGCACTTGTTTCGAGTATTGCCAAATACTCATCATCAGTAGTTTTGGAATTATTTCTTATATTTAATTATTCGTAAATAAAGTTTTGAGACTGTAACTACTAAGGGTTGAAGTCGTGGCCTGCCAAATTTGAATCTCAGAGTCAGTGTTCCTTAGCCAACCGACCCAAATCCGTACTTGTATGTTCAAACTTGGAGTTTTTTTTATTAATTTGCTGCAGAGTTCATTAAATTTAAAACCCTAAAAATTATCTACGAATAATTAAATATAAGAAATAATTCCTAGAACACTGATGAGGGGTATTTGGCAATTACGAGTACAGCTGTATGGAAAGCGAATTTAATTCAACACAATAAATAATTAAATAAAATTTTATTGTTGTGATTTACTACTGTTTAAAATACTTCTCTATTGAAAACAATCGTTTATTATATATTAAGAATTTAGTTTCTTTTATCAAAACGGACATTAAAAATCAATTTAATATATATATAATATACATATATATATATATATCTATATATATATAATGTAAATAAATTTCTTTGAAATTGAATTTTACCATAATATGATAATATTTAACTTATAGCTCCTGAAAGTATGCATTATTAACTGGTTAGTAGAATGTTAGTTGGTTAGTAGTATGTGAAGCGAAAGGAGACTGCCAGTTTATTCTTAATTAGACTATAAATTCTTCTTATTCCACGTATTGCAACAAGTTAAGAAATAGTGTTGAGTGATTCATAATCTAATAATAAGTAATAAGTCAATATTCAAAGTTAAAACCCGTAAAGTTGTAATCCTTAATATATGACATAAGTCTAGATATTGATAACATGAGGTGTTGAAATATTAGTGGTTCAGGGGTATCTAACTTGAAACCCAATAATACAGGTATGCTGAAATCAGGATAGAGAAAACTAGCTTAAGCTTCAACTCTTTGAATAAACAAAGATCGTAGTAGATAGGCTTTTCATTTTAAAATGTAATTCAAAAAATTAATATTACGCGCTACTACTAAAAACACATTCCAAACTAAGAAAATAAAATGAAAATTTAGTAAAAACTTAAAAATACTTTAATATGAAATAAAATATTTTACTTAGAAGCTAATAATAATTTTAAAATTTTAACGAATATTATACGCCATAATTGCACTATAAAAGCACTTAAAAGTAGCCTAAAAACATGCAACAAAAATTAAATTGCAAGTTTTATCTAAAGCGAACAGAAAATATGTTTGTGGGTGTGCTACAGAGAGGTAATGCATATAACAATATGACTACATAAAAATTAGCATTTTAATCATTAATATACATAATGGAGCTGAGAAATATAATGGCTGCTGCCAAAAGACCGAAACAATTTAAGGTTAAAATCATAAAATATAAGTGCAGAACGGCATTAACATAATTGCACTAAAGTGCCAGGCACTAATCTTTGACAACATCAACAGGACAAGCAAAAACATTAAAACGCCGAACAACAAAAACTTTCTCACAAAGAAAGAATATAAATAAAATTGTATGGCGGACTCTTCTTCAGTCAGCATCTTTAAATCATTTATACGTTAAATAAAAAATATTAGCATTAAATAAATGAGCGTGTAAATAAGAAAGACTACGCGTTGGATGATTAGCGCAATTAAACAGGTGCTCAAAATGATGTTTCCAGTGGATTAACCACACACAATTTAATATTACAGACTCGAACTCCTAATACTCCTCCCAATCCTGCCACAACATCATGCAGCAGTTGCCTGATGTTTTTGTTAATAAGCTGCGGTAGTGGAGAAACCACGAACATTACACGACTAGGCAATGGTGGAAAACTTCAGTGCAGATGCTAAAATTCCATTAGTGTCGACATGTATACATGCCCGCCGATGAGCTGAGGATGGAGAAGTTGTAATTTTGAGTTACGTTGTAACTCATAGTTGTCTAATAAAAATAATGTGCGTATCTTGTACCTCCTCTTGCTCTCCTCAACGTTATTATGCCTCACACGTGTGAAGCCGGATAATGCTTTTTCGGGCTTCCATTTTAATACAAAAGTTTTAGGAGTTTTAATGTTTTTTATTCATATGAAATTACAGGATGTAATTATTTCTATTTTAAATTTTTTTTATTATTCTCAACTTTCCTTTAGGAGGATTGTATGCTTAAACTAATTATATAGTATATTATAAGCTTTAAAAAATTAGTACTGGAGCAAGTATTGAAGTTATATATATTTAAAAATATATGTGAAGGTTATAAAGGTATAAAAATATATACAACAGTAAAATTATATATACAAAAATTTAGAGTCCTAGGGATAGGACTTGGTGTACGCACTATCAGTTCATTACCCAGCGGATGGCAGGTAACTATGATTAACCAAAACAAATTTTTTCTGCCAAAAATTGATTTTACTTATTAATATAATCTCTTTCAAGGACAATACAATTATTCCAATGCTTCTTTAACTCCTCAATGCCGTGCTTGTAGAAGAATTTGTCTTTTACCTCAAAATAGGCTTCAGTTGCAGCAATTACTTCTTCACCGGCTGCAGTCCACTCAGATGATGATCGTTTTGATTCCGGAGTGAATTGATGGATTCGAAACATGAATCGATTGTCACATATCGACGCTAAAAATCTGATTTATTACGTGTAAACATGGTAAAACACTGCTCTGAATCATCAACATGTTGTAATTTTTGATCGACTGTAAGTAAACGCGGCACCAAATTTGAAAAGTGCTTTCTCATGGTCAAATGTTCATGCATAATTGTAAACACACTGCCTTCTGATATCTTTATGGTCTTAGCTATCTCATGCAATTTCAATTTACGATCAGATATAACTAATTTCTTAACTTTTTTGATGTTTTCTGGAGTAACTTTACACATAGTCTTTTGAAGGTTGGTACTTCATAAACGTCATATGGATTTGACAATTTCAGCGCCATTGTGTGTCACGACTTATTGACTGATGTATTATAAGGTCCCATAAAAGTTTAAATTACTTGTCTCCAAGAAAATATTGCAAGAAAATTTTGAATTCAAAAGTACTTGGTATTGAAAGTAGAGCATACAGTATTGACTTGGTAATCATTTAATAATTACAATTCCGACCTTATAACCCTTATTGCATGTTATTATGTATAGTAAGATTATGTTTATATTTAAATATCTTATATTTTATAATATAGTAAGATTTGATAGTAAGAGAGAGTAGAATTTTGCACAATATTTTTTAGAAAAAGAAGAGATGTGATCTTAACGCAGAAGCAATCAGTCCGTAATTGATCATTATCGATTTATAATGAACAAAAATATCATACAATTGTCAAACAAAATAACAGTAACATATGTAACAGAAGACATTATTTCCATGTTTTTTTTTAACTGATGTAGGCTGAAACGTCGAAAAATGGGCTATGCAAGCAGATGAAATACTTACGGGCGGGTGTAAGAAGGTACATATCGACAGGAGTGAGCTATCGTGGAGGAAGGAACAACTTATCCCCAATTTGCTAAAAAGCTGTTTTGATTCCACAATTCCTCATAATTGAGCGTAGAAAAATGGTTATGTTAGAACCATTCTGATTGTATTAAGTCAGATGGAGACAATTTTAAATAAAATAAATCAGTTTTACCAAAACCACTTTTTGGTATTTGTATTTATAAAATGTGCAGTTAACTTAAGAGAATAGTCTTTTGTAGTATTTTTTAAAAAATTTTAATTAAATTTATCTGTATCTGGAATTTTTTATCATATGTTTATTATTATTAAATATTTGAGATTTTTTAAAAGTTATTTCTTTAAAAAAATCTGCTAAAAAAGACTGCATTCTTTAATTTTTTCCTTTTGTTCCTTTTTCAGATGATATATGTAAATGCATTATTTAATATGGCAACACATTTCAAAAGAAGCTAAAATGTCCTTAAAGCTATTACGGCTGACAGTTTAAAATGCAGTCAAGCCAAGAAGATTGGAGCAGCAGACTTATGACTAAAGAACTTTAGCATTGAACGCAAAAAACTTTAAGTAATAATAAGGACATAATGGAGTAAGAAATATGGCTGCAGGAAATTACTTTAGACGCATGAATGCATCAGCCATGGACGCACCAAGTATGAAAAGTGAAAACAAAAAGGGTGATAAAATGCTAAAAACAAATGTGTAATATTAAGGATATTAAGTTGACAAAAGTTGGCAAAATTTTATATGCAAATTTTTAAAAAAGTATAAGTAAAATTAAAAAAAAAAGAAGTTCATATATAATTGAGAAAACATTTTAAACATTTTTGAAAAATATTTTAAAAAGAAACAAAGAAAAAATAGTCAAGAGGGTAGAAGAATTATTAAAAATTAATTTTGAAAACGAAAAAAAAAAATTTTTTTAAAAATATATATTAATTATTAATGAAAACATAATCATAAAACTTATGTAGGTTTTTTCTTTAATGAAAGGAAGAGAAATGTAATAAAAAGTACATGTATTTACTTACTGCCAAATAAGTGCTCTGACCACGTATACGTGGTGGGGGCTCCAAGTACGCTTCCCCATTTTCAGCGGCTCTATCGCGACTGGAAGAAAAATACCAAATAAAGACCAAAATCATTAAAAAATTATAATAAAATCTATAAATTTAAATACAAAAATTTATTTGTTTTAATTTTTCAATCAATAAAAAAATGTTTGTTTTAAAAGGTAATGAAATATTTTACGATCCAAACATTTTGAACCATCTTTTATTTAAAAAAGTTAAATAGAAATATGCCCGAAAGAATTATTTTACCGTCATGTAAAAGCTGCTGAGGTATAAATTTACATTAAAATCAATTTCATTTAAAGCGCTTGTAGTAATCGAGCTTATATATGCATTACGAAAATTAAACCATACGAGAATTGTAATTTAAAGTTCGTTACATATGCAGATAAAGCAAGTTTGTGGATAAAATAAAGAACGCAGTTGTTCGTTCGTTATGTAAAAGCTGCTAAGGTATAAATTTACATTAAAATCAAATTCATTTTGAGTTCGTTATATATACAGATATAGTAGTTTAGTAGATAAAGCAAGTTTGTAGATAATGTAGTTTAGTAGGGCAGATAAAACAACGAAAAAGAAGGTGATGATTACAGAAGAAAAATATAAAAACATTTTTTTGAGTTTTTTTGCGCGAGGACACAATTATATTAAAAATTAATATAATGCTTTCCAAGATTATTCATAATAATGTAAAAACAAGGTGATAAAGTTAAAGTAGTATATAAACTTAAACAAATAATTAAAAGACTAGTGATTAGAGTCATCACAAAAAACGTTTCCTCTTTTATTGAAAGCATAGTTTCATTATTTAGTACTTAGAATTTATAATAATAGATGGAGAAAAATTTTGAAAGTCTTCGCTTCGAACTGAGAAACTCTAATTCAGCTTCAACAGTATAACAAAATACTTTAAATATTTAAAATTGGTACTATTTTTGAAACATGTACCAATCAACTCATTAACAAAAACTAAATAAGTATTCTAATTCGTTCAATGAGACCTTTCTTTTATAAAGAGACCTGTTACCGAAGTTTATACCCAATCGTGTATAACACTTCGAACACAAAAGTCCTAATAAACGTCACTCTTTCTTACTCTTCTTCATTCTTTCTTTCTTCTTTCTTACCAATTTATCTAGTATAGTCATATTGATCTTGACTACTAAAACGAGTACTTAGTATACAGCTTAGTGCTCCTTTCAGTATTCATTCATTCTTTTTTAATTCATCCATTATATATGATTAAAAATGTAATTGAATCCACAAGAAAAGGAAAGGGCTTTTTCTTTCCAAGCAAAGGGCTTTTTCTTTCCAAGGAAAGGGCTTTTTCTTTCCAAGGAAAGTGCTTAAATGGCTAACCAACCTACTGAATTCAACCGAAAAGCTAATTGTACACAAATATATCAATGATAAAACTTTGTTTCTAAAGTAAAAACTAAGGAGGATGTGTACGATTGATGCAACAATCGAAGCTTCAACTTTAAATTATTAAAGTTTATTATACTTATTTTTCTGAAATGAAATATCATGCAAAAATTTTGATTCATTTACCAATCACAAGAGCCACCGATAACAGGGTTTACTCTCAGATACAAAAATAAAAAAAAATGTACTAAACAATGTGATTCTTGAAAATAGCTACCATTGACATATCATTTGCAGTCATGAAAATAAAAAAAAAATATAATTTATTATGATAGACTAAGGGCACTTGATAAAAGTCCGACTCATTGGAATATTGCAGTTTTTTTTTATCGAAAAAATGTCTGGAGGATCGCTTTGAAAGTTTACGGTTCTAAAACTGTACATTTCTTATACAAAAATTTCTAGGTTCAGATCTATTCAGAGCAAAGTTTATATCAAAAACACACTTGCATTTAAGCATATGTATATATATTCAATATAATATATATACACTTATTCATTAAATTGAATATATATAAATATTTATGTTACATATGTACACCTAACATATATGTATATATATATATATTGTATGAAGTGTGTACAATATATATGACATTTGTATTTATCTCTCAGAATTTTTAAATTTAGACTCAAATTCTAAGAATAATACCATATTAGAGCCATAGATCCTAAGATATTCGTTGAGCTCCAGGTATGATTGACAGTTTTCAACAGCTCGACCGTGATGATAAAAAATGTTATCACAAATAAAACGAAAACTTAATTAAAACTTGCAAAAATAAAAACCGTGAAATGTATACATAAAGCAGCATTAAATCAAAGGACATTATTTTTTTTTTAAATATCCTTCACAACCATAGCAAATAAGAAAAAGGAAAACTATTGAGTCTATCCGCAACCATATTAAATCCGAAATGAAGCTGAAACAATAATAATCATAATAGTAACAATAATAACAATAAACATCAAAAATGAAAGGACCAATAAAAACTACAAAGGAAATCCTAGCAAACCATAAAGGCAACAAATTTATGTAAGAATTTCAACAAAATGACGAGGAATAAAATGACGGCTGAAGTAATCACAAGGGCAGCCAAAATGGCTTCCAAGGAAAACATAATCCACATTGTTGATTGCTATTTCTAATATTTTTCTTTTGTTTTTCTCGTTTTTCTCGTAGATTTGTTTGATGTCCTTGTGATTAGCTTTTTTATTTGAACATTTATTGTCACTTTTTGGCTGCTTTCGAAAGTTATTTTCACGTCATTATTTAAAGAATTTAGTGCTGGAATGAAGCAGCAGCAAATTGGTGAAAAAATTCTTAAAGTAATAAATTCTTAGTCTTAATTTTTTTTCGTTACAATAAATAACATTTTATATTTAACAATACAATTTATAGCAGTTATTAATATTACAAGTAGAAGAATAATCAAATATGATTGAAACAGCACTTAATATTTAAATAACATTTCTGTTATTGTTCTGAACTTTTCACAAAGTGCAAATCGAAGGGTAATAATTTATGTCCAAAGTAATACATTATTTATTGTCATCTACATAACATGTACTTTCAATAAAAAAAATAAGTCGGACTACATGGTAGGAGCACAGAGTCAACTAAAGATCAACTGTTATTAAAGTAAAATATAATAGCCACTATATGGCAAAAAAAAAAAAATTATACTAATTATATGTAACATTTATATAAATTAACATATCCAGTGCTACTCCATTGCGCATTATTAGATATTATAACACACTATTTTTCAAAAGCCATTTTGCACCAACTTCTACTTCAAGAATACATAAACTTCACTTTTGTGAAATCAAATGCTAAAATGTAAATTTCTATTAAAATCAATTCCATTTTAAGTGCATATACTATTATTAAGCTTTATATATCACAGAAATTGAACCATAGGAGAATTGTAATTTAAAATTCATTACGTGTATTTATTAGAGGCATCACGAAACACATTTTCAAAGACCAGAAGTAACCAATGGAGACTGTTTAAGATCAAGAATTCGCCGGTGATGTTCTGCTGTTAAATCACTAACTTAATAAATCACAGCAGATGATATTCGCCATAAGTGAACAAGCAGAGTCTGCCGGTTTAAGGATAAGTACTGTATAAGTACAAATACTGCGCAGCTCAAAATATAAGGTTGCATGTAAATGGTGTAGAAGAAATTGAATGTGTAAACTCTTTTAACTAGCTGGGAAACATTGTGACAAATAAGAGCAGAGCTGATGAAGATATTACATAAAGTTCGGATCAACAAAGCGGAAGCCGCATTTGGAAAACTTAACAACATATGGCGCTCCAGTAAATTTAGGAGGCAGACTAAAATGCGAATATTCAATACAAATGTGAAGTCTGTCTTGTATTACCACTGTGAAACATGGAAGCATTCCAGACATATAGAAAGAAAGATGCAAGTGTTTGTCAACAAGTGTCTAAGTAGAATTCTGGAAATATGGCGATCAAATCGAATATCAAGTGAACACCTGCTGAACCAAACGACTCAAAAAGCAACACAAAATGAAATAAAAATGAAAAAGTGGAAGTGGATAGGACATACATACAATAAGACAGCCGAGAGATTTTATTGCAAGGCAAGTGTTGGATTGGATGCCACAAGATAGCAGAAGACCTGGTGTGCCAACAAAAATGTGGAGAAGTAAGCTAGCATAAGCATACACATATACATGGAACGACATCTACAGAGAAGCATTTGGTGCTTCTGAGAGTCTTATTTTAAAGAATTATTGAGGCTCTATGCCCCACTTGGGGGAAGTGGATTATAGTAGTAAGGCATACTAACCTTACAGTGTTCACACGACCCCTTCTGACGAGTTCCCTTGATCTAGTTTTATTATAAGTTAGCCGTGTTAACATGATAATATGACAATTTGATATATATGATATTAGATTTTTGATTAAGATGTGGAGAAGAACAGTCAAAAGTAAGCTAGTTTAAGCACAATAAACATGGAACGACATCTACAGAGAAGCATTTGGTGCTTCTGAGAGAGTTATTTTGAAGAATTATTGAGGCTCTATGCCCCACTTGGGGGAAGTGGATTATAGCAGTAAGGCATACTAGCCTTGCAGTGTTCACACGGCCCCTTCTGACGAGTTCCCTTGGTCTAGTTTTATTATACGTAAGCCGTGTTAACATGATAATATGACAATTTCATATATAAAAATGTCCGTAAATATGCTATTAGATTTTTGTTTAAGAACCAAACTCAACAGCTAAGGAACATGTCACATTTTAACATAATTCGATTAAGAATTTATTTTTGCTTTATTAAAAAATTCTTGCAACTTCATATTCTAAAACAATTTACACGTATTTTCTATAACTTGAGAAGTTTAGAATTATTGAAAATGTATCTAAACCAATCCCAAATCCCAATTTTTTTTATTTTATGTTCAAGAGCTCAGGGTAAACTATTTTAACAGAACTTTTCCACTGATACAATCACTATGACGATAATTATAATTTCTTTATGAATAACTTTGGCCTTCAACTGAAACTATTGTTAAAATTTCAACATGTATTAAATGTATTAAATGTTTCTAATACCGTATGTGAGTAAGCAAAAAAGTTTCTTGCAACTTTTCTGCCGTAATGAAAATGAGTTTGCGTTTGTCGTTTAACAAAAAGTCAACAATTACAAATGTCGCCACAAATATTTTGAGATAAAATATATTTTAGCGCAAACTTAGCAACTTCAATTCAAGTGAGAAGATAAACTTTATTTTAACCAGACCGAGCAGCAAACAACCAAATCACCCACTCCACTGAGCATCTGAGCAATCTTCAACTCCAAACGTCTGCGAGTAGCTGCTTGAAAAACTCATCAGCTCAACCACAGGGATGTCGCATAAGGAAATTTTGTTTAATTAACTTTTGTTTGAATTTGAGTTGACATTGTTGCAAGGGAATAAGAATTTTATGGAAGAAAAAAGCGATATTTTAAAATTTCATCATTGTGTAAAGTGTATTTATATTTAGTGTAAAAATAAAAAATCGTAACCAGTTAACGTTAAGAATTTTAACGAGTTATGACCACATTTGTCAACCAAAGGATATCAAACCACTATACAAGGACATACTCAGACTTAAAGTTAAAAGATATAAAACCACAAAAACTCATTATGCACGCATTTAGCCGAAACCCAAAATAGAAAATATTTTCAGGACATTTTATTTGTGACACACACTACTCCTCTCTATATGCTCTCCAGTATGTACTAGTAAATGTAGCCATAGAAGAGGAAGAAAAAAATATACACTATAAACAGCAGGGGGTAGGTCATCACTGTTAAGTTAAATAAAAACGGAAATAGGCAAACCGGAAATAATGCCTGAATGAGTGCTAAACTATTTTTATGGTCATTTTTCTGGTTTGTAGTGTGCCAATGACGATGAAAATATGATGCCATAATGCCTGTTAAGTGTGAAAATGTGGTCATAAACCTAAAATTATTGTAATTATGGGTGAAGGGAAGGATATTTGAACAACTCTTATAGTGTGTTACAGAAAATAGAAACAAAAAGTAAGTTTTAAAAATATGTTTTTATTGAAAAGAATTTTTTGTTTTAGAAATAAGCTTAACGTTAAAAGACATAATATTTAAATATTTACAATAAGAATAATTTTTAAATATATAAAATACTTGTACTTCGGCATATACTTATATATTTGATTATAATTGCAAAAAGGTTTGTTGGACTTACAGGCCAATTCTGGTAAAGATAGATAGAAAAGTCTTTCGAAAGATTTTAATAAAATAGAGCAAAAGACACTTTGAAAGATATTTACTATAGTGACACAAAAGGCTTTCAAAAAAAGTTTTATCATTTGTAATTCACAGTAAAAAGCTGTTTTGTGCTATTGGTGTCGTAGGGAAATCAAAAATAGCTGTTAATCTGTACCACATCCAACTTCTTCTTCTTCTTAATTTATGGGAATAACAGTATGTTTTGTTACAACAATAAAATTGAATATATTTATGTGAAATTATGACATTCAAAGAATGGAAAATTATCGCCTGACTAAGATTACAATGGTAGAGAAACCAACAGACGCGAGATTACCCGATCGACCGCCGAAGAGATGGCGTGATTGCTGAATGCTGTGAGCAATCAAGTTAAAAATAATTACTCCATTTCTACAAATTTTAATAAATTAATAATTTTTAATTTTATTTACTTTATTTTATATAAACAAAACTAAGTAGACAAAAAATACAAACAAAATATCAGCTATTAATCGAAAGATTTGATATTAAGCTATGTGTTCCGTCTTTTGAAAGGCAGAAAAAGGTTTCAAGACACCTCCCAGAACACGAAACATCTTTCAAAACATCTTTCAAAGGATTTTTGACTATAGTGAGCCAAAATATAGTTGACAGAATTGCAGTGTTAATTTATATTTAATGTTGGAATACATTTGGGAGTATCTTTATTTTGAAATCACTCGATATGAGAAATATATGTATATAGTTATTTATATATATAGATATATACTACGATTACAACATACTTTGCATTGCCGTTTTAGCACTTCAGTCGACATTTCATCACTCGCTAACACTACTACGAAATGACTTATTATAGATTTACGTAACAACAGATCTAGGCCCTTCATGGATTGGTATAGACATAATGATGATTTTGATTTTGATTACAGCGTAATGACATTCGTGAAATCTTATTTATTTCAAGTCTAAATCCACTTTGTGAGCAAAGTGGATTGTTTTTCAAACAAAAATTACTCTAGTATGATGATAGTATCCCAAGCATATGATGTAATATATTCCGAGATAAATAAAATATTTAAATTTAATTTAAAAAAACAACAAATCACTTTATTTAATAAAAAAATATAAATACAAAGTACAGATGCAAAGTATTTTATGTAAATAAGAAAAGAAAAGTAACTTCAAAACCAAGGTCCTACGACTTCAGAATAAAGGTTAATAGTCATAATTCTAGAAAATAATACCAATTAGAATAAATATATTACTAATTTGATAAAATTTTATTTCCTTTAACAATTTAATGACATTGACCTCAATTTATGTAAAACCTTAGAGAAAAAAAACTGAAAATTAAATTTAAATCAAAATAGTAAACCCGTCAAACACTAAACTCTAGGTTTGCTGAAATTTCCGCCATTTAAGTGACTTAATTTGAGTATTTAATTTGAGCAACTTGTCAAAAATAGTTACAAAATTAAGTGTAATTAAAATTAAAATTACAATTAAAGTACAACAAAAAATGTTAAAATAATTTTGACAAAAACTTGCGTGAGTTTTACATTTTTTCCATGTGATTTTGTGTGCATAATGAAGATGTGAAATCGCTGGCTCAGGAAAATTCGGAAAATTCAATTACGAAATGACAATTTTTTTTTTGTTTAAAGATTAAATAATTTCGATGATAATTTTAAGACTCATGTTGTTACATGAAAACAATTTTATAACTGAAATTGAATTTAAGTTAATTAAATTATACTACTTTACTGCAATATATAGTTTAACAGAAAAGAGAATGTTTTTTTAATAATGATAAATATTTAATAGAGTGGTTTTTAACAGTAGTAAGAATGGGTGATATGGGAATAAACTGGGAGGATAGTATTAAATATCTCGGTATCAAACTGGACAAACGATTCACATGCTTTAAACATGTTCAACTGAAAAGAATTAGCTGTCCCAAAATTCATCACCTCCAACCGCTATTCAGAAATCAAAATCTCAATGCTAAGAACAGGAAACTGATATATAACCAAATAATTCGTCCATCACTTCTATATGGTTGTGTAGCGTTTAGTAATGCTTCGAACACTATTATTCGCCAGTTAGAAATTGCACAAAGCCAGGCTCTGAGAAGACTTTTCAAAGTACCATTCATTAAGACGAATGACATCCCCAGGGACCTCAAAATTGATCCCATCAAAAAATACATAAAGGATAGGTCAATTATTGCTTAGTGTCATGAAGTGATAAACAATATTCCAGTCAAGGTGTAAAGAGGGGTTTTGAAAATACCTCGAGTTAAGAAAGAGTAAAAGTGTTCAAGTGCACTAACTCAAAGAGCTTCATAATAATATAACAACAAAATTTTTTATTTTTAATTAATTGAATTTTTGGCTGACCGTACAGCTGTTTTGAGCTGTCCAATCAGTAGTCTTTTTGAAAATATTTCTTATATTTAATTATTCGTTAATAATTTTTTTAGGACTGCAAAAATTTTTTTGAGACTAAACTCGTACCCTGCTGTTATATGAAGCTCAGAGTCAGTGTTCATTAGTCAACTATTCTAAAACCGTACTTGACTTGAACTTGAAATTTTGTTAATTTGCTGTGAAAGTTCATTAACAAATTAACTTTCTGTATTATATTAGAACAAAATCATAAACCATCTATAGTATAATTTCAGTATGGCGTACTTTTATTATTTTATTATTTAAACATAAAGAGATCAGATTTAATTGAAGTAAATCCACAAAAAGAATATCTATAACTTATGGTATATGCTATATATATCAAGTCAATGTATGAAACATTTTGGTAAATTTATGATACGAGAAATATGCAATAGTGAATAATACAAAAAATATTATAAAATTCAATTTTAAAATTATAAAAAAAAGAATTTTAATAATTTGGAAAAATAAACTAACAAAGTAAAAATTATTATTATAATAGCAAACAAAAATATTATAACTTAAGTTTTATAACCTTATTAGAATTGCTAGTCTAAGTATTTTCAATACACTGCCCTTAGCATTTAACTCTTGAATTAATTATAGACACTCTTTCATTCTAAACTTCAAAATGGCATTTTCCACATAAAACAAAAATAATTTGAACTTTACATTTAAGATATAATTTAAAGCCTATAGCATCTCCACTTCAAAACTTTTGGGTTTCAAAATTTTCCTTTTCAACATAATTATTAACTTCGTGGAGATAATTTAAATGAATATTTGTATTATTCGTAATTTTAATGAAATAATTAAAATCATTAAAACTTTTCATATTTGCAATTATATTCATGGAATATTTCTCTCATACCATAAATGAAAAGATAAAAAATAAATATTAATTTAGAAAAAAATTTGAGAATTTAGATTAAACTCTATAAATTAAATTAAAAATAGAATATTTAGAAATAATTATTAGAAAGGTAGCGGACTTATTCGATTCTAGAGAACTGAAAAAGAATTTAGTGATTAATTCTTACTAGAATTATTTAAAATTATTAAGGCGAGATATCTTAACCTAAAAGAGCGTGAAACCAATATGCAAATAAATTATAAGTCTTAATAAATATTAACATAGTAATGTGTATTAAGTGGGTGCTTAATAATTATGAATGTATATAAGATCATTCTTTTACAAATCGGACACCTTTTTGACCTCATCAGGAGCGATTATTTTTTGTGAGCTCTTTTTTTAAATAAAGAAGACCCGTATCTCGGGAAAAAATTTTGTAATTTTTTTCCATGGAGATATGAACCAATGGGGTTTTGCGAATTGGCATTGTAGATACATTGTAATAAGGACATTTTTTGCCAAAATACGACCGGTTTGTAAAATAATGATCCATACATAAATATATTTAATTTCACGTCAGTTTTTGATTTTTCACGTCAGTTATGACGAAAGTTACTAATTTACTTAATTGAAATTATCATATTTAATTTTATTTTATTTTTTTATTATTATTATTATATAAAATAAGCAGCAAATTAAACAGCACCAATACACAATGTTAAGTGATCTAGAAGTAAAACGATAAATCCAACAACTGTGGCAACAAAGATGGGAAGCAGAAACAAACGGAAGATGGACAGCAAGATTGATCCTATTTGTAGCGAAATGGTCAGACAGGAAAACTAACGAAGTAAACTATCACCTAACACAATTCCTTTCTAGTTATGTATATTTACAAAAATATATTTTCCGCATTGGCAAAGCAACTGATGCAAATTACATGTAGGGAGATGCAGACAAAGGCAACGATGAACAGACCATCTTCAAATGTTCCATCTTCCATCTTACGATAAAACACCGAAAGAACATCACTTCAAACAAAATTCGGTGACATAAACGTCGAAGATAATGCTATCTGAAGAAAACTGGATCGCCATAGATCGATTCGTTACGATCATACTCAAAGGGAAAAAAGTATTCTCTAGAAAATCTTATCATTCACAAATAGTGCAATGCTGTTGTTGTTGCGATAAATCGTAAAGATCTATATGAAAGATAATATGAAAGAAATTGCATATATGTTACATATACCTGAGTTAGAATATGGTAAAAAGTGACAAAAGAAAGGATTGTTTGAGAGTTAAAGCACATTATGGATGGATGCGATGTTAATTGGATTCCAATTGAAGTAAGTAAACTTCCAAAATATTAAAAGCACCAAGAGATGGTTGACTTGGACTGCTTAATCATCAATAAATAATGCAATGCTGTTGTTATGGCGATAATATGAATGAAAATAATTAATAAATATGAAAATCTGGGTTACGATACGGTTAAATAAAAAAAGTGTTGAGGAGCAGGAGATTGTTTGAGAATAAGGGCGGATTACTGATCGATGCGATGCTTATTGATTATCTGAATTGGTTGCCTTTGGTTTGAATTCTGTGTATTTATAAAAATATATAAAAAAGTAATAATTTTAAACTTAAAAAAAATCTAATAGAAAACTTAAAACTGATTAATGGCGACAGAAGTTCATCACGTTAAGTGACAGTTTATTTTGACGCAATTATTTTTTTTTTTTTTTCAAATATTTTTTTTTTGTTTTGATTTATTTTAGAAATAAAAATATTTACTAAACGCTTTTGTAATTTTCAAAATAAAATAATAAAAGGTTTTTGCACAAGAAGTGAAATGATTAAATTAAAAGTGAATTTTCTTGATAATAAGTATTGCCGTCACAGTTGTTACTATTGTTGTTGTCAATGTTGCTGCTATTGTTGTTGTTGCTGCTGTTACTACTATACGTTTTAGTTAATATTTGTAGTAAAATTACAATTTTGGTTGGCGTTACTAATTGCCGCGGTACGCAATCAAAAACTCCTTACTTCGTTGGCTTTGGATTACTCAGCATGAGCTTATGAATTTTCTTTGTTTTCTTATTGTTAGTGACAATAATTTTAGGCTGAAATTGTGTATATCCTCAGATCTAACGTAACAAAGTAACGAGCATTTCACATTGAACAATTTAATAATAATTTTTATAAAAGTCAGTAACATTTATTGCAAGAAATTCAGTCAACGCGAGGCAGTGGAAAACTGCAGATTGGAATTAAAAAAATTCGGGTTAAAATTAGATTCCACTACCAGTGAATATATTTAGTAAAGTATACAAAAAAAAATTTAAAGGACATTCACTAGTGAATTTGTTAATAGAAAATATACACAAGGACTTTACTCATATCAGTGAATTAAATTCTAAATAATAAAAAAACTCTATGCAGTGCATTTAACTATAATAGAATTTATGTTTAACAATATAACAAAATTTTAAAATGTTTTTAAAAAAGTTCAACAATAAAACAACCAGTGCCCTACTCATTTTAAGCCTGGTTTTAGTGTCTTATGCATCTACGCTTGAATCAAATGAAAATGGAAATGAGAATGGAGTTACGGTAGCAAAAGTTACTGCTGCAACTGTTGCAAGTGTGGCACCAACGAAAGAGAATTATTTTAAACGCGATGTCAAATCGAACGATTTGAATAGTGCGGCAGCCGCTGAAGTGAAAAGTTATGATCCTCCTCCAGAATTTTATAGGTGTATAATTATATATAAACAAATTTTTAAAAATCAAAAATGAAACTATTTCACTCAATTTAATATTAAAAAAAGTTATGCTTTCTTATACCTCAAAACTAATTTTAATATACATATTCAAAATAATATGTAAATAAAACAAATTTCCTGTTAGGAGAAAGGAGTTAAAGTAGTTCGATTAGTGTGATTTATGTATCTGGATATTCATATTTAACGAATAGTGTGAATGTTGAATTATTTGACTAATTCATATGACCACAATCAGCTTTGTATTACTGCTTCAAATAGAAGTATTTCAATACTAGTTCTTTTCCTGTTAATGATGTTATAACCGTAGACGTTTTGCCTTAGAAAAAATTTTATGTATTGCTCTACTTTCTCACTAACACATACAAAATTTGAAAAATAATACTTATTTGCTTTCAAACATAAAAACCTTGTCGAAGTGTAGCTAGTATAAACGAGCCCATAACCAGAAATTTCCTTCTAGAGAGGGTTAAAGTATCAAAACCGATCAATTTTGAAAATAATCTTTTTGATTGACTAGTTCACCTAAACAAAGTTTAATAATCCAGTGAATAAAAATTACAGTACTACGTGTTTAGTCCTTCAACCCCAATTATATTTTCTGCTAGAGTTTGTATTCTTTTCATACAAAATGTGTCTCTTGGAACTAGCTATTATGACTGATGGAATAAACAAAATCGTATAAAAATGCTTTATAGTAGTTACATCGATTTATGAACTTGGATATATGCATTAATCATTTTTTTTTTACTAGACAAAATCGTATACAGACGCTTCATTGCCAGAAGATAAGTTGTATTAATTTAAAAAACTCTGTGAATACGTTGTCTTCATATTCTTCCACAAAAGAATACAATTAACTGTAGTAGTTTAGAGAAAAAGATTGTAGAAAGACAATTCAGGGTATCAAGTCCCATTTCGTATTCTATTAGAAAATAATCTGTTAAAATTATTTACTCTAATTGGTAAAATAGGAAAAATAGTTGAAAGATACTTTATTACCAAAGTATAAATTCCACCAATTTAATTACCTCAGTTTATGAATCAGTTCTTAATATTCTTTCACATCGATTTATAAACTTAAGATACTTCATTTGCAGAAAATATGTTCCACCTCTTCAAGAATGTATTAGTTCTTCATAATAATAAACTCAGTTCTCACTGTGAAGTAGACAAAATGGTAAAAGTAGATACTTCAGTAACAAAAAATAAATTCCAACTGTTAATGACTTCATTAGTCCTTAATATTATTCCGTTTTTACTCAGCTTTTATGGCAGCAAAGGACATTTTATCGACATTCCATTTGTGTACATATAGCAAATCTATTTAATTCGAAGGGGATGTCAGCCCCTTAAGTCCATACTGTCAGCCATAAGTCCATGACTGTGTATTTGAGTATAGATACCAACTAGGAGCTGAAATACTATAAGATGTTCGAATACTTTCAAACTGGTTACTGATTCGGATCAAATGTTGGAATTTAACCAGCTTGATATCGAAACTCTTAATGTTATTGAGAAATTCTTGAATTTTTTAATATCGGGAATCATTGAAATTTCCCGAAGTACGAAATTTCAAATCTTCGATGGTGTACCATTTTTATTAAATTAATAAATCTTTTATTTTTTTAATGAACACTGTGATGTTCGAATACTTTCGAACTAATCACTGCTAATCACTGGAATGCAAGCATAGTCATGTATGGAAATTCTCAAATTTCTTGATATCGAAAGTTCTTGAAATTTCGAAAAGTTCAAGCAAGTTCGAAATTTCGAATAGTTGATACTCTATTGTGCCACCTTTTTTTTAAATTAAAAACTTTTTTTTTATAACAAAACAATTATTAAACGGACTGTAACTGAAAGTAAAAACGATATGAAGTTTTTAACCAAACACGATTGCCATAGCAATGAGTAGACAAAAGTAAAAGTTTACTAAGCCCAAAAATTAAACAAAAATAAAAATAAAATAATTGAAGGACTACAAATTAAACACGGTACACTTGAAACATAAAAAAGCAGACAACATTTATTTTCATTACAAAACAGAAAACAACGACAACAAAAACAATTTTCAAAAAAAGGATAACATTCCTTAACACAACAAAAAAGGATATAAGAAATTAAAAATTGACAGGAGTTTTTAAAAAACCAAACTGACCAAAAAATCAACTAAAATTCCATAAATTCATTCCAAAACTTAAACATTTGGGCTTTACCGCAAAAGAAAAAGGATAACATAAATGATCATTGTATAAATAACTAAAGAAAAAACGAAAAAAAAATGGCAGGATGAAAAAAGTAAAAGTAACTAACAATAGAAACAAAATTGCATGAAATAACAAAATAACATAACACCTTGCTTAATGCCCATTACACGATGACCACACGTTTTGAAGGACCCACTCACACACCGCATTGGTATGCGCTATTATCCTCGCCGACTCCTATTTTCTTTGGGGAAACTTTTAGCGCTCAGCATAGAAATAATACGAAAATCCTTCTGGTAAACCGGGGCATAGTGGATGAGCAACAAACCGACAAATTATGAACACGCACGACAACACACAAAAAATGTGCTCGAGCACATGTGAAGGATATAATTTCTAAAATGTCCTTTTAGGGTTTTTTTTTCAGGCGAATTTTCTTTTCATTTATTTCCTTTTTTTTTTTACTTTGGCACATTTTAAAACTGCGAGTCACATACCAGTTAGGAAATGACTCCTGCCATTCTAATAACATATGGCACACAAGAGACACTCAACACTAACACGTAAGGCTATACTATGGCATGTCCTTTGGTTTGTCCTTTCAATTGACAAATACTTTACGTGGTTTGGTTTCGACACAATGATAAAGCAATAAAATATATAAAATATGCTCATTCAGATATAACTACTTTTAATCAATTTATTTAGTAGTTTTATATGGCACTACACATAGTAGAATGGTTTCTTCGATTATTCTCATCTTATCAAAAACTCAGCAGTAGTTATATTGGTTAAGCTCGTTATACGACCTAACTTAGGTAACGTTATAATGAACGTTTTCACTTTTATCTGGTTGATAATTATATTACCATGTAAATCTCAAAGGGTTTAAAAATATTCCGAACATTTAATGAATTTCAAGTTGCTTTTTAAGAAGTCTTGTTACAATTTTTTAATAGCTCCTTGAAAGTATGTCCCTAGTAGTTTAATCTGCATCACGCATGCATTGAGCAAATATGGAACAAATGTAAAGCACGTTAATTTCGCCTTATATTTGTATCTTGAAACTACGGCAAAACGAATTAAATAGAACATTTAGTCTGTTAGCATCTATAACCGGCAATGTTCAATTATGTCAGGTTAGGTTGGAGTTACAGCCGTGTACCAAAAACAGGTTAGGTTAGGTTGAAGTGGCGATCTTGTACTCAAAAAAAATCAATTGAGCTCAAATTGAACGAAAGGGAACGACCCCTCCCCCATTAGGTAAAAATAAATCAAACTGACAATTCGGTAAAGTTGCCTAATTCCTTAATTTTGTAGGATGACAGCTCATTCAGGTCTCGAAGATTTTAAATATTCTCCTAGATAAAAGACACTGATACATGAGATAGAGCACAGTTTCCCAATTTCAGCAAAAATCAATGTAGCAAGAACAAAATAGATCCAAAAAAAACTATCTAAAGTGGTTATCCCGCATAGTTATCTGGAATATACTATCTATTTATTTATTTATTTATTTCTATTTGAGCTAGCGCACATGAGCACTTTTACTCTTTCTAAACTCGAGGTATTTTTAAAACCCCTACTTACGCCTTGACTGGATTATTATTTATAACTTCATCACACTAAGATATAATATCCTCAGATCTGCATACCTCCCCGAGGAGCCTGTAACCATTCTGAGATTTGATAACGCGGTGTTGGTAAAAACTACCACCTACTTTCTAACAAAAGCGGTATAACACACGTTCACGTCATGTCTTCTGATTTGATATCCTGGTTTATTGATTATTATTTGTATTTATATTATACCAATATATTATTGTTTCCATACTTTATACTTTTTATGCTATTTCTGTTTAATATTCATTGATATTGGCAGAAATTTTATATCACTTGTAGGTTTTTTCATATAGTACAAAAATTAGTAGAGCCTCCAGAAGTCATTATAACCTAATCAAGATTACTTTAACCTTTAAATCTTAGAACCTCGCAAAGCATTAGAAGGTACTTCATGCTGACAAATCTAACAAAATCCACAATCGGAAGAGTAATAAATAAATTATAAAAAGTTCGCACCTGTCAAACATAAATTCAAAGACCTTTTGGTCAAATAAATTCGCATTAAAAAGTTTTATTGCAAAATAAATTAATAAAGACTGATTGCCATAGAAATAGAAAAATATAAAAAGAAATTAATTTCAAATATTGTAAAACAAATACTTTACTTCACAGAGGTCCTGGTTCAACAGGTATTACAGCAACGTCCCCAGCGTATCCTCCAACCACAGCATTCCTATCAAAACCTTTCGCATTTCCAGATACCAGTGAACGCAATAAATTTGGCTTAGACAACAAATACATAGCGAATGCTTACAACAAATGGCAACAGTTTAAAGGCGCCACACTGGGATTGGGAACGAATGGCGCACAAGATCGCATCAGTGTGGGTAAGCACCAGAAACTCAACAAAATTCAAAACTTTCAATTTTTATTTTTAATAACTCTTTCTTCCCACACACTTCCCATACACTTCTCATACACTGCATTAGGTCACTATGGAAATCCTGAACATGGTGGAGGTGGTGCTTCACATGTCTACACCAGTAACGGTGGTGGTAATTATGGTTCCTATACAGGCAGTCAGCATGTCGATTATGGACATACAAATGCTGTTCATTACCCTAGCACATCTCACGGTGGTAGTGGGTATTATGGCGGCAGCAGTGGAGAAGGTATACCATTCGATGTTTACGGTGGAAAGGGTCATTATGCTGGTGCTGGTGGAGAATATTCATACACATATCCCGATTCACATGAGCCAGCAGCACACAAAGAGCATGATTGGTCACAAAAAGCATTGCTGGCCAAAAGTTTTCTAATCCCACTCGCAAGTGCAGCAGTGCTTGGCATAGCCGCAGCTTTGGTCAGTAATCCTTTACTATTGCAATTGGGTACTGTATCTGGTGTTGGTCCGGCGGTTGCAGTAGGCAAACGTAGACGTAGAGATTTAAATGCTGTTACTAGAAGCAAAGGCCAAGGCAAAGGCAGCTTAACAACTGTAAAGACACAACTTAAGGGTGATGCTCTTGCTTATCGTGGATATCAGCGCCGCAACACGCGCTTCTAATACCAAATGTTGGCAACTGCATGTAGTTTAGTGTATGAAGAACTTTGCAACATAATTAAATTTCCTTATCTTAGCTTAGAGTATCTCAATCTACTTATGAAGCTAAGTCGTTGTTGTGTGCGTATCTATTAATTGAAATGTTCTTCGTATGTAGAAGTGAATTTGTATTGAAAACCACAGCGTAATAAAATTATAAGAAAATCTCATTCATTTATATGCTTTTCAATTGATAAAGGATTAGGCTACCTTGTGCTCGGACATAAGCACATATGTCTTCGTAATCCTTGAAAGAAATTCCTTTATAAGATTTACCTCTAATGCTTTATGGAATTGTAATATTTGGTTGTGTTTTGTTTCGTTTGTGTGACAAACTTACCGTAAAATTACTTCGTCGGTTGTCATGTTGACGGTTAATGTAGCATACTTTCGGGCTGCTTATTTGAAAACAAAAGTATTTACAGTTGTGGCAAGAAATACGATGGCAGTCTGAAAAATAAAAGAAATAAAAGCAGAAATTATTTTTAGTTATTTTTAAGAAATAAAATATAGTCAAATTTTATTGTAATCAAATTTGCTTTCTAAGGATTAAGCAGTTTTTATATTATTTTGATGCTTAAAGAAGTTAATAATTCTACTCAATATATTTTTTTATTACATTTTAGTTTCATTATACCTTTATTATTATACCTTTAATTTAGTTTAAAGGCCACTATTGATTAAGTCCACTTCGAAATTGTGGAAATATTTGAGTACCCTTAATTTTCTTGAATCCAAAATCATATCACAGTCGATAATATTATAGAAAAAATGATAGAACGAGCAGAAAATTGGAACAAAATCACGCAATTCATCAAAAATGTTTTAAGGGAAAAGAAGAAAGATCTGGACGCAATCTAATCTAAAACGAAGAGCAGGAGTGAGAGCCGGAACACATACTCCAAGATCGAAAAAAGTAGACTATAGGGCAAGATTTATTATCTGCAACAGTAGCGGGGCCTGGACGTAGGACACACCGATGGAAGTCTTAAATGACTAATAGGGACCCTACCTCGAAGTAATACTAACGAGGAATGAGGGGCAGTGGTTTAAGCCGTGCGAGTCGGGCACTCACCTTCCGGGGCGCCGGATTGTGGCGTAGTACACATAGTTGTTGGATCTTCTCAGCTTTAACTGGTAAAGCACATGATTTAACAATTATAATATCCCATGAAACTTTAAAACACTGGGCTATAGATGTCTCCATGTTTGTGACACAACACACCCAATCGGAGGTGTAAATCTGGTACCAAGAAAGCCAGGGTCTTCATCTTCGGCTGTCCTAATCAATAGAGGTTGGGTCATTAACTTTTATTCGATGTGGAGTTGCATCTTCCAACCTGCTCCTATGGCCTAAAGACCAGCTGATCTATAAGATAGGGATCTCTCTTTACCAAGGAAGTAACTGTTTCAACTGATACACTTAGAAAAATATGCTCTAACCATGTACTAGTTAAATGAGCTTAATCAATTTGTTAAAAAAATTTTACCTAATGTGGTAAAAAAGTTGAATACGTCGAGTAAAAATATTTTGATCTGGGAAATATTTTGTAAGTGCACCGTCGGAATACCTTGGAGTTCCAATGAGGTGATTATCGGAGCAATATGTCGATACGTTTGTTAAGAGCACCGTGCTGTTAAGCCTTTACTGCAGGTAATCACGTTTAATAACTCTGGACTTTTGTTTTACACAACTGCAGTTGTAACTGAGACATTTGTATCAGCACTTGTTCTCTCAACTTAACCTGACCTATACTCTATATATAAATTACTTAAATTTTTTTTAAACTATTAGATAGACTAAGTGATTCAGTGTATCGTCGTGAAAGCATTATGTGTTTAGCACTTATGTTTATCTACTTTTGTTAGAAATTTTTATCTATTTCAATTTGAATGTTTTTATTATCTGCTGGTAATACTCTGACGAAAGACCTATTATCTAAAACCGTCGGGACGGGATTAGTCTGTATGCTTCTATCTTAAGGTTTCTTGCTAGTAATGTAGTAGCAATATATCAAAAAATCGCTAATTGAGGTAATTGAAAAGTTACGTGATGACCTGCTCCCCAACCAACCATTTCTCTGTCTTTATGTCAAAGCTTTTAAGACTATGAAAGATTTTTATATCGCGTAATATTTTTCTAATTTTATATACATTTTCATTTAAATTTAAGCTTTTCCCACTTTCGATATAATCAATCTGCGACTGTCTACTTCATAAAGAATTACAAGCACTGATGAAACCTAATTACGTTTCTTATCTTCTAATTATGCGTCGCAACCCAGTTCCGCTTTTAAGTGACGACTTAGCAATTCGCGCCACTGTAAATTAAACAGATCAGTGAGATACTTAAGGCATTAATAAGAACTGTTGTGATGGACGTACTTATTATTGTGTGTCTTTATGTCTCTTTATGATTTTGATGATAAAGGCGATGGATGATTCATAGTCATAAGTGCACTCAAAAGAAGTTTAAGTAATTTAAGTTTATAGAAAAATTTATGGAAAATAATTGGAGAAGTGCAACAACATTGTTAGTTGGACTGTCTGTCTGTCTAACTGTCTGTGACTTGATATTTATATCTGTGGGTCTTTGTGAAAGAAATGAATTTCATGTTTGAACTTTAAATTTCACATTTTAAGACGAGTATTTTTTATGTTTCTCCATGGAAGCTCAAATTCAATGAATAATTTAACATAAACACGAATCACAATAAACAAATTCAAATAAAATGAAAACGAGAACGAGAACGACGACTAAACATGTAAACTTGGAACAAATAGTGGATCAATTTGCAACTCCACATTCGGAATCCGCAAACGCTCGTAAATTGGATTGAAGAATTTTCAAATTTTATGCGATTTGCAATTTGCGAACATGAAAAAATTTCGCTGCATTGAAATCACGCAAAACGCATAGCAAATAGAACGAGGAAAAATATCGATATAGGCAAAAAGTTGAAGAAAACGAAGAGACATCCCAAAGAACGCGCCACACTAAGGATTGGAGCATAGAAGACTACAGAACCGGCTGCAGCAGCTGAAGCAAGAGTAAAGTGCAGCAAGGCCAAAGACACCTAATACGTATCCGCCAAAATGGGTGTCTTACGAATCAACATGTCTATGCAAATATGTGGTGCGTCGATACATAAGTGCCACCACGAGTACCAACATATGCCAACCTGCCAACCTGCCCACCAACCTGCCCGCCAACCCAGCAATCTCTTCGCCCGCTGCTATTTTCAATTTGTGTGAGGCTTTGGATTTTGCAAGCACAACGCAGAAATGCACATGTGGCCTGGAATGCTAAATACGTTCGAACGTACCATAGCTGATGTGGCTGGAGGTTTATGCTGTTGTGGGGGTATAAATTTTAAAGCCGTGCAAAATCGAATAAATATTTTTTGTTAAAGTAAAAAAAAATTTATTAAACAGAAATTG
This sequence comes from Teleopsis dalmanni, assembly GCF_002237135.1. Lineage (NCBI taxonomy): Eukaryota > Metazoa > Arthropoda > Insecta > Diptera > Diopsidae > Teleopsis > Teleopsis dalmanni. The sequence continues at coordinate 171,452,645 of NC_051846.1, forward strand.
CTTTAGTTTTGTTTTCATTGGCAACGTGGCAGGGTTGAAGTTGAAGTTGAAGAAACTCATTTATTAATGCAGGGCAACCGAAAATGGCTTTGGCATGCCACATGTTGTAATTGTGAATGGCGGAGTATCGAATGATGGAACATCGGGAAAATTGCTTTGTGCGCTGAGATACTCTGTCAGTGGAATGCCAATAATGCGGGAGCATTTTGCTGCTTGCGACATGATGCATGCCTCAGCTATGCTATCGCTTACACTTGAGCTTAATTTGACACATTCCGAACGCTTTGGGTTCCGATTTAATGAATTATGCTGGTACGTCAACCGTTCTTGGTGGTTCTAAATTAATAATAGCAATCGTACAAATGTAAGCTAATAAACGCTTATTGACATCGAGCGATTTATAAAAATAATTTATTAATTAAAGTGAAGAGGAAGAGTATTTGAACTTCTTTAGATTAAAAGCAATAATACACAAAATAATGGAAAGTGTGGATATGAAGTAGAGTATTTAATTTATTTCGATAGAAATTTAATTTAGTTTTGTGAGTATGACAAATTTAAAAATAATATTTTTCAAATTATAAAATTAAAATTTCCCAAACTGACGGTACAAATTAAACAGATTAGAGCAATTGATGTTTAACAACGTGTCAAGCAAAATACCTTGTTAAGTGGATTTGAACTACTGTATATATCATAGAGTGTATAAGTATAGAGTAAAGTATAGAACAGATATAAGTAAATTGTACTCGACGCGGCCAAAGATGACTCACGTCTGTAAAAAGATAGCTATTATTTAGTAGTGAAAAACTATGAGAAGAGTTTATGGGACAGAAGTGTCCTACAGAATACTGATAGTAGAAAATAACAACGTCGTTTTAAAGTTTGTCAAAGAATACTTTTTGACTATCTAGTTAAGATATAATGTATGATAACTAGAACTTGAACTTGCAAACCAGAGCCCAGAATACCACTAAGTTACAACATGACGGCAGCCTATGTCTATAAGTAGATAACCTCACTTCATCTTAATAGATGGAGAGAGTTAAGCACTTGTAGACAGACCAAACTCATGTTGCCGAAACCGTGGGCCAGGGAAGTGATAAAAGTGCTTACCTATTCGCGGAACACTCTAAGCTGGCTGACCTCACTAATTATTGGACATGGCAACTTCAAGTATCACCTCAAAAAGATAACTCTTGCTGAGGAAGACACTTGCAGACTATGTCTAGAAGAATAGGAAACAGCGGTGCATATATTGTGCCAATGCCCAGCATTGGAGGAAGACTGTCTTGGGACACCATTGGGTTGGTGATGACTTGGCAGGAAACCTCAAGCTAAATGAGCTGCTTGCATTAACAAAAGATGTAGTTATGCGAACGGAAGCCACCCCAGCTTTAACTCATAAATAACATCCAAGAATCGAAAGACGAAGAAGGACCCAAGCAGTTTCGTGGTCTACTTCGAGTAATCCTTCATTTCAGTGGGGCCACTTGTTGGACAGTGCGCTGTTCCAAAGTCCCACAATATATATATCTATGCATACGACCAGAAGTAGACCAGAATGTAGAAGATAAGCCCACACCAAGAAGATCGCGCAACGTCGTTAAAAACAGTTCGCAACGTCTTATTAACAGTTTTTTTTCGATTATCGGGATGATTCCTTTTACTGGGCTAAATTGTTGACAGGGAAAACTATTTGCAAAATAGACATATTTCTACAATTAGCGTGTTACGACGCATTAGACTTTCTTATGCTGGGTCAAATTGTTAACAAGAAAAGCTATTCGCAAAAAAGTTTGAAATTATGGACGGACACTACTTGATTTTTTTAACACAATAATAGATCAATTTGCCAAAAATTGAACTCATATCGTTGCACAAATATCGTATTTGACTGATTTAGCATCATGTGTCTTCTGGCTTTCATGTGCCTTTCCCTAAACTTAAGAGACTACTCTAGGAACACTGTTTCAATATGATTGAGGTATCAAAACTTGAATCGGTATATGTTGTGAAGGCTAAGTGGAACTATTATTTCCATTTTTATTAAAGTTTACATTTAAGTTCAAATTCTATTATAATTTCAATTTCAAAGTATTTTCTCAAATAATCTATATAATGCAATAATCTATAATGGGAGACTACTAGTAATTATATAATAAATATTGATAATATTCTATATATATTCCATATATTTTCCTACTTTTCCCTTTCTTTCACTGCTGTTAAGTTGCAGTTTAGCCGATTTTAATATATTATGTTATATGAATTTGAGTTAAGTTTAACACTTACTATATGTAAAAGTCAAGTGAAGAAGTTTACTTTGAAATTTATTTTAAAAAATTTTATTTTATTAATATAAAAAAATTTAATAATAATATAATACTAAAATATAACATAAAATAATATATACTTACTTACTGCAGTCCTTTTCTCCCAGTGGAGCATAGGGTCTCAACATAAGGTCATAATAATAATAACATATCTTTAAGTAAATTATATAAAGGATTTCTTAATTTTTTGCACTTAATCATTGTTGTATTAATAACTTTAGATACAGTATTGAAAATGATTTAATTATTTTTATAATATTTATGACCACAGATGTCAGATAAACTTGAAACTGCAATAGTCAACAATTATTTTATATTTTTGGTTACCAAAATTAATGAGATACATTAAGATTATATATAAAAAAGTCTGTGAAATATGAAATAAAGACTAATATTTATTTTCTCTTCATCTTAATTTCAATCATAAAACTTTAAAAACCATTCACTTCCTATTAAACTACAAAATAAACACGCGATCGAATTATGATTAATTGAATCACAGCAAAAATTCAGTAAATCAAAGTTACAGATAAAGTCAATATTTATCTAAAAACTATAAAGCATGAATTAACAAACAAAAAGTGATAAAAATAAATGTGATATATCCAGTAAGTGATATATACATCGACATATATATTTTGTTTAGTATGAGCCAATATGGTAATACCAAATATTCTACCTTTTGATCTGGACAAGCAATAAGAATTTCTGAATTATTTACGATTTATTTACAAAGCAAACTAAAGTTGATTTTGCGGCTTAATATGTGTGAGTACTCCAAATTCATTGCCCATTGGGAAGACGGGAACAACATAATTAAGTGCCATGAAATATATTATTTGTGCAACTACAGATATCAGAGTCATTGCACCAACCACCAATTGTGAACAAGTCAAAAAAAAATGCATATCTATACATGCTCACGCTTACACTTGACTGAGTTGGATTGTACGTACTGAAGGGAATCTTGTAAATGAGTTGAACATATGAGAACATTTTGTTGCGCTACGTTTAGTATATTGATAAATTACTGCGGTAGTTCCTTGAAAGATATATTAAATAAATTCAGTCCGATTTCACAAACCCTTAAATAATAATTGCAATTCGATTTTTATTAATAGTTAATAGATTGTATATAGAATAAAAGATAATATATAGCTTAAAAATAGTTCAAATGCTATATACGGATAGAACAGAATAGAAATTTTTAATGCCATAAATCGACCCAAATTAACAAAAATAATCTCTTCCAATAAGAACCGGAACTCCACTTGTTAAAAATTTTCTTACATCGGACGAGATTAAAAGTTTTTATTTTAGTTTACTTTTACTAACCTAGCAGAACGCTTAGTTATACAAAATAAGTCTAGAGGACAAACAGAGCTGTTATTATAGCTCTTCGAATAGATACATTTAGTAGATACATCCATCTTTATCTTATACCGAGAATGAACTCGCCTTTCTCTTATATTGAGAAAGGACCGATGTTTTAAGAACGCACTAAAGGTTTAGACAAGCAGTTACCCAAAGTATAGCGACAAACTTCTGTTAAGTATAATTTCTAATTTCCATAATTTCTAAACTGGGTTGTGGACCAACTTCTTCTACAATAAGGCTTCGGTTCAGAAAATTAAATGCCTGATTGAATCCATATAAAATTGTGCGCAAGAACATTGAGGGGTAATGACAACCCTGGTTTTACTTGACAATTCCAAAGCACGTCGTAACAGTTTGTCAAAACTCTGGAAGAGGATTTTTAAAAGGACAATGATTTGATTGCTTTGATAAATTCGACTTCTCAATCAACTCGTATTTCAGTCTCCGATGCGTTACTGCATCATGTTTTTTTTTTTTTTGATTATTTGAAACACAATATGTACAATAATATAAACACATGTTTCATTTGACTACGACTAGTTCATACAAAGAACTATCAAGCAGTTTTGTTACATTTCAGAATACTTATTAGAATTGTCAAGTTATCAAAGACTTAGTGTTAATAGTAGTAATCTAAATTATTATTAGACTACTAATTCGGGAGTAGATCTGAAGTCTTTGTTCGTTTAAGTCTCCTCAATAGGCCAGATGTATTAGACAGATGGTTGACTATCTCGTTTGGATGCTGTTGTAATCGTTTTTTGATCGATCTATTTTGGTTCCAAACCACAAGTGCCATTTTTTCAATCCAATTCTAGCAAGAATGGAAACATAACATTTCCTCTGGAATGAAATTCCATATTCATGTAAACTGCTTTATCGCAAATCTCCTTACCAGAAACCAGTTCACAGACAGAATTTTGACTTTCAATACTTCTATAAATAATAAGCATGTATAACTACAACTACTAGTTATTTTCAAAATATTGACATAAAAAGTCGTCTAGTTACTGGCAATACTATCACGCCATTTTAGTCATATTAGGCATAGATTTTTCATGTTATATAGCTTTATCACATGTGGTTTAAAACCAATAATATAAATTTTTATATCAATTTCTAAGGTTATTTCAAACTTTTCATCTGAAAAGAAATATATAAATACCAATAAAGTCACTGAAAAGTAACGTTTTTGTCTTAAAATATATTTAAGGACTATATCGCATTGGTTATATTATAAAAAACCGTGTTCAGATCCTATGATCTGAGTAAAAAAACGTTATGCATTAAAGGTTGCAGTTCAATCATTATACTGCAATGAGATTATTACAATAAAAACAGGGGATCCTATTTCAATTCTGCATTATACGTACTTAATAAGATAATGCGTCAGACCTTAAAACTGAATTACTTATTGTAGACGTAATGAAAATAGAAAATATTAACTACAGAGCGCAAAATAACTTATAAGATATCACAGCGTTTACACAGAAAAACAGCATAAAAACACAAACAACACAAGTTCAATCCGATCACCAAATATTTCTCACACATAGAAATCCAATGCAATTGCTTTATTTTATATCAGCTGATATAAGATTAATATAAGATTGATTGGTACGTTTCCTTCTTGGTTTGGCGCGAATAATTCAATTTATTGTTTCATAAGATAGAATAACAGCTGATTTCTTTATTACAAATAATTCAATCTTTATTGTAAATATTTAAATAGTATTTAAATATTGTGTCCTGACTAAAAGGTACTCTATGAAGCAATGATAAACTCCGATCTAAACATCAAGAGATCTGAGAGAAGAGTAAAGTGACATTTACATCTTACCAACAGTAAAAGTGGTTGTACAATACTCACAATAGCTAACCATTGACATGATTTCATCTAGAACTATAATATATTTTTTATATAAATGTTAGGAAATAATTTTTTCTGGATGTAATATAATATCCAACATGATTGGTTTGAAGTAGAACACAGAAATTTTTTCAACTGGAAACATGTTCTGAATTTCTTCTTTCATTACTAATAGATCAAGTTCAATAGATGATTTTTTTGTTAGAATATAAGTACTATTAAATTAAAGTTTATTGTCTAAAGAACAAAGGACTAGTATTTTAGATGTAAAGAATTGTGTGGATTTAATAATTTTTAAATCTCAAATTGAGATATTTTTATCGAAACCTGATTAATTGAATACCCTAAAGGAATTTCTCCAACTATAAACCAGCCTTGAATTTTTTTCTTAATTACCAATAAATTCAATAATATTGTGCACTTTTTTTTATGTATAGGTATTATAAAAAATAGAGCTTATTGACTGAAGGTCTATGATCTAGTGATATTGATATGAAATATTGTGTGGATCCAGCAATTTAATAATTGAGAAGGATATAAAAATTACTCCAACTATAAATCTGTTCCCAATTTTTTCTTTATTGCTAATAGATTATGGAATATCATTAATATTTTTTTATTATTATATGCTTAAATTGAAGTCTTTTATCGGAATGCAAGAAATCAATACTATGGATGAAAACTATTGCGTGTATCCAATAATCTTTAAGTCTTACATTAAGACATTTTTGACGGAATCCGAATTAATTGAGTAGAATATAATAGTTTTTATCGCTCTAAACCTTCCCTGAACTTTTTTGCTTCATCACCAATAGCTCAAGGAATGTTAGGAATATTTTTTTTTTATATATATAATATAAAATTAGAGTTTATCGACCGGACAAAAAGAAACTTGTATTATAGATGTAAAGCATTATGCAGGTTTTGCTGTAGTTTTTAAATTTTACAATAGGGTTACTTGTCAAAATCTGAATAATTGTTGGGATTGCTAATTCTGATTTAAAAGTGCCCGGTTGAGGGTTGAGGAAACAATTGATATTGAATAGAATTAAGACTTACAAACGATTTACAACAGTTTCTACAAGTAACCAGAAACGACAGTAGTAATTTTGTCGAAATATAACTACAGTGCTTCTTATCATCCAATTTTATATAAAGTTCCTGAACTTAGAGAACTTTCTTTAATAGTCCTAATTAGAAAAAATTCTCTATATTCTAAATATGTTGTTATTATATGTAGTTTTCTGATAAATCTGAAACCACAGGAATCAACCGCGAATGTAAAAATGTAAAAATGCAATGTTGCTGTTATGTTCCAAGAAAAGAATTGCTTCTCCATGCTCGTAACTTGCCATGCCTATTCCCATGAATAGTGAACCTGTATGCACTCGTACACTGGTACACTCTTAGTTTATGACGCTGGTGTTTCCCAGACGCTCAAATTGAATTCAACAAGTTTGCGTGAGTGGAAAATATAATGAAGTGTAATGAAAATATACCACAAACCAACAACAACAACAACTCAAACAACAAAGGCAACAACATAGCACAACAAATAACAAACCAACCAAATTAAATATAAACAAACAAAAGTGAAGCAAGCAGTGTATATTAGGAATTTCAGAAAAAATTAAATTAAAAAATTTCAAAAATATTTTTAAAATATTTCAACGGAAGCCGAATGTGAATTTCATTGAATGTGAAATTAATTAAAGCAAAACACCTTTAAAAAATATAGAAGAACCTGCAAATACAGCAAATTCCTCTGCGATCAAAGACTTTCGAAGACGACTACCAAAGAAGGCAGCGAAGAATTGTCAAAGTCAATAAACCTTCTAAGCATTGGCAGAAAGTGCGAATTGAATGCACTCTGGGAAGTATCTAAGCACTTCATTTCGTGCAAATGTAAGAAAAAAGATAAAACTAGATTTTATCTATCTTCATTGAGTCTGTTTTTCTTATTCTTGTTCGACTTCTGGCAGACGCTTGACCCAGATTTTGTGAATAATTATTTAGCCATTAGATAGACTTAGTTTGCGATTGGCTGTGGGTTGCACATAGTATGTTCTGTATAGACTTTAATTGAAATCCGGTTGAGTGTTTCTGGCAGGTTAAATTGCATCTCTCACGCAAGGTTCGTTTTTTTTTTTTGTATATCGATATATTTAAAACTCCAGTGCATGACTTGAAAGGTCTCATGTCACCAAAACAGGAAAGAAAGTTGCAATTGAGATTATTTTTTCAATTACAAGTAAATTATTGAAAAATAAATCAAATACTTGTCAAAATATAATAGGAAATTAGGTGAATATATGGGTACATTGTTAAAAGTAAGTCATATTTTCTTATTGTATGTTGTATTTTAAATTTTAAAAATGAGTGCCAAATAAATTTCTTCTTAAAAGACTTAAAAATAAAATTAACAATCTATCAAAGATCATATTTGTGAAATTTTAATATTATATACAATATGAGTAATTATTTAAAGAAACCATTCTTCAGAAAATCTAAGGAGTACCCGAGTACTCGTTTTTGCGAGGAGTGCAAACAATGTGTAGAAGATACAAGAACATCCATATATAACCGTGTGGAATACTCAGCTCTTATATATTACAGGAGAAAAATTTTTCGCAATGAATTGATCTATGAATCAGAGTGGTGAATCATCAAACTTAAAAAGATTAAGACTTTACATATTGACATATTGTTTCTTTATGCATCATAAGTACTTCATAAGACAAAATTGTTATCTTAGATAAGTTTTTATCTTAACATAAATTAAATTTATTTTACTGAAGTTATCTTAAAACACTCCCCCGCAGTATATTTTTGGGTAAGGGTCTACATATATACTGTAGGTTATTACATTATTAGTGAAAATAAAAACCTCATTATTATTTTGTTTTAGGAACTGACCTAGAGACCTAGAGATCAATTATATCCCTTCATTAACTTAAAGTATTTTTCAAAATCCAATTTCCTTTAGAAATTATAGTATTAAACCTACATTATAGAGTTTTATTTCTTCGTCCGTTATGAGTTGCTTAACTAGTTACTTCTTACATTTATACATCAGTGCCTGATAAACTCCTAGCATGTGTATTGAGTTCTCATTCTCATCCCTATAAAACCTATAAATTTCATTAGAGTAAATTTCCAGTTTTTTAAAATGATAATTCAATCTACAGTGCTTAGTCAGAACTTCCGTAATGATTCCTAAATTATTATTAGTTAGTTACATACAATCTTTCATTTGTTTAAAATTGATTACCCTTATAAATAATTTCGATTGTAATAGATAGCCCTGATAGATTATTCTAGTACAACTTCGTTTATTTCTCAACTTCTTTCTGAATTCATAAAAACAAACTATCTCTTCCCAAGCAGCAATACCGTCTGTAAGGTGATAATTTAACGTAGAATATCCTGCAGAACTTCTACAATGATTCTTAATTTATTATAACTTTAATGTATATAATCTTGGAATGGTTTAAAGTTATATGGTACATTAGGACGAATGACATCCTCAGAGACCTCAAGATTGATCCGATCAAAAAATGCATAAAGGCTAGACCCCTGAAATTATTTACGAAAACTGACAGACTTGGTTACAGGCTCTTCGGGGAGGTGTGCAGATCTGAGGTCAATTATTGTTTAGTCTGATGAAGAGGGGTTTTGAAGATACCTCGAGTTAATAAAGAGTTAAAGTGCTCAAGTCCACTGGCTCAAATAGCTTCAACATAATAATAATAATAATAAACCAGTTCAACCTAAATAGAAAGCCCTTGTAAATTATCCTAGTATAAGTTTGTTTGCTTCTCATCTTCTTCTTCTTCTTTTTAAGGCACAGACCAGTGTGTATAGTGATAGTTTAATCTGCACTATTCTTAAATTATTTTTGCTTAGTTGAATACAAACTTGAATGTCCCCATAAGCGGTTTCAGTATAGCCTTCTCCGTTTTTCCTCTTCTGTCTGAATGGGTAAAAACATATTACCTCTTTCTAAGGCACAGAACAATGTATAAGGTGATACTTTAACCTACTGAGCTCTGTATAAGAATAAGAATAAGTACCTTTTAATAATCCAAAGATTTCAGTAATTCTTACAATCCTTGAATCATAATTGTCTAATTTACCAAGAGGGTACAGTTATATTTTCATTGTGATATTAAAAATTGCTAGCTGACCTATGGTTACATTTGATTAACCATTTATTTTTATTTTATTAGTACTTTTTTTACTTTTTAGATATATTAAAATTATTAATATAACAATAAAAAGTACATAATATTTAAATAAATTATTTATATCAAAATTAAATTTGATATTATTTATATATTCTCATTGATCTTTTCTTACCTCTTTGGGGTCCCTCTCAGTAATTAATCCGTTTTGGTGTTTGATTACATTGGGTTTTCTTAAAATTTTTAAAAACATTTAAAATAGCCTTTTTGACTAAAATTTTACGTCATATAATATTTTTTTTTTTTTGTAATTAACCACTTTTTAGAACAATTCTCAAGACAAGTTCTTCACATTCTTCGGAAGACAATGAAGTTGCCGTCACGGTTAGAAAAACACAACACAAAAAAAAAAAATAAAAAAAATTCATTCAGTGACACTTTAGTTTTTTTTTTTTTATATTTTTTCAAATTCATTTTTAATTCAAATTCATTAACACAATATTTTTTTTATTTATTCTATTTACATATTCTCTATTTTATTTAAATGGAGTAAAGAATAAACTAATAATGCAGAATGACAAACAAAAAGAAAACCGTTAATCGTTTAATAACAACACAATTCAAAGCCTAACACAATTTTAATTCACTTAAAGCAACAACAACAATAAAAATTCTATTAAAATTTCTTTCATTTATTTATTAATTTTTTTTTTTTGTGTGCACTAAACATGAATGCATAAACAGTTTTTTTTTTTAAATGAACTTAAACAATTGTAATTGAAACAATTTTTATTATTAATTTACAAATAAAAGTATTAATTTTTTTTAAATATTTTTCGGTTATTCATTCACTAAAACGGTTTTTAAATTTTTTTATTATTGTTTTTATTTTATTTCTAAACCGAAAACAAGTTGCGCTCCAAGCATTTTAACCACTCGCGCAAGCGCTTGTTTACAAACTGCAGCGGGTGATTTATCAGTTTGTTTATTCTGATTGCATTCTTATTGGAGCACTGCGTTTACTCTCACTTTTAATAAGAATTTGACTCTCACGACATTTGTACTGTGAACAGACACTGTCTACAGCACTGCCAATAGTAAGTTTTCAAATGATATTTTCTTCTTTTTAGCTGTTTTAAGCGAAATCTTAAATAATAATATGTTAGAAAAAATATAAGAGATGGCGCTGTGTGTTAGTTTAAAAACTAAAATTTATTATTATAAAAAATGAGGACATCTACTTTTATATGAAAAATAAATAAATTTTAAATATAAATATAAAAAAAGTATAAATATAAATTAATAAATAAATTAAAAAAAATGCTAAATTAATAAAACAAATACAAAATTTTTTGAATTTGTTTATCGACCTATTTTTTTGTAATGGTTTTATATATTTTTTAATTCGGCTATAGGTCCTTTTTTTGTGTTGATCTGCAATTATATATACTCGATTAATTGCATTATATAAAATATCATATTCTTAAAGAAGTGTTTTTTTTTGTTTGTATTTTTCCATTAAAGTTATTTAAAGTCATATCAATATAAAAATTTTGCTGTAAAATTCAAGTAATGCTGTTACTGTTATAGTTGTTGGACTTCTTAATACACAGTAACTACCTTTTAGTAATCCCTAAGATGTAGAAAGGTTAAGGTAGAATCTCAGAGTCCTAATCAGCGTCAACACAGGACACAACACAGGTGGGCACTATAGGTATGATACAAATGCAATTTGCAAATATGTACATAATCCGATCGTAAGGAAAATAGGCTATACGGGTTTTGTCGTAATTTCTACAATCATATATAATCGATTAAAATTTTTTGTGAAACATTACTAAAACAGTACATTTTATTACAGAAAATTGTTTTATATATAATAAAATATTATTTAAACAATATGGAAATAACACACAACAAAACAATAAAGGATTTTCCACTATAATTGGAAGTTTAACAGTTCCATCATTTCGCATGCTGATATCACAATCTAACAATTATTAAATAAATAATATTTTTGAAGTGAATATAAACATGATATATGTTATTTTGTTACTGACGACCAGTCTTATTCATCCAAAAAGCAAGTTCGCATTAAAACATTTAATACCGAATACGGATCACAATTCGCAGCTGGTCTTCTATCTTCAAAATAACCCTTACCATTTTGTTCCACACTTCGAGGTATGCGCACACTAACACCACGATTTGCAACACCCCAACTGAATTTCTCAATATTTGATGTTTCCAATCGTTCTAATAGACGTCTTTTATTATCTTCTCCTCCTTTTGGATCATAAGCTTCTATATGCCTTTTTTGTTTTTTACTCAGTTTTTTAACTGCCTTTACAATTTCTTCCATACCACCCTCTTCACGCATTGCCTTTGTTGACACATTAGTATGTGCACCGGCACCATTCCAAGGCCCCAATACTGGCTTCGGATCAAAAGTAATAACAACACCATATATCTCAGCTATGCGGTGCAGTAAATAGCGTGATACCCACAAATCATCAGCCGCTTTTATGCCTTCTGTTGGTCCAATCTGAAATTCCCATTGTGCTGGTTTTACCTCACCATTTGTGCCAAAAAAATCAATGCCAACATATAGGCAGGCACTTATATGTGCTTCTACTATATCACGTCCAAACGCACGGTCTGCACCAACTGAACAGTAGTAAGGCCCTTGAGGTGCAGGAAAACCATGTTGAGGCCAACCAAATGGGTGACCTGTTACATCTAACATACTATATTCTTGTTCAATACCAAACCACGGTTCTTGATCTGCACACTCATCATAGGCACATTGACATGCTGCGCGTTTATTTGATTGCGTGGGTTCGCCATTAGCTGAATAAGTATCACACATAACGATTATGTCTTTTTTTGTTTTAAACGGATCTGGATATATGGCGCGTGGTATTAATGTTGTATCCGAATCCTCACCTGCTGCTTGATATGTAGAACTACCATCATATTGCCAACTTGGTAATTCGGAAGGACACTTTACTGGTTTCTTGAGTACTCGATCTTTCAGGCGTAAATTTTCACCAGTACCATCAATCCAAAGATAAGTGGCTTGATATGCATCTCCTTTTCTTGGTAAATTTTTAAATCGATTCCTGATCGATTTGTCGAGCACGACATTCGGAGAATGTTTAAGGAAGGAAGCATTCCGTACTAAGAAGTAGGACTGATTTGATTGGCTAATCTTTAAAAAATGTTTTACAATACAACTAGCAAAGCCATTTAATGTAGATCTCAATCCTATATTTTGCATTCTCTGTATTGTTTCGATGTGTTAAGTAGAAGCAAAACAGAATTTATTTAGAAATTCCGCATTTAGTCTTAGTTTTACATAATTTTGTGCCAAAAAATCATATTAGAGGTTTAAATTTTGTGCCAAAAAATGTTTTAAAATGTTTAAAACTGAAAATCCAAAACTTTATTATATAGTTAAATGTCGAAATAGTATTAAAACATTGGATTACTATGTTAATCAAAATGTTATTCTTTTTTCATGATAATCAGAGACTGATGAAGTCTAGAATAGGGTTTGCATATATCTATAAACGTCAAGTGTTATTTTTCTTCTTCTTTGGAAAATGTTTCTATATGAAATTTAAAATTAGGATGCATGAGAAATTAAAGCAGTAATAATGGCGGTAAGGCTAAGAGCAATCGATTCTACGTCCGACGACCACTTGTGATCATCAGAGATTAACTACGGCTTGTATTTCATGTAACACAGCAACGTAATGAGGGACTGCGCGGAGCTTCTTTGAAACTAATCTTGGTTGAGGTGAAAAAATCTCGTCATTTCAAACGATTGGAGTCAAACATCCATAGGGCTCAAATAAATGTATGCATTAGATTATAAGAACAGATGCCCAACACTTTGTAAAGTATAGTTGTATTTAGAAAATACGTTTGAAGTTGACACTTCTATGTGTGACAATTACCTGCTTAGGATCTAGTTATGCCCTGATCTTAGAGTAGGGCAGCTAATGCTGCATGTGAAATACATGTTTCTTCTTTAGTACAATGAATTGGGGGCTTGTTTATAGGTGTGTAACATGATCTGGAAAAGCGACCGGGTCAACGTTCTGGAACCACTCGCCGACCTCCACAACTAAGTGCCGTTTAGCACTCCCAAACGGACTACACAAACAGATCGCGGCAGGTTACAAAAACAACTACGATATCGGTATGGTCGATATTGGTACATGGGCTTACTGATATTAACTCCATTGCAATATATATCAATGTATTTATGATTAGAAAACTGACAACGATAGATACAAAGTGAAAAGAGGGCTTAGCTCACAAATTGATCAATTTTAAAATTGTTTATTAGTAATATACAATTTTTAAATAACATCATATGGTCACACTTCGACTTATCGAAACTGCTTAACATATTTTTGTATGGATTTTATACGGCTTTTTTACGAAGCTTGGTATTTGTGTCGAGTTTTAGTAAATTTGTCTAAGCAACGGATTAGTTTAAAAAAACTAGATTTGTACAATTTTTGCAGCATTTTCTTAATGTAAATTTTTAATATATATATTTTAAGTATATAAAAAATCCATTAAAACATCAAAATAAATTTTTTTTTGTTTATTATATTGCAATATACAATAACTAGATCAATCTTTTTAATATTACATTTATATTTATTTATTTCTTATTAATATATATAAATTTTGCTTATAATTTAAAGTGGCATTTCTCAACAAAACAACAAAAATAATATATATATACGTATGTATATGTATATATATAAATATATAGAAATAATTACAAAGCTTATAATAAAAAATAATATAGTAATCAATTTAATAATTATAAATTATTTTTAACAATTTAGATACAGTTTCATACAATAATATTTATAAAAAAAAAAAAACAATTCCGCAGTAAGTATATTTTAGTAAAATTTTTACACAATTGGCTAATGTTTTGTGTATATTTATTTTGCATATTTAATATACAAAATATATATATATATATATAGATAGTTATATGCATAAACTAAATAAGTGGTGTGTAAACTTTTAAAAAAGTGATATTTGTTTAGTATATTAAACTAAACAATAAATTATTCCATAATTAAGTGATTTATTAATATATAATTTATATTCACATACATTAGAAATATTTTTTTTATTTTTTTATATTACTTAATAATAACTAGGTTATTTACAATTTCAATATTTTTATTAATTGTTAATATATAACAATATAGAAATTTATTATACACAAATATTTTTATAATAGATTTCATTAATGAAATTTTTTGGGGTTTAAAGGATATAAATAATTTTACATTAAGACCACCAATTTTTTTTTATTTTATAAATATTAAGAATATATAAAAATATCAATATTTATATAGGTTAAACAGATCATTTTAAGCAACAAAAACTTTATAAAATGGAATGTTTTGTCAGAAAAAAAAAATAAGTAGATATATATGAAATAATTAAAAAACTAAAAATAAATAAAAAGAATATATTGAATATGTATTTGAATTTATCTATGGAAGTAAATATGAATTTTTAAAGAATTATAAATTTTTTGGCGCAGTTTTTATTTAAATAATTTACAGAAGGCAGTAAATTATTTCTAGATATTGAACATTTTTATTAGTAATAAACTTTTTCTTGAGTACTTCCAATAAATAAAATTTCAAAAATTAATTTATAATAAATTTTATAGTACTATGAATGGTAGGTTATAGTGTTTATGTAAAATATATTAAAATATACATATTAATTTTACATTATTTCAAAAGGTAATATAGTTTATATATGTTCATATGTTTTGTTAGGTGGTTTCAGTTGAATGTATTAATAATGCAATGGTTCATAAGAAAGATCCTGCCATAGACAGTATATATTTTGGACAGTTATATAATAATTGTAATATTCTTTTACAGTAGTTGGTATTTATAAAAGTTTAGGAAAAATAATATATAAAGATGGAATGTTTTCGATAGATATATATATCTGTCTATACAAGTAACAAAATGATTGTTTAACTTAAATCGGCACAACCATATATAAAAATAATGCTACATATTTAAAATAGACAATAAATAAGTATTATATGTAACTGAAGCATTATAAGCATTTAGTTAACATCGATAATACAAATATATGTATACAGATTATTTATTATTTTTACTTGACAGAATTTTTTTTGTGTTTGCATATTTATTTCACAATTATTACAGTTCCTATAATTGATAAATAGGTATCGAAATCTTCTATGATTGAAATCTTTTAATCTTTTAATTATTACAGTACTCATAATTGACAAGTTAATTAAATGAAATAAAAATAAAAAAATTGGTGTTGATTAAATGATTTAGTTTTTTATATTTTAATTTATATATTGACAATTAAAAAAGATAGTACTTAGAAATACTCAAATATTGTAAATAATAAATATTTCCCTACTGCATTTTAATCCCAACAGATAGAAATAACATTCAAAAGTAGATATTTGAAACAACTAAAAATAAAGAACCAGTTATGGACATAGCTAGGATTTCATAGCTAGAACCCATTTTATATTTGTGTTTAATATATTATTTTTTATAAAAACCGGGTACATGGGAGAATAGATGTTCGGAGTTTCTAGCTACTCCATTGGAACTAGTAAAAAACAATAAATATTTGCAGAAAATATTATGTACAAAAAATATTAAATTAGAAAATAAATAAAATCAAATATTTAATGAATTGTATTTCAAAAGTAATCTGGTGGTTTTTAATACAAAAACAAACAAAAAATAAGCACAAATCTATATCAAGCGATATATCTAAATTAATTTTTACATTCTCAGTTCTTTTATTTTTTTATAATTTTTTAATATTTTATAGAGCAAAAGTTTGCTTGTGCTTTTTTCCTAAACTAATTTCATATGTGCTGAATATTTTATTATGCATGTTTACACATATTACAAACATTATATTATTTATATAATTTTTACATAAATTTAGTTACTTTTAATAATTTGAATTATTTCATCAACTACAATCACATACAATTAATGTTTATTTTTACTCTTATCCTACATTTGAATACAAACATCAAATGCACTTTTTTGCTAATTAGCAACTTTTGTAATTATTAATTAAATTAAGATTCGTTTTAATATAAATATTTACATTAACATAATTTCAAATATAAAAATTTATATTAAAACATTAATTAATTTAATTAACAAAAAGGAATGTTACTAAATAAAGAACGAATTTAAAACATCTTGCGCAGTTCGTTATTCAAAACTGCAATTTTCTCTTTCAAACTTAAGGAATTTCAATATATAATTAATGGTATGGTTTTAAGTGTTCCACATAATTCTCTGGTATAAGTCCTGTTTTTCCATTTAAAGTCCCTTGCAGCCAACCAGGCTCATGCGAAAACCGTACTAAAATAAAAATGAAAGTTGATTAATTTATTTGCAAGTAAGAGAGAATATGATTAAGTTGTATCTTATTTTCAGAGTGAGTTAACGCAATAATGAGCTAATAAAACTTAATAAGAGATGGAGTATGTTATTTTTGGTTTAGGTGGTGACTGTTCTTTAGTGTAAACTAAAGCTTTTACGACGGTATATTGTCCTATCCTCGTTAGTCTATTCGGTTTAGAAATCTCTAAAGTTCGTTAATATCAACTTTTGCTAGCTCGCCAAGATTATTAAATCTTATTAAAGATTTATCTAAGGTAGCTATACTCTACTTTAAAAGAGCAGGTTATCAGGAGAGATTAGTATGACAACTCAGGTGGAAGAACAATAATATAGCAACAGATCAGTGTAAGGGAAGGTAAAGAGGAAAAGGATAGGTGGATATGTTTAACCATACAGAGGAAATAGTATTTATTTTTTCTATGAAAAGTACAGATTATTATTTTTCTTTCATTAACTAAAAAATATTGTTTAAATCGCGGTGTCGATTAAACTTATTTACAGCCTCGCACTTTTATTGGAATTAAATCATGGTTTTTTATAAAACATTTCTTATACTGGAGACAAAATAATTTAATTTATGTAAATATGCTTTAGTATTCTATAATTTTGCTCGCTCATATATTTATTTTATAAAATTTATTTAATTACCGTGTGTGATAATTTGATTTGGTTCAAATGATAGTTCACCTTCACTTTCACCCATACAAGCATACAATGTACGCACACATCTGCAATACACAACATACAATAAAAAATATTATTATAACAATATCATTTTAGTAAATAACTAAGAGCTTACGCAGTTCCCGCAGATAAATCACGTTTGATCTGATTAACATCTTTGTTTCGATGCATTTTTTGCGGTGCATAATCACTTGGTTCATTTGGTGAAGTTCCAGTGCTAATCAGTGAAGGAGCAGCTGTAGCTGTAACTACGTCATCACAAGTCGAACCAAGTAAAGTAGTTAATGGTGAAGTTTGTGCTGACATTGAGGCATAATCTATTGAATTTCGTGGTCCAATCAAACGATTTGATGAATTTGTAATTGCTGAATTGCCAACACTAGCACTACTACCACCATTATTAGATGACAGCGAATCACAAACGCTCTCATTTGAACTGGATGTTGATGCAGCTACACCAGGTGAGTAGTGTTTTGGCTGCGCACATGCATTCAGTCCACGTGGTTGCACATTACTTTTAAGTACTGAAGATGTACCATAAATTGCCTCGGTGCGCATAGCTAGTGTAGGCGGTGAGACATTGTTGACATTATGCCGGCCACTGCTATTGATACTATTTAGACTATTAGTCGTCATATTGGAATAAATGTGATTTCCACCCGAACTATTGGCAGGTGTAGCAGTCGCCATTAGAAAGTCATGTCTTAAGTTTGTTGCATTTGCAGGAGTAGCATGATGCGCTGTCAGCCCGGAACCATTAGTACCAGCACCAATTACATTTTGTGTAACCATTGAGTAAATGCTTTCAGAACCACCAGCAGGGCGACGTGAATTCATGTCCGACTGTGACATTAAATGCAAATTTTTAACACTGCCCATATTACCACTCAGACCAAGTGCATTTCCTTTTGAAGATATACTACCACCGCCATTAGAGCTGTGTCCACCATTAAGACCATTCGATGCACTGTTATTACTGTTTACGCCATGTGCGTACATTATACCATTAGGAATATTTTGCAAACTTGTCGACATTTGTGAGTCGGCGAAATTTGATTTACTCATTGATCTATAAACTTGCTGTTGTGGTGAATACATTGATGTTCGTCCACCAGTACTCACACTACCGTTACCAGGCCCCGCAGCATTATTGCTACTTTGATTTGCACGTTGCGAACGTATGGGTGGACTTGTTTTTGCTGCAATTTTAACAACTGCAGTACTAGGATCCATTTTGAAAATGCGTTCATAGTTTTCTATTAAAATATTGATGACAATATTATTGAATTTTATATCTAAAATGGCTGCCACCGTTTCTTCCAGTGGACGTAATAGTGTTGGGCCGAATACTACACCCAAATTAAAAACTGACATTTTGTTCTTTTCATATTTGCGCGATACTCTGTAAGAAAACATTTTCATTAGTTTTTATTGTATAATTAATAGAAGAAAGTTACTTACTCAGTTAAATGACATATAACCAAATCTAACATTTTAAAATTTGAGTCAGGCAGTTTATAGACAAGTTTATGTACCTCATAAACCCGCTGACTAAGACTTTCTTTTTCTGCAAATTTTTAAAAAAAAAATAAGTACAGTTAGTACGTATTGTTAAAAAAAAGTATGTAAACTTAATTCAAATACTTACTGGCTGCCTCAATAAAATCACTATGATAGCGATAAGTCATGAGTGGTTCGGTTAAATTGCGTAAATATGTTTTTAAAGCACTAGCTATTGTATTGCTCTCCATGAGATCTCTATATTGTTCATCACTAAATATTGACTCGGTCTTTTTACGATCCATTCCTAATGCTAACAACTTTGATATCTTAGTACCAACACCACTCTTACGATATATGCCCTCATCTTCAAGGCCACGACTTTCAAGAACATCTATACATTTTCGTACAAAAGCGAAGCCCGTTTCATCTAATTGATATTCCTCTCCTGCTTTCACTTTACCTGGCGCCAGATATGTCTGTAAGATATTATGATGTAGAATTAAAATATTATCACATATAATTATTTTTATTGTATAAACCTACCGGCTCTGTTCCATCCATTGCATTTAACCACGCTTTGCGATCTTCTTCGCTTAAAGCTTGAAATGTATAGACTTGACCAGGTCTCTCTTTGAATGTTAAATCAAAACAGAAACGTTTCTCAAACTCAGTGGCACGTCGTTGGCATGAAACCAAAGTCAGTTTTTCCTCTTCACGTAATTCAGGTTTCGATGAACTGTGATTCATTTGATTGAATTGCAGCATTGTGAAATCCTTCTTTTGTTTTTTGTAAGTACAATAGTATTTCGTCCATGTTGCTTTAAATGGCTCTGGAAGAGAAATTTTCAATAGGGAACCTATTTAAGGAGTTAATAAATGAGACCACATCCAGATACAGGGGGAAAAATATAAAAATTAAAAAAATAATATATTAATTTAAATATATTGACCATATACAAATTAGTTATAATAAGTAAATAATAAAAGCACAAACAATAATACTTTTAGCATTAAAATAACTACATTGGAGAAAATATAATATGCAGGGTAGAGAATTAATAAACAATTGCAGTTTTAAATTCCAAGAAAAAATTTTTAAGATAGTTTTCATTAAGATTATTTAAAAAAAAATTATTATTTACTAAATTTTTTATTTTTGAAAAGGTTGTATAACAGCTAATCAAACTGCCAAAAACTAATAACAAGTGTTTTAGTGATATAGAATCGATCATTAATGAGACCTTCATAAGGATCTATATATATATATTGTTATAATACATATAAAGACATATTTCAAATCAGTCAAGGGCGGGAACAAATGCTGAAACTGAAAACAAAAGAGTATTCGTCACCAGCTTCATCTTCAGCAACAAAAAGTCATATCAAGAACTTTTAAAATTTATATTGAGTAGAATCGCCGAATTAATCTTACTCTGTCATAACCAAAGTGACTTCCGATTAGCACCATCGATTCATTTATCACTTAAAACCTATAACTGAACAAATTTAAGAGTTTAATTCGAATATATTTTGGTTTCAAAAACGACTGGGTCTACGTCTCACAGCTAATTGTCATTTTGAGGACCAAACGCCAATTACCCGTACCAAATGGGACTTTACCAGCAAATCTTCATGGGTTACCAATAAAACAACATATATGTTTCTTTTTCCATTTGACACTCTTCGTTTTTATGAAGAATTTATTTTATTAGTTTGTCTGAAAAATAATTTTGTCTTTTCGGAAAAATAATTTTCTTAAAATAAAAAAATAATTGGATTGAATAATATCTACTTTGGTTCACTACTTTTTGTCATCTTTTTGCCAATAAAATAATTTTTACTTATTTTAGGTTTTTACAGATGAAAAGAAAACTGATTCAGATAATTTTTACCTTCCTCATTTAAAGCAATGGTTTCAAAGTTGGTCTGAAAATGCTTTCAACTTCTCAACACTTTAGCATCGAGGAACTGTGTTACTCTTATTTGGGTACCGGGACATAAAAGGCATGAGGGCAATGAAATAGCAGACTCTCTAGCAAAGAAGGGTGCATTTACTCCTTTCATTGGTCTGCGAGGTAACAAATAGCTTCACAAATAACTTATAATGTGAACGGGAAAAACAAAATCTACTTGAACACTGGAGAGCCGAAACAGGCATCCGGCAGTCAAGAAATTTCACTGATCCTGAACACATCAAAGTTGACGCTATCCTTAACCTTAGCAGAAACGATATTAAAATCTACACTGAACTCCTTACAAGACACTGTAGACTTAATTACCGCATGAAAATTATAGATATGAACACATCAAAGTTGACGCTATCCTTAACCTTAGCAGAAACGATATTAAAATCTACACTGAACTTCTTACAAGACACTGTAGCCTTAATTACCACATCAAAATTATAGGTGCGGTAGAAAGTGATTGCTGTCGACTCTGTCATGAGGAGAAGGAAACGTCAACACATATTCTATGCAACTGCCTAGCGGCGGCAAGACGTAGACTTGACTAGAAGCGGGATCTTAGTCCCAAATCAATCTTGGGACTAATCAGGTCTTAGTCAAACAGTTAAAATCAAGCCCACAGCAATTACAAGATTTATAGTCTAGGATTCTTTTAGTTGGGCCTTTAGGCGTATAACCTATTATTTAATAATAGTAATAATATAAAGCAAGGGTTTTAGTTTTGCCGTCTAAAACATTTGTAGATAGCGGAATAAGTAATCTTAAGATAGATTTGAAATACCGGAATCAGAAGGTGTCTAATTTGGATTATATACTGGTTGGGTTATACTGGTTGTGGCAGTATATCCCAACTTATCTGTAAAAGCTATTATCGAATTAGTAAAAGAAATGTTTAAACGAATTTTTAACGATCGGCGTTATTATCTTGAACTCTTTTAAAGAAAAAAACAAATAAACTCGAACTGCAATATTTCTCAAAAAGCAAATAAAGCTAAAAGCGAAGGGAATTTTACGCAACTAATTTGAATTATTCTATTCATAAATTATAAAAAAAAAATCAAATAAAACATTTACTTACTTTTTTCCATTAAAAACAGATAACCACGTTTGGTGTAATTTTCTTCTGGCTTCTGAAACAAAGGGTTAATCTTTTTATTTTCTAGAAGACACAAAACATAAAACTTTTTCTTTGGAACAATACATACCGTATGCTTTTCCATATACTTTGTTTTTAATTCATTCACTTTTTCTCTGGCTTCGTTGAAATTTTCACGTGTCTAAAAGTTTTAATATTTAATTAAAATAAAAAATTAATTAATTATCATTATGAAATGACTAACTTTTTGCACTTTATGCCGCAAATCCTGTAAATAATCGTGATTATCTTCAGCTTGCTCGTGTGCCGTGTGATAGAAGACAAGCCAACCAGATATGAAACCCAGTAAAATTTCAACAAACTCGAATTTAATGCGCTCTTGCACTTCCTGTATGCGTAGAACGTAACTTAATGACTCCTTCACATATTCACGATGATGCATGCCCAAACTCGCATCGGCCTGAAAAGGTTAAAATAATTAAAAATTAACAAAGAAAACAACAAAACCAATTTTATCAAATTTTGAAAGCAAATTTGAAATTTTGAACTTTAAAAAGTCAAATGTCACATCATTTTGCAACAGTGATGACAATAATTTGGTGATTGTCTAGAAGAAGTAGTTTTTCCAGGAAATTGAGTTTTGACAACAATATGAGCAGCACCAGCATGAGTCCATCATAACAGAAAATGAGATGAAACAAATTAATTAACGAATACTTCGTATTATTTGAAAGTTTTAATTGGACTTTTGTTTAACAAGGAAATTAATTTTGGCATGAATCTTTCTAAGAATAACAAATGGAGAAGAAATTTGATTGATAAATTTTATATTACAGATACCTTTCACCTACTGTAATATGCTAGTTTTCAAGTCCTTCATTTTTTTTTTTTTTGTCAAAATAAGCTAGAAAGGTTCGAATAGGAGAGTTGTCAAATGACATTATTATTTTCAGGACATTCAATTACAAAGTGTAATAACTACAAATACTTGATTTTTAATAGACAAGTTCTATATACTGATACTGATATGCATATATGCAGAAATTGTGAATGTAGAGATAATATTAGAGAGCATTGATATTCTTTAATATCAGATTTAAGGGTGCTCAAGGAAACAAAATTGATATTAAAACAAAAAAACTAACAGAAATACCAAGAGAGTTATAAAATTACAAACAAACAAAAAAAAAAAATAATAGTACCCACCTAAAGTGGTAGGCACAATACCAATCAGTCATGTCTATGCCATTTAATCTAAAATCGGCATTAGAAATAACTCCCACAAGCCCCTAAACTGTCTTTATTATTTGTAGTTTTGTAAGGATCACCTATAAGTCCTAGCCTCACATTATTTCACCACAAGAAATTTACTTGTTCTGAATTAAGATGCGGGTTCGAAATATTTCAACCTCCTCCTCTCAATTACCACCATTCACGTCATTGTTTCTTTATATTCTCATAAATCCGACTAAATGAATATATTAAAATAAAATAAAAATTAATTTTTGTTGTTGTAGTTCACTACTTCTCGAAACCTCTCTAACAAAATACAATAGTTTCTATTAAGTAAAATAGGGTACCACTGTCATAACTGATGTTAAAATACTAATTATTAGTTTTTTAAGCTATAATTTATTTTAAGAATGGGTAACTTATATAAAAGATATATTTTAGTTGGTAATGAATTTGAACAAAAAGTAACTCTATTTCATTAAAATCTTAGGAAAACAAATATTTTTAAAAAATTATTGAATTAAAAAATTATTGAATTAAAAATAATAAAAATAATATAAGTAATTAGTAATTATTTAAAATAATTATTAAAAATAGAAATCAATTATTAATTGATATGTTTATTATTTATTACTAGATGGCTTATTATGTATACTTTATATTGATTAAAAATAACAACTAATTATTAATTGATATATTTATTATATTACTGAAAGTCTTATTATTTATATTATACCTATATAAATTAAAAATAACAAGTAATTAATTAATCATACACGTATTATTTATTACTAAAAGTCTAATTGGAATGTTTAAAGTTTTTTCGAACAGTAGTGAACTACAACAACAAAAATTTATTTTATATTAATTTTATAAATTAAATTTTTGGCTGTTTCGAGTACTGCCAAATACCCATCATCAGTGGTCTTGGAAATAATTCTTGTGTTTAATTATTTGTAAATAATTTTTTTTAGACTGCCAGAAATCGAACTTGTGTCCTGCCAAAATTGAAGCTTAGAGTCAGCGCACTATAACAATTTAATAAATAATACACTTATTGTTTATCATTAAAAGGCTTATTTTAATTTTTTGATATTAATTATTATTATCATTATGGTTAAATTATTACTCATAAATTATTATTATTTTTAAATTATTACTATTATTAAATTATTATTATTATTTAATTATTATTATTATTAAATTATTATTATTAAATTATTATTATTATTATTATTAAATTATTATTATTATTAAATTATTATTATTAAATTATTATTATTATTATTAAATTATTATTATTATTATTAATTATCACTATTATTTAATTAGTATTATTATTAAATTATTATTATTATTAAATTATTATTATATATAAATAATAAATATATAAAAATTTATTTTATTTGAGCCTATATATTTTATAATAATGTAAATAAAAAATTTTTTTAAACTTACATATTTGAATCCACCATTTTAAGAATAATAATACTTTTAAATTGTTGTAAATTTAATAAATGTCATCATTTTGTCTTACAAAATATATTAGAAATATGGACAATACTATCGATATCTAAAATTCGTTTGACAAATACACGAAGCGATTAGTGATAACAACAACAACAATAATAACAACAACTGACGTTAAATAAGTTAAGTGGTGACTGACAGCAGAATTAGTCGAAGTATGTGTGGTAGGAATCCTTGAAATGAAAAAGGATTCTTTTTTGTCAACTGCTATGCAGCAAGTAGATAAAAAGTGAAAGTATCTTAAGTTTGAAAATTTTTTTATTTTTTAAAAACATTAACAAATAACACAGCACTAACGAACACTTTTTTGCATAAATAGAAATATTTTTCTCTGTCTTCGGATTAAGTAATTATGTTACACTTTGACACTTTAAAAATATTTTTCAACATATATACTCGTATGCATAGCTTGTTTTATTTCTTTAGATGTATTGGATAGGTATTTTATTAAATTATTATTTTTAAATATTGTACTTAATATTCATTTGAACAAATAATATTTGATTTCAATTAATTTATAATTTATTATGGATTAAAATGAATTATTAAAAGTAACTCCTTATTACGACTTCGAATGCTTGAAGCCCGAAGCCCGTGTATTTGTATCTGCTCACGGAATTTTTACTATGAATGAATAAACTTCACAAACACAGTGAAGACAACATAAACGTACATGAAATGAAATACAAAGTAAAAAAGAAGCATAAAAATCAACAACAAAAATAAGTGTTTTGAAGAGAATCGAAAAAAGGTGAAAAGTATTTACTGAGAGTTCAAAGCTTTTAGTCGTAGTAGGTTGACTTTTTAAGGGTCGAAAATGTCATAGTCACAACAAATGAAAAGCTCTACATATACACTTATAAGCATTTATGACAATTACACTACACTACACTACATTGTCCATCTTTAACTATAGAATAACATTCATAATAAATCTAAAGAATAATAATGGAATACTGAAACTAAAGTAAAGTAAAAATAAGTTAGACATCCATGAACAAGTCATTGCTAAGCAAAATAATCTCAAATCAAAAGTCGTTTCGAGAGTACTGAAAATATGGATATACAAGGCTATTATCTACCTATTATTATCTGGTTAGATGGAAAGTCAAAATCTTAAAGTAGAATGAATGCGATCGCTTATACGTGGCCAAAATGAAAGCTTATTAGAAGAATAACTGCTTACGTAAAAGTGGTAGCAGGACATTATTGAATAAGAACAAAAAATGAGATAGGGAATTTGTTAAGAGATATGAAATACAAATCCTATAGTCTCCAGAGATTAGTTCTGAAGAATCTGTCGTCAGGATGGGTTAACCATGTAACATGCAAAGCAACCAAACTATTAAAACGTAAATTGTGCTTGTAAATACTCAATCGAATTAGAAAGTTGAGGAATCTATGGAATATTTGTAACAAGTCATATGGACTGGAAGAGTGTTATAATAGAAACCAAAGCTGTACTTTGCCTAAAGCATCAATGAAGAAGCAAAAGAGATACTTAAGTATTATAATAATTTGTTTACGAATTTTTACTGGGATTACTAATTATTAGATAAAATAAAGTTTCTCACTTTGAATTTCATATTTTTTTTCTATAAACGCAATTGGTAAGATATTAAATATATGCAAACATTATCGATATAATACGGTCTGGAGCGTATAAGTTCTGTAATAAACATTCGTATTAATGGAGAGAATAAAAGGAAGTCCTCAAATTCAATTCTGTCTATTATTTTCCATTTAGAAATATGATTTTAGTATTTAGTATTAGTATTAAATACGTAGAAATACGTATTTAGTTAAGCATCTGATAATAGCAATAATATAATATCACTATCTAATAATAGTTATATTTTGAATAATAATCTTGTCTTATAACATATTTTCAATGACATAATTAAATTAAATTATTTAACTTTACTTATGCAATATTTTGCGTATCATTTACGATCATTTATACATATATATTTATATATAGTTTGTGTAGTCTCTAAACAAATAATTAAAAAATTATGTATCAAATAAGTAATATTAAATAATAATAAACAATATTGTAATATATACAATAGATATACATTGCACAATAAACTAATATTACAATTTCAAATTGTAGTTCTAAAATTTATAAATCATAACATGTACAAAACAATTGTACCAGTAAAAGCTTTAAAAATAGAGCAAAGTTTCCGAAAGTTCGAAAGTAAGCAAAGTCATTAATTATACTTTAAAAATATTAATTTAAGTCAACCCGTTTAAAATAAATTAAATGCTTTATACTGTGTTTAATATTAAATATTATTTGGTTTTTATTTATTAGAAAACTAATAATAATGACCAGTAATTTAAATAGACCTACTACACAAAACCAAAAAAGCTATAGTCCTTATAACTTGTTAGTCCAGAGAGAGAGAGAGAGCTTTTACTCTATAAACTTCAGTTTCTGCTTTTCATGTCATTTTTGCAATTTTTATATACTTGCAACATATTTTCCAGCTGGTTCTTTGTTGTTTTCTATTTATATATATATATATTACCACAATTTGAACTTTACACTTCGTATTAGAAACAATAACAAAAGGACAATCATGATATTTATTGTCATGGGTTAAGTATTGCCACATTAAGTTTTCGAAGGATAATAGCATCATAAGAGTTAACATGGTGCTTCACTAAGAAAATAGAATGATGTCTTAAACACTTATTATTTATTGAGCAGCAGTTGGTAACGTGCTTCAAAGGACGATTGCACAAAAACTGTAAGTGATAAAAAAAATTCATCCACAAAAAATATTATCTAATTATAATAAGATAATAGTAATAAATAATAAATTACCAAAAAAAAAAAATTTAACAAAAATTCTGTGAAAAATAGGGTTACAGCGTTGTATGGCCAGAAAAATTTCAATAAATTAATCAAATTTTTGTAGTTGTTCTTTCTTCATTTCTGTTTGAACCCTTCTAAAGTGTATTTAGTTAACCAAAAAGAGTAAAATACTTATGTTAATTAAACGCATTATTTTTAATACACTAAGCGTTTCATAACTTCATGTATTTCAGGTTGACTTCTCGAAAATTTCTAGAATCTCGATAAATATTAAAAACACACTCCTATATTTTTTTTTTTTTGTCAGAGTATGAAAAGTCATTCGAAGGTAAAGCATGTCGATACAAAAAATCAGGTTTATAAAAAGAAATATTATTTAAGTTTTCAGAAATTCCTAAAAATGGAACATGTAGATTTAAAGACTACATATCACTATTATAATTTGATGTGAGGGCTCAGTTCTGTCGTCATTCCCGTCTCTTATACATTATACAAAATATGTTTTCTATCTGCTGTAGTACATTAATATAGTAAATTATACATTAACTATTGAAATTAAAAATTCCATGATTCTGGAAAAGCACAATAAATAATCAATTATAAGACCAAACTCTTTTAATAAACTATTGAGAATAAGTACTTTAACTTACGATAATGTCAACTCTAGAAATATTGTACAATTTGAATTATATATGGTTATGATGTGATTTTTGTAAAATTATTTTCCACCAATTATAAAATAAAAACAAATGATATGGCAACTCCTTATTTAAACTCATTATTTCTTAGAATATGTGCAACGTCTACGTTATTCGTAGTTGTATTTTCAAAATAGAATTTTAGGTCATGCATGCCAATAGTTTTCTATTTTCTTTTTTTATTAAAAATAAAGCATTTTCCTTATAATATTCTAAACAAGGAAGCTAAAAAAAGTGTAGCTTCTATAGATAAAAGCTTTTCGTAAATAAAGGATATTGAGAAAGTAAGCTAAAAAACTTTAAAGCTAATAGTAAAGTTTTTCAACTTTTTTAGTTCATACATGTATCTATAAAAAGCTTATATCTTGCTATAAATTATAACAGTATAACAGTTATAATTTAAATATTAGAAATAAAAAAAGAACACACCTCCCATCTAAGGATAATCCTTATTGTATTTATTTTCAATGAAATTTGATTTCACAGTAATTTAACCGCCTTCATATTAACAACCCACACAAAATTGCCTTAGAATATTTTTGTTTTTTGAATTTAATTATTTTAATTCATATTGACGTCGTTATAGACTAATATTTAGAATAATGGTAATTATTTATTGATACCGCTGGCCTGGCAGGATATCAGGATACCAATCACTGATTACATTTTAAATGTATGCTGACCTCCTTATTCATATGTGCTCTGTTAGTATAAAAAATTAAGCTAACAGCGGCTCTATGCCTTATGCCAGCTTCATACAGTACATAAATGAATATTTAAAACGCGGATAGCAATCAACCTAGTTACGATTTAAGGACAATAAGGAAGGAATGTACGCGTTTTGTTTGCATTTACTGTTGGCCTGAAAAATTTCCTTCCTATCATTCGAATGACTATTTTTAGTGAGCATAGGCGGTTGCTATATTTAATATTGACGTAAGAATTTTAGATTTCACTAAATGACATTTTGACACATTTCAAGTGTGTTAAGGAAATACAATTTGCGAAATGCAAAAAATGAGGCCAAAAGGACAACATGCATTAGCAGTGTGAATTTTAAATGTTTTGTAGCAATTAAAAATTAAATTACATAGTTCAGTTCCTACAGTATGATATCAAATATATGATATTTTTAGTTAAAAAAATATTTTATATTTTTTATTAATTATTTTTTGGTGAAAAACATAATTTATTTCTATTTACTTCTATTTATTATTTAAAAATTATTTATAAATTTATTTATAAATTTAAATTTATTTGGCAGGACCCGAGTTCGATTCCAAGTTCGATTCAAAAATAATTATTTACGAATAATTAAATACAAGAATTATTTCCAAGACCACTGATGATGGGTATTTGGCAATACTCGAAACAGCTGTATGGTCAGTCAAAAATTAAATTAATTAAAATAATATAAACAAAAAAAATAAAATTTTTGTTGTTGTAGTTCACTACTGTTCGAAAACAACTCTTTATAAATTTATTATTTTATTTATATTTACTTATTTATTTTTATACTACATATATACAATTCATATATTTTTATTTTATTTTTATATTTAGTTCCAGTAATCATTTATTATTTATTATAGTACATATGTAAGAGAAGCAAAAACACCTAACTCTAATATATTTAATTAAGTTCATACTTTTAGAAACAAAAAGAATTAAAGTTTAAAAAAAACCGTAGACTAGGTCGTGTACTGGTGCTTATAAACTATTGATGTTTTTCTATTTGTTACTGAAATATCCAGAACATAATTTGATTGTTACGATATTTACTTGGGTGATATTAAAATTTAGATTTAATTACATTAACTGAAATTTATTTTTTTAGAATTATTTAGTATATTCTACCTTTAGACGAAGGCCTAAAATTTTCAGTTAATTTAATACTCAAACTTCATAATTCATATAAACTTCAATGAAGCAAATCTTTAAGTATATGCTATCCTTATATAAGGACTGTCCAGATCAGATAAAATCACGAGCCAATACAAGTCTCGGAATAGGTTGAAGGGCCGCAGAAATACATACGTTCATAATTTTTCTGGAGAAAAATAAAAATACGGCAATAATGTTAAATTTAGTTTTATTAATTGTTCATTCATTTATCTTTTACAATTCTATAAGATTGCAATACGTAAATTATATATGCCAAGAAATATATACAAAAGTTTTTGTCAAGTAAATTAACCTGAAGTGTGATAAATTATTGAAAAAATTTTTATTCATTTATTGGGGAAACCATAAAAATAAAATAATGTGATGTTACTAAAATATAACAAAGAAAAATTTACTTAATTGTGGTAGATTAGAAATATGCCGCGGGACACAAATATTAACCGGGGACCGGAGAAGGCCCATGTGACGTGATTTGCACATCCCTGTGCTGTAGACGAAGTACCAAAATATCCTAAATTCAATATCTATAGTCTAAAAGCCATAAAAAAAAGGTAAATCATAAAATTTTAAATTAAATGACTGATATTTCAATTGAATAGCCATCTATAATGTTTTATTGTTGTTTTTGTAATATTTAATTTTTTTTTTTTTGTTTGTAACTCAAAGTAAAGTTAAATAGCTATAGCTCTAATATTTTAGTTTAATTTTTGCATTTAAAATAAATATTAAAATATTCATAAAACAAAATAAGTTATTCATAAGGTATTTTTATCTTACGATAAATTTTATTCTATATGTATATTTTAAATAAGGTAAAAGAAAGTAAAAAAAAATAATAAATTTAAGATACTTCTTGCACATAATTTACTACCAACGTTTAGGAGATGCTTAAAGGCTTTAAGTAAAAAATTGCTGCAAACAAAAATGATTCAGTTTATTAAGATATCAGCTTTAAGAAGAGTAACATTTTGCAACGCGACTACAACTTTTACACTCGAACACTTCACCTTTTACCATCTTCATTTGGAAGATGCAACTGGAAGACGCAATTTCAGTTTTTAATCTTAGCAAAAGGTTTTTCAAATGTACGAGTATTATATCCAAGTTGACACCAACATCCCACCAACTTCAGTAAATCTTGTTCTGTGATATTATACAACTGATTTTCCGACATTAAAGTGACAGCAAAAAAAAAGTGCCGGGTAAACAAAACGTTTCACTAACGACCTAAACTGGCATGAGTAAATGATAAAAAGAACCAAAGTAAAGTCATTTCACCCACGAAAAAGAGTATTTTAAGATACACCTACACGCAAAATATCTACACAAAAGTGTATCTTTACAGCAGAAAAACAGTAAAATAACAAAACAACACCAAATTGTACAGCATTTACGGGGTTGGTTGGTGGTGGGTCGGAAGACCGGAAAATGCCTATATTATGCCGGGCGAGAAAATCGATATGCTCGCAGCACACCGCTACCGCTGTATCGCATTGTTTGGTGACAGGTTGTTGCTAAAACGCACAAGTGCATATACATAGAGTGTATGCATAGAGATTGGATGGGTGGATGGATGGGTTGGAGAGAGCGAGTGGTGAGGGTGGTTTTCATGGAAATTATGAATTCTAACGTGCTTCGGTTAAGATAATTTGCTTTTAACTAAGCACATTATTATTATGCATTTCCATGCATTTCAGTAATACTTTAAATTCAAATATAAGAAAAAAAATGCTTGGAAAATAGAGTATGAGTGTCAAGGTTCAAGAAAAACCATTAATATTCACAATAATTAAATACAATAATAAATAGATATAAAAAAAAAATATATATAATTTTAAAATTATATACTAAAATGCAACTGCAGTGAAAAAAAAAACCCTTTGCACTGAAGTAAAAGTAGGCGTGAATGAGATTTTAATTGCTCGTAAAGCTTGAAGCTACTAAGAAATTTATTACACACAATAACTTGCAGTTTTATTTCACTTCTGCAATATCGAATTTACCATTCCCATTTGCAATTATGAAGAAGTCAATGACCATTTTAATGCAATTTTAAATCGAGTGTTTGCATTTCCCACCTCATAACACACAGTGCGAAAAAATCGAATATATTGTATTTTTTTTATTTTTTTATTTTAATTTATTTGCAAATATGCTAATGTGTCATTAAATTTCTGCCAACAAACATAAAATAACTTAATAATATGTTTACCACTTAAAAGGCCGTAAAATCGGTAATAAAATATTTATAAGGTGTCTTTTGCTTGAAAATAATTTGTGTACTTAATAATTTATTGCTTTTAAGTTATTAAATTTTTTTAGCAATTTATTTATACGTTTAAATAAAAACCTAGGCGAAGAAATTTAATAAAATGTTTTTTATATGATGAAAAAAAAAATGTATAGAAAGTAAATACATCATAAAATTATATAATTAAAATGGAAGTTAATTTTATAAAAAGAAAACATTTTATTATTATTTAAAATGGTTGTAGTGAGGATCTGTCCTTACTGAATAAACGTACAGCCATAATTATTGAGTTTTTTTTTAAAGAAATAATACTGGAAAATAATATAAAGAGGTTTTTTCGAACCGTAGTGAACTACAACAACAAAAATTTTATTTATTTTTTTTATATATTATTTTAATTAATTGAATTTTTGGCTGACCATACAGCTGTTTCGAAAATAATATATAAAAGTGAAAGAAATTATCTTTTCAATTAAACTATTACTAATTAGTCACTTATCCTTTTAAACTTTTCAATATAGTATATAAATAATTTAACAGCACTATAAATAAATCTGTCAAAATTGAAAGTGACAGGCTTTGATGTGTTTTTTTAACATTTCTTTTTAACAAGATAGAAATCTATTTGAATTACAACAAGTAAACAATTTTCGAATCTTGATATATTCATAAAAATCAATAATCAATATCACTGATGCTCATACTAATGATTAGTAAAGGTTTAAACACAAAACATGTTTTTAGAATTAAAACTTACAACAACATTGTTAAGAAATATATTAAAAATCGTTTGTAAAAACAAAAATTATAGATAATCTATAAGGTTTACAAGATTTCTAAAATTAATCCAATTAACTTAAAGTTATTTATTAAAATTCTTAATTATTTTCATATGTTTGCATTATAAAACTGCAATTAATTATGTATTTAAATAATAATGTTATGTACCCATAAAGTTTAATTGAATTTTAAAGAATTATATATTAATGTATACCTTCTAATATAGGTATCGCAAAGCACTTAAATGGAGATATATACTTAAACTATTTAAAGAACTTCACTATAATATTATCTGCTTCAGAGATATCCGTAAAAGTTGCTTTTTGTGTCTTCTTTAATGTCAGTGATCGCCTATTGTCACATAAGTTGTGAGTTGTTTTAAATTAACCTAAAACCCTTTAACGCAGTGAAATGAATTGTAAGGTTATGGACAGATTATACATTATACCTATAATTCATGTCGCATATTGTGAGAACAATAAAAATTAAGAGGGTACCACATCTATTCCGTCAGTTTCTGGCTAATGTATGTCACAGCCTGATTTGTCTTTCTTTATATACTTTCTAAATACACTTAATTATCTAAAAAAGGACGAATTAAGGTAGCTCAACTTGTCTACCATGACACTTCCTAAATGAACTTAGTGGTCCAAAAAAGATCAAATTAATAGAAATCTTAAAATTATAAATTTATAATTTATATGCTTTCTAAGTTCTAAGTT
Organism: Teleopsis dalmanni; assembly: GCF_002237135.1. Classification (NCBI taxonomy): domain Eukaryota; kingdom Metazoa; phylum Arthropoda; class Insecta; order Diptera; family Diopsidae; genus Teleopsis; species Teleopsis dalmanni. Next base: position 171,487,089 of record NC_051846.1, read on the forward strand.
TATATTATATACTAATTGTAAATTATAATAATATTATTATAAATATGATGCAGAATTGTTATATTTGATCGTAAATAAATTTTTGTGGCTATAATGGGAGAAGTGAGAACAAGTGAAAAGGATATGGATAATTGACGTAGAAGGCTCTGTGTTACAAAACTGATGTCTGGATGAAAGTGAATTGTCAAAAACATGTTTGTTGGATTGAAGAGGTCCCAGATCAATTTACATTTCATCAAAGAAAATTTTGATGAACTTAAGAGCGTCAGATATGTTATAGTGTGAGCGTATAGAATGGGGTTTTACGGCATTTTTGACCGCACTATCTGCTTTTTCGTTTCCTGTTATTAGGCAATGACTCGAAACCCAAACAATAAGTAATTTCGGGAATTTAAGTTTGTATTAAAACTGTTATTAATTGCATTTATTGAAACTACGGAATCTAAGTGTACGGCGTTTGAATTTGCTATATTTTCAACAGAAAAGATACAGCTAAATGGCTGAAGGAGTGATTGATTAATGACGGTGTCGGAGAAAGTAATACTGAAAAGGATTCAGTAATTATAAATACTCTAAATCATTATCGAAAATCATACTTGCATAGTGTTGGTCATTGTTTTGTAAGTTTCCCATGCGGTAAAGACGGTGGAAAACCGAAAGTTATATTGAAACAAAAGATTTCGAGTCTGATTTTGAAAACAGAATGATTTTCTCGATCATTCTTGGGAGAGTTATTTTTCTGTTTCAAACGGTTTGTTTTCACTAGAAAACATATTCCATATGTGGTAAAATAATGAATTTCTTGACCTGGTATCTCTTTCATTTCATTTTTAAGTATAATCTATAATAACTACCTTACACTAGCGTTAAGAGTAATATAAATTTATGTTCACTTATTAGGACGAATGACATCCTCAGGGACAACAAGATTGATCCCATTAAAAAATACATAAAGGATAGACCCCTGAAACTATTTGCGAAAACTGACACCGCGTTATCAAATCTTAAAACGGTTACAGGCTCCTTAGGGAGGTATGCAGATCTGAGATCAATTATTGCTTAGTCTGATGAAGTGATAAACAATAATCTAGTCAAGGTGTAAAGAGGGGTTTTGAAAATACCTCGAGTTCAGAAAGAGTAAAAGTGCTTAAGTGCACTAGCTCAAAACAACTTCAACATAATAATTATTAGAAAGCTGTCTCTTTTACGAAAATAAGTCAATTTACGCATACAAATAACATTAATAAATAAGGTTTGAAAACTAAATATGAAATAATTGCAATAATCGCATTATATGAAACAGTAATGAACATTTCTTTTACATTTTGGAGCAGAAAACAAGAACAGCCGAAAGATTGTTTTAGTCCACTGACCCAATTTGATTTTCTCTGATTAATTTTTTTAACAAAATACAAAATTCCTTAAATACAATACAATCGAATCATATATTGCACGCACATATCTTTAAAATATTTCAATTTTGAACAACTGCAATTTTGTGCATTTTCACGTAAAACTCATTTCCTTGTAAATTAGTGAAAAGATATAAAAAAATAAAAATAAAATATAATGAAGCTACCAGTACCAGAACTGCTAAACTATGCTGCGTCATTCATTATTTTTAAGTTTTTCAAAACAGGCAGAACAATTTAAAGTATTTCAGATGCAAACACACAACAACAACACATACACAATACACATCCATCGTATCTAGTAACAACAGCAGATACTGGCAGATGCAGCAGAAAGTAATGGCAACGGTAAGAATATTAACCTTTTTACCGTTTGTATGTAACTACTATAAACATTGTAAAACATAAAGAAATATTGGTAAAAATTATTTTTTGATGTACAAAATTGTATCTAATATAACATCGAAAAATACAGACTTGAGCATTTAAAAAGAAGAAGCCACAATCAATTGCAGTCGACAACAGACAACAGTACAACAATAAAAACTAAGTTATTTGCTGTTTCATACGTTGTAGTCAATTGTTGTTGTTGTGGCGGTTGTTGTTGTTGTCTAACAATTCAAATGTAATCAAAAATCAATTGAAATAACAATAAATACGGCAACTACGTATACCAAGTCGAACAACCAAGCAGCAGCAGCAGCAGTAAGTATCTTGTAGTGTGATGTATCTAAGCAGTTGGTTAAATTCGAACTTAAACTGTATGTTGCGCACAGGTACACTCCATCTACTTCATCCACTCCATCATGAGGCAAGGCAATAAATTATTGGAAAATAAATTTCATGTTAAGACGCATGAAATCGTTTCGGCGTCATATCAATCAAGTTCAAGTTTCATACATAAATTTTTGGGCGGTAAAATTGATAACAAATGAAAAACATAAAATATTAATTCCCTACAGTAAATGTGAAAAGCGAATGCGAGTTCTTTGATTTCTGGTATCGTTTACTTCATTCAATCTTTTAAAACAAAATTCATGAAATTATTACAATATTTAATAACACTCCGAATACAAACTACAATTTTGTAAAGTTTTTTGTAAAAAATTATTCAATTCAAGTTTTAAGCTGACTTCCGGATAAAAATTTGTAGGAAAGATTATTCATATGATGTGAAGTTTTCTGTACTTTGTTTAACGATAAAACAGTTGAGAAACCTTTCGACTCAAACGAGATAACAGTATATAGAACATTATGTTTATGGAAGTAAATTACTCGTGTAAAATTTAAAATTGTATATACTTTTTCGATACCGAAAATTTATTACTTTACTGCATAAACGTTTATTACAAAATTTATGATAAGAAAATTGAATTAAATGAAGCATATACATTAATATTTACAGAATCCAGAAACAGAAGAAACAAAAACCAATCTATGTAAAAGAGAAAAATTAAAGACCATAATTATAAATCGAAGAAAAGATATATACTCGTCCTTTATATCATATATTTCACACTGTGACAGTTACACTTTCTCTTAGAAAAACAGACTCATCATTATGGGAATAGTCAGGAGATTGTATGAAAAGCTAGATAGGATTAATATATGTGATAGATATCGACTGTCAGGATAACCTAAGTCACAAAACGATAATCTTAATGTTTGAAAGAAATTGAAACTTTAGGCTCGACCGCACGGATTTGGCAAACAGATAATGTCTTACACAACCTGGCAGCTAAAAATCAAGTGATACAAAACTGGATGCGAAACTGTTGGCAATAAAGCAGCGGCCGAATTGGCTGAGGAAGCCAATTCAAGTCAACCATATGGGCTGAAATTAATACTTGAACTCAGCAAAAATCACTTTTAAGTCTAAAAAAAGACTTCATCAGTAGTAGAGTAGTTTACCTAGAAAGGTTCTAAGTCTACAACATACTTTTTCTCAAACTAACCAGAAGTGGTTTACCTATGAAGAATCTAACTCTAAAATACTTTTCTTCCCAAGCTATTCAGAGAATAAAACCAAATATCTCATATATATCTCTTATCTAAGATCGGATTAGATCAGATTTAAAATCAAAGATTAAAATAATAACCGGTCACTGCTTTCTTAATAAGCATTATGCTGACTTAGAACAACCGACGATGCAGACTATGTATAGAAGACACAGAAACATTCTTGAAAAATAAAATATATCTTGCTCTTATAAAAAATGTAAGATACGAGTATAATATTTTACAAAGAATTGATCCAAAACATCGATATGGAAAAAATTAGAACTTTTTTAAATACAGCTAAAGTGAAAGAAATTCTTCGCTAATATAGATAGAGCTAGGATAGAATAATATATGCCAATATTCAAGCTCACAAAATACTACTAATGACATTATTTGACAGGATAAGAGATTGGAGGGTTGGGTAGGACCTCAGAAATGTGGTTAAAGTGTTTAGGAGCTAACGGAACTTTCGTTCTAATAAATTCCAGAAACTTGCTTAAGAGAGAGAAGATCACGAAATCGATTGATATAATAAATGTTATGTTTGACTGAACATTTAAAATGTATTTTAAAAAAGTAGTAATATAAAGATACCGTAGAAAGGTGAAATATTACCGCTTCTTATTATCTCACATCATCTTATAGTATAAAAGACTTTACTGTAATTATCTTTTACATTACACATATAAAAGTATTTTATTTTATTTATTTATTTATTTAAATGCATTAAGGGACAACCCTTTTTATTGCAGTATCTTAAAGCTAATTTAAAGAATTAAAATAAAAATAAAAAATACAATAAAATAAAATAAAAGAAGTAATTAAAGTTAAAGTTTATTAAACTAACTAATAATTTAAACTGCCTTTGAAACAAAATTTTGAGAACTTGTGTAAATATATTCATTTTTACTCTTGATCTAAGTCTTCATAAAAAAATCAATGTTACAAAATCTTTAAAGTACAGTTTTTTACCAGACAGTCAATAAATAAAACTATCGATATCTTTTATTAAATATCTGTCGAAAGCAAAAGATTTTGTTGTTTAATAATTGAATTTAAATGATTTTCTTTATCCTGACAGATCAAAATGTCTGTCTGAGATGTATAAATTTATTTTATAACAAAGAATTTTACTTAATGCCACCAAACGGAAAAGTTGAAGAGCAAACTATTTTCCATACTTTCCGTGCTATTCGTACTCGTAGACACAATGTGTTAGGAATGCTTTTTCAAGATGCACTTGGAAATTTCTTTCAATTTTTAAGTAATATTGAAACAGTTTTATATTGTTGCATAAAATAAATAGTCATGCAAATAAACTAAGAAGGATAAAGGTAGCTTACAGTATGCCGGAAACTCTAAATGAGATACCGGCAACAGATTTAAAATAAAATATAATAGCTGAAAAGCAAACCAATGTAAGAAAGATAGTTGCAGAAACTTTCATAGATAGTGCTTTTATGCATTTATATATTTATACATATATATACATATATATATTCTACATATATATACATAAACGATGTATGTGAATACGAGAATGTGTAAAATACTTTTCTCTTCCAGCAATGCCATCAATGTTTTTGCTGGTCGGTTGTCGGTTGTCAGTCGCAAAGCGCCCATAGTACACCCACAACCGCACCACAAGCTGGCAGTGTTGGTAATGCATAGCACAAAACTTTATCCTAGACAAGTCTAACATTTTACTACGAGTATTAGATTGAATTCCCTTCTGATGGTGGAAGTGTTGTGCTGCCACACATTTATATTGTTGCAATGTTTGAATAGTGCGCTTCCAGTCAAACTACTCCTATAAAATGCCGGCAAACGGCTGCATCTATTTTAAACGAGCACGAGCACGAGTACGAGCGGGAATAGTTTTGTTTGCTTTGCGAAATAAGGAGTGTGAGGATATATTCTCTCCGTCTCTTCGGTTAAATGCATATTTACCGAGTGGTATTTACAGTAAATAATGAAATGATTCTGTGTATTTTGTGGGTTAAAAATAGTTGGGCGTACATTATGTACGGACATCGCATTCACTGGTAAGCAAAATGTATGTAAAGGGATTATGGGAGTACTTTTATGGGAAAGAGTTGTAATACTCTGTTTCATACTGGTATATAGAGTACATAAAGTATTGCAACTGTATAAGTGTAACATTGTGGTAGGTCATGGAACTTTTTACTATTTTGATGTAATTTTGTAGAGGAAAATTTGTTCCACAAGTGAAAAAAAAAATAGTTTTAGAAAGTAATAAATTTTGTATTACGTGCAAAGCTTAAGTAAAATGCAGCTGATGGCAATTTTAAGCATTAACATAAGTTTGAGAAAAACACACTTTTTTCTTACATATATTTACAGTGAAAAATTTTAAAATTTTATATAAAAAAATATTGAAAAATTAGTTATATCATCTTTGCTAATACTCACTTCTTGTACGGTGTTTTCTGGTTTTTTTGTTGACATATTCAGAAATCTTTCCTGCGATTGGCAAAATTTTTCTGTTTTTTTGTCAAATTTTTTCTTATTTTCTTTTACACCACCAATTTGTTTTTTCCTAAACTCCTCCAATGACTCGATATGTTTATCTGATAAGGTAAGCTAATAGAACAATATACAATGAATTGCAGATGTAATATAAAAATTTCATTTATATAGCAATACCATTTTTTCCCTTTCCTCTTCGATTGTGCCAATTATGGTACCAAAATGCTTTAAGCTTTCACAAATGACATGTTCATCATCAGTTTGAGCTGTGCCAATGCACTCGAAATTGAAATCCGTTAGTAATGTGGCCAATTGCTTCATACGACTCGATAAAACTGCAATGATAAAAAAAATCAAAATAGTTATAAGATATTAATTCTCAAATAGATATCAAATTTGCGCTTGATTTCAAATTTAATTTAAAAAATAAATACAAAAATACAAATTTAATGTGGAATGTTTATAATGGTATTTCATTTGTAATTTATCACTTCAAGGCGCACAAAAGTGAATTCGAAACCATAAATACCAAAGTTTAATTTAATTTATTGTCGTTTGTTAATGATTTATTGTTTAAACAGTCATAAATTAAATTAATATTATGCGAATGGCTTAGAAAATGACGTCTGACTTTAAATACGTAAACCAGCAAACGATGACAGGTTACAGGTATTAAGTTTCATAGAAACAGAACTGTATTGACATTATACTTTTCCATAAAGTTACCGAGTAAATGCTACAAAATATTCGCAGAAGACATTCATTGGCTTGTGGAATTTCAAGACTTGAATTTCAAATAAATTACAGTTTAGGTTACTTAAAGTATCTTAGATACAACGTCTTTTTTTTTTAATTTGAATACATGTTTGTCATAGATATTTTTCATATTGTATTTAAATTAAAAAGATATTAATTACAAATATTTATGATCTATTTTTATTAGTAATTAAGTGTAAGATGGTTATTAAGGAAGAAAATTTGAGGTATCAAATTAAGTAACTATACATATAATTCTAAAATTTTAATTTAATAAGTTGAAAGGGAGTCTTTTAGATACAAATATCGATAAACTTTAATCTGTTTCCACTTCTTTCTTTAATTAGAAATTTTTATTAACGTTTCAGTCTATGTGACATTTATATCCAATTATTTTTCATTTAATTTTGTTTTATACAGACATGCATATTATAAAATAATAAATTATTAAAGTAAAAAATAAATAATATAAAAAAATTAAAACTAAATAAAATAAAAAAACTAAAAATAAATAAAAAAAAAAATTAAAAATAAATAAAATAAAAAAATTAAAAACAAAAAAATTAAAAATAAATAAATTAAAAAAATTTAAAACATAATAAAAAAAAATAAAAACAAATAAAATAAAAAAATTAAAAACAAAGCATATAAAAAATAAATAAATAAATAAAATTTTAAATTAATAAAATAAAAAAATTTAAATAAAATTGAAGAAAAAAAATAAATAAAATAAAAAAGTAAATAATATAAAAAAGGTAAATAAAATAAAAAAAGTAAATAAATAAAAAAAAAATTAAAAACAAAAATATAAAAAATAAAAGACTTAAAAACAGAAATATAAAAAATTAAAAGAATTAAAAACAGAAACATAAAAAAATTACATTATAAAAAATTAATATATAAAAAATTAAAATATAAAAAATTAATATATAAAAAATAAAAAAAATTAAAAACAGAAATATAAAAAATAAAAAAACATGTATACAAATAATTAACAAAAAATATAAACAAGTATTAATTAAATGAATACAATAAATCCTCCTAAAAATACATATCTGGATCATTAGTTTATATGGAAGCAATACAAAATTAAAACGGATTGAAATTTTGGTACATTCCAAATTAACACGGCGTTCTTTCTTCTAACACCGAGTAAACAATCCGCACTAGCAGGTTTAGGCAGATAACTGCCTAATGTTTTTACTAACAAACAGCAAAGAATATAAACATGGAAGATATTTGATGATCTCCTCTTTCTAACTATCATCGTAACTTCTATAATAATTATTCCAGCTAATATACATTCTCAATGCGTCTTTTTATAGATAATAGATAGGTATAGGTCTATATAATATATAGACTATACAGATAGGTCTATATAAAATCTAGTGATGAAGCCTGTAAATATTGAAATAACATACTATTTTGGACGAATGATACATCCGACTTTGGTCTTTCTTACAAATTTAGTTAGACGTCTGTATAGACCCCATTTTCACACAGTCTATTGCATATATGAATATTAATTATAATTTTCTATAGAAACTTGTAGTATTGCCATATTTCAAAGATTAAAAAAAAATCTGGTAATATAAAATGACTTGAAAAATGAAGGATAGGCATTAATGTAACAAATGTTTATAATTTCATTGATCTATTTAAAAAAAAACTAAAATACTAATCTGTTCAATAACCGTTAAGCATCGGTATAAGTCCTATTTCCAAACTAAGAAATCAGTTTGTGCAAAAACAGATAAACAGATATGTGTACTTTATCACAAACATAAATCTTTATAGGATTGGAGATAATCTGTATAACCTTTAAAGTGTTATAAACAGATATCACTATATTGAAGTTTATATAAAGATTACGTTGAAGTTTATATAAAAATTTTATAAGTCTTTGAGAAGCTACCCTTTACACACTATGTTTAGGTAGGGTATGAAAATATGTATCTTATTGAAAGCATTATTCACATTTTGTTATTTTTTATTTAAAAAATACAAATTAGATTTAACAATGTTAAATATTTATATTGAACAGTTCTAATCATTTAATGATGTACATATCGTAACTTAGTCTACATGTGATTGATATAAATACCCTACATGCATGTGACAGTCAATATGAGTTTTTGACAAACAGAAGTAAAATAAAAATGAAAACTTGTTATTCTTTTACTTTCTTTTAAGTTTTATTGATATTTTTACTGTAATCGTATTGAAATTCTAATTTTTAACGTTTTATTAAAATTTAATTGCACCATATCTTTATCTGATATCACTAACAAAGTTGGGGCTCAATATCTATACTACATCGAACCAGTTTAAGCTAATATAACTTTCCTTATTATCTAGAAAGTTTATGTATTTTAGGAGATATCAAATATTTTTATAATACCCATTAACATTTATTTATAATCTGATAACTTAAAATAAATTGGAAATTTTTAAATTATTTGATTGAAATACAAAATAATGAAAAATAAAGAATTTTAGCTAAATAAAATTAAAATGAATTACTCAACCGTATAATTAAATACTGAGAAAGTATTAATTTTTTTAATTGTCTAGGTTTGTGAAAATATCGTTAATAATAATGAAATGCTAATTTTTCATAGCTATTATATACACGTACGGGTATGTATTTTTTTCATTTACCATCAATGCCGAACCAATTAAAAATAAGTACTAAAAAACTTAAGCTTATAAGTTTAATTTGTGTTAGCGTCAAAAAATAGGTGGGCATAATTAATAATTGCCACTTAAGGTAAATTTATGGAGAAATATATTGAGATAAATATATAAAAGTATCTTTAAAAATTTTATCTAATTTAAGTGATGTCATGAATACAAAACTAAATTTTTATGAGCAAATGTGGTGGGTTTATAAAAAAGCATTTTTGCAATAAAATATAATCAGACAACTCAAGAGAAATGACCTTAACCATGCAAAGTAAGATAGAAAAAAAATTGATTAAAAAAATACACTAAAAACATTAAGAGATATTATACACATATCATATAACAAACCTAGATACAAATACAATTTTTTGGCATTTACTGCCATAATAAATGCTACAGACGTTGCCATAAAAAAATAAAAATCAAAAATTCGTTAGTTTGAATTGGACGACGGTGCGCATGCGTAATCGACTTTTTTTTATCATATGACTAAAGTATCTCGTACACAAGATTCGTTATAAAATCGAACAAAAAAAACAAACAAATAAACACAACAAAAAAGTATATAAAAATCTCAAAGACTGATATTACTTTAGACCAGCTGGTGATGTTGTTGACCTAATTTGGTGTTTCTGTTTTGATATTTTTATTCTTAATTATTTTTTGGGGTCTTAGCGCAAGGGTTTTTGTAAGATGTACGCTTTTGCGAAAATGGTTTATGAATAAAGTTTATTAGAAATAAAATATTTTATAGATAAGCAAGACAGTCTTTCAAACTAATAAAAAATTAAATTAATTTTTTTTATACATCTAAAAAAATTTTTATGTTTGGAAAGAAGAGAGAACACGTTTACGTGTATTAGTAAAGTGAAAGTCTTAATTCTTGGAATAGCAGATTTGAAATATAATTCCACTTTTATTTTAGTATTTAAAACATTTCGCAAAAGGACCGGAGAGAATAAAAAAAAATAATTGGCTTAAAATACTTAATTAAAAATAACAATTTTCACAAAGAAATTTATATTTCTTTCGTTTTTTTTTTATAAACAGAAATTTTAATTTCTATTAAAGTTATATTATTTTTAAATATTCAACCATATAAGGCTTATATAAAAATAGTTATAAAATGAAAAGCTCACATAAATAAACAAATAAATTGCACCTTCACTAATAAAATTATTATAATTATACAATTTTCAATTTATTCTACTTTAATTCTAATTTCGTAACTATAATTACTAGTTTGTTTACATTTGTAGTTATGAAATTCATAGAAATCACAGATACATAAAAAAATTCAATTAATTATTTGCAGTTTTATAGGTTTTCAATCCACAGGTAATTCTAAAATTAGCTACAGCATTTTAAACTAATTCAAGGTCATTTTTACAACAAATAATCTTCATAACAAATGAGAATAGATATAATATATAATCATAACCTCTTCGCACTTCTCTGAAAAGCTGTATTCATTATTTCCAGTATCTCGCAAATGTAGTAGTTTTGATTTTCATCAGTCGAGCGTTTATTTGTGTTATTCTCGAACATCTGAGTTACATACATTAATAATTAAATAAACGGAAAAAACAAAGATAATGTATACCTTACATTTGTTAAAATATTATATCAATTCTCCATAAGTAAAACGTTCTTTATTCGGCATGATCGAAGCAAGTTTACGCTATAATTTATATACTCGAAATAAAACGTCGATTAATTTTTATTTAATTACACTCTTGAACCGCTTTTAGAGACCGTAACTGAATGCAGTCTGCTTAGTTTTAGTATATTTAGTTCAAAGTCAACGAAATTATTTATAAGAAAAACTAAAAAAACATTCAGAATCTTCCAGTTATAAAACTTTTAGTGGTTAAAAGTACACAATGGCTGCCAGTATATAACTATAAAAACATTACATTATTATAAAAAGTATAAGATCACGCGCTCCTAAGGCAGTGAACTCAGAACAGTACTGTTCACATTTGCTTTAGAAAAGGTTTTAAAAAACATAAATTTTTAAAGCAGAACTATAATTTTTGATCACAGGTGTTAGCCCTTTGGTGACGACATTGCTTTATAAGAAAGTTAGTGATCGACAACAATTCCCAAGAACTAAACGGAATTAGATTAACGCAGACAAAATTAAAATATGGAGTTGAGGCAACAAACGCTCATAATAATTTAGGTTCAGAACATGACTATTAAGTACTACAATGTTGAAATAATTAATTATTTGAAATAATTAATTATTTGAAATATTTAATTATTTGAAATAAGTAATAGGAAATAATGTATTATCGGAAAGATTCATGATAATTGTCTTCACAATATTTATCTATATATTAATGATGGTGTTGATTTGGTACTATCATACTATATTGATAGTTTTATCAATAACTATAGTTTGGATAAGTATAAAACTAATTATACTAACTTCAAAAAACAAAATATTTAAATATTAATTAATTTTATTCACTAGAAAACTGTACTCAAATGTATCATTACTAACATAAAATGCTGACTAAGAAAGTAAATTACATGGACACAAATTCTTGGAAATTACTTAGCAAAAGTACATACGGAGTTTACAACAATTAATATACAGGGTTTTTTTTTAAATATATTATTACAGAAACAATACAAATGTTATTTCATATGTGATCATTATAATATATTGAGGGTAACAGAGTTTTCTATTGAAACAGAACACTGCAATTTACTGAAGTAAGGCAACATTAAGGAAAGCAAGTTTTAATCTATAATTTTAATTAAAATTTATGTATTTAGTTTTAATTAACTAGAAAATACCATACGTAGAAAATATTAGACTAAAAAAGTATACCTAAAATGATAAGATATTATTATAGAAAAATATTTTAATTGAGGCACAATCAAAATTATGTTATGAGAGCAAAAAATACGAAAATCCTTATTAGACACATTTTAATCCATAAATGAAAAGTCTAAAAATAAAAATGGGGTCATGACATCTAATTGCTCATATATGAACTTAAGATTTAAGAAACCTATATATTAATCCAATACAAATATTGACTTATTTCGAATTAGATGAAATTAAATAAATATAGAATTCTATATAACAGGCAAAATCAAAAGTATAATCAAATGCCAAAACACATGGTAATCCAGCACATAATATGATTGAAGAAGAATGTCTACTTATATAGCATCAAAAAAAAAAAACTTTTTTCAGTGCGGCAAAAAGAATTAAGACTGGAATGTCTTTTATTATTAACAAAGTCAAGAATCAAAGTCCCAAAATCTTACTCCTAGCCTGAGCTGTCATATAAAATGTATCAAGAATCTCTATCCGCATTCAGATGGAGGCGACATACTCTTACGTCTGATAGTCTCATCCTTTTGAGATACATGCCAATGTGACCCACCAGGAACCCTGTCAATATCTTATCTTTGTCACACTTAATAAAGAAACAAAATAATAGGTTGAAAATGAAATTGAAGTGTGTTTAGTAATGTAATAACCGATGAGATCGAAGCTAGTGCTTTCATTTCAGATTAGATACTATAGTTGTATCTAATTTTATTTCTTTTATGTACCATTTTATAATTACATAAACGGAAAGATTGCATTACTTTCATAGGTATGCTCATACGATTCAATAGTTACGAACCCAAAAAATGCAGAAAGCTAGAATTGAAGTAGATTTCGAAACACCTGATGAACACTAAAAATGCTTAGGAAATCTATTAGTTGGAGATCTCAAAAGAATGCAATATGTAGTAGTCGCATATTTAAGCTGAGGTTGAAGTTTTAAACGCCAACATCACCACCTTTTAAAATATTTCGGACTATTTTGTACCATATATAATTCATTTTTTTAAATTAAATGTTTTTATATGAATCATGAATTAGTCCAAAATCTTCTCTCAAAGGAGAATCTGTATATGGTCTTCGTTTTAAACACTCATTCAAATTCTGGTTACTACGAATCTAAATAGATGTTCTGCTCTATCTGGTATTGCTAAGAATCATGAGATCAAATCATAAAAACCATAAACATTCTGGTTACTACGAATCTACATAGTTGTTCTGCTCTGTCTGGTATTGTTAGGAATCATGAGATCTATGTTTGACTTACGACTAATCAAATTAACCTAACCTACGATTACGCGAGTATATAAATTTTTTAAGGAAAATACCCTGTATAAATATATAAAATGAACAATCACAAAATGTGTAAGAAAAATACAATAACTTTTTAATTCTCTACTGTGACAAAAACAAAAAATTATAAAAAGTAAAATATTTATAATGAAGCACTCGGAATTGTATGAGGAAGTGAAGTACTTAAGAATATTAATTAATTTAACTGTACTTGTGTAAGTTGACAAAAGATTAAAAGTACTCTTACATACTTCAGCATTATTTAGTACAAGACAAATACTTTTTTCATATTTAATGCGGGGTTTATCTGTTGACTGTAGATAAATCATTTAGCATTGCATATTACAATGCAAAATTAATTCAATAACAGTTTTTATATATTAAATAATTATAATATTTATTGTTTTATTGTATTTTAATTTCAAAATGAATTATGGGCAGCATATACTTATATAAGCATACGTAGTCAGTCAGTCAAGTCAGTTGCCAACATTAATCATTTTTTAATAAAATAAAAATAAATAATAAAAATTTTAAAAATGTGTGCAGATACACAATAACAACAACAGAATGATACAGTAACAATTATTGAGGGCGTCTCATCTTAAAACTGCATTTTTATGCATCTCAGATGCCGTTGCGAATTACCCATTTATTTACTTAATACGTATCTGTTGTAAATTTTATTTTCATTTTTATCCCAATTTTAATGCAGTTTAATTGTAATACGCCGCTGTTTATATTTGTAATTTTTATTATTTTAATTTTTATTGTTTGTTTACGTTACGCTGAGCAATGATGATGTTGCCAGAGTCAGCAAACAAACATTACAACAATTCTGCCGCCATTGAAATGGAGTAAAACAGTTTTGCATGTTTACAATAAAACTAAATAAAATACAAAAAAAAAGATACAATATACCGGTGCAATTGTCATTTGTCAAATTAAACGCAAAAAAAATTTAAATAAAAAAATCGGCTTATAAAGCAAATAAAAGAGAAACTTAATGCATAAAATACGCCTCAAAAAAAATTAGGTTAAACATTAATATTAAATTTCCACAACCAGAAAAAAAATTGTATTTTATTGTCATAAGTAAAATTCCCTTAGGATTTTAGCTTGAACAATTTAAAAATTATTTTAAAAAAAGCGTCTTTTTAATATTTACTTGCATATGAAATTAGCGCAATTTATTTTTTTGTCAGATACTTTAATCAAATTAAAAAACAAGTCATATAGAACGCCCACTTAATTGTTATAAATATTAAAAAATCATCTTTACTTTAGTAAAACAAAAGAGACCCCAAAACGTTGGTAAAAAAAAAAACTCATCACCAAATTTGGTGTTTTCCACTAACCCAATTTTAAGTGATTTTTTAGCTGTCAACAGTGAGTGAACATATCATGAGTAGCCCCATATTTCGAGTACATGATAACATATTTGCCCATGGTATATACAACATATGTACGTATTTCCCCATTATAAACAATATATAAACATTAAAAATACTTTTTTTTTTCTACATTTTATTGATGTAGTAAATAAAAAGTTTCATTGAACTTCTGAATCAATATTTTATTAGTTCTTCTGCTACTTCTCCGTAGTGTACGGTACGGTACGAGTATCTGTGCAGTACACATATAAATTTATTCAGAAGAATTTCTTTTGAACTTTTCCAAGCCTATAAACACTTAAAGTGTCAAGTTATAGAAGAAGTGCACTTGTCCAATTTTGTGACTTGTCATTTTTGTGTACAATTTTTTTTATTTATTTATAAGTAGCTACAATTTACCGCTCACTTCAGTTACTTACTTCCACTCCACTCCACTACTCTCTGCTTGTTATGCCATTGCAGTGACCACAATTAATTTAAAATCGCTTTATTCGTAATTTTATTTACTCAATTTATTACACGCGTGTGTAAATTGACACCAATTTCAACTGATTTAGACCTTTGTAGTGTCATGTTACTGTAGTTGTAGTAGTTATTCCCAACCATTGTTGTTGTTGTTTATGACCGGCTACCTAATCATGGCGGTTTTTTTAATCTGCTTACATTAACGGTAATTAAGTTTCGAAAATCACCACCGGCCAATGTTTCAAACTTATTGTTTATCGATTATGTTTTATCGATTGAAATTGTATTTATGTTAAATTGACTATTTGCTCTATTAAGGGCTTAGAAAATTTTGAACTTAATTGTACGTGTATCTATAATCAATCGTAGGAATTGTGTTAAGCTGGTCTCTACACAAATTCTTTGAAAAAAATTTCACTTTTCTTAATTGATTTCACGAATGCACTACATTAGACATATATTTTAATTTGGATTAATTAATATTATAGATACATACAATTTTATGTTATTTTACTAAAAGCTATAATAGTAGGCACATAGCCAGGAGGGTTTTAGGGACTGAAGCACTTAACCAAAAATGAATCAAAAGATTTTGAACATATATATTATAGTTTTATATAATATATTATATTATATATTTTATTAAATATTATATTATATTTTATATTATATTATGCATTATATTATATTATATATTTATAAATTTTTTACTAATGCATTATGCTTGTTGAATAAAATAAAATTTGTTTGTAAATGATTTGTTTCAAAATACAACCTCTCACTAAAGTACAGTTCCCGTTAAAGGGCCTGTGCTCATATAATAGATATAATAGACTTAAATATGGTTCTCTTGATAGCGATAACTTAGTTAAATTGATAGAAGAAAATTATCTACAGATTTAGCTAAAAGATAGAAACATTGTTGCCTAAATACCCATTCTCTTAAAAAAATTATGAGCTAAAAACTCAAAGACTGTTAAGTACAATAACAGTGGCAGACTAAAAATACATTAAGTTGTGTCACAGAATATACTTAGGGGATTTGTCCAGTTATTACAAAACAATGGTGTCTATTTTAGTGGATTAAGAAAAGTATGTCTTAAAGAAAAATGATAACCTTCAGATATTCATAAAAGAATATTACTGTAGGTACAAATGAAAAAAAGGTTTGTCTGTAGTGAATACTAATAATCGATATTTCTGATTTAAAAAGTGTAGCTGCGACTTATACAGAGAAACGTAAGAAAGTTATACACCTTGCATTTGATAATCCATAATTGTAATTTAAAAAGTATATATAGGAAGCTATGTATGTAAAAAAACGAAAAATAATTAACTTAAATCAAGTTTAGAGTTCTAAAATTGGAGATTTCACTTTCAGAAGAATAATCATAATATATATATTAGTTTTTTTGCCCATAATTAAAATGTAAAATATATTATAATATATATTATATCGACCTATCCTTAGCATTCCTGTAACAAAATTTTAATTATTATTAAAAGAATAATTTTATATATAAATGGCGGTTACTTTAAAAATATGTGATTAATGGTTACATCATAACATTTATTTGATGCGATCTATTAGAAGACAGAAATTTTGATCTTACGTAAAAAATTAAATTTAAGAAACTGCTTTTAAAAATATTTAATTTTTAAAAGGAAAAAAAGGAAAATAAGAAAGATCGCAGGTGAACCTCTTAAATATGACAGAGTTATCAAGATTGATTTGAAATCATTTAGCTCAGTTTCGATTAAGTGGTGGTAGAGATAACAATAATCAGATAGAAACTATATAATCCGAAACAGTAAAGCAGCCTCTTATGTGTACTCATTTTAGAAAGGTTAGTTTAGGTTAAATTATATCAGTGACGTTTTAACTATACGGTAACACAATAAGCCTGTGGGCCTAAGTGGATCCCTTGGGATCGCTAGTATAACCTAATCTAACCTATACTAGCGACAACCTACTTGAAGGTTTAAAAACTACCTTAAACCCTTCGAAAACTTTAAAATGCTATTTAGTGGGAGGTATTGGAGCTGGCTTAGATGCTCAAAAAATTAAGCCTTTAGCATAATCAATATCTGATTTTAGGCAGCATTACAATAAAATGATTACAAGTGTGGTTTTGCTATATGATAGTTGAATTTATAGGATATCGTTCCAGTTAATAACATATGTGCATTTTAGAAAAATATTTGATAGCTAAGAAACAGGCATGTTTATAACGCATCAAGGTATCGTCAAAATACTTTCTTATCAACAATGATATTTAACTTCTTTTTAAAATATATGTGAGTAATGCTCTTCTTCTAGTTCTATGTATTAGTTTTATCAAACCTTAAATTTTCAATTAACTTGTAAAAGTAGACAATATTTCTTCAAGATTGTGGTTACCTTAAAATAGATCGTGTAAGAATAATATATATGTATAAATGGAAACGTTTATTTACCCCATTTCATCTAATCCCAGTATTATAACTGGAATTTTGTTTGTCTTTAAAATATTCTTAAAGACAGCATTTAATATAACTATCTATACACCCTACATACTTTTTAGTTTTTTAACGCTAAGTTAAAAATGCATATTGATATATACAACTTGAATTACCATAAACTCCTAAGTATTACATTATAAAGATTAAAACTAATTGCACAAAGGATGGATGATTAACTGCAACAATAAACATACAAATAACCTACATACCAAATTGCATAAACAAATTCAGTCGTTTAAGCGACTACCTACAGAATGACCTAATAACCAATTACCATGTCGTCACGCCATTAACCGTTTTCAAATTTGTTCCCTTTTATGTTCGCTGTTGTTGATCTTTTTCTGTCACAATAACTTTCATTTCGCTGTCATCCATCCGTCTGTCTACCTATCTGTATGTGCGTCAGTCTCTCTGGCATTTACGCCCATATTAAGTGTATAGTCGTAAGTCGTATTATATTAAAAACGTACTTAAATGGAAAAACTTTATTTTCTATATGCATTTGTCTGTATGTCTGTCTGTCTGGCGGTATATCTGTTTATCTACCGAACCATTTGCGCAGTATCCGCAGATTTGTAAAGTGCGACAGGCACTGCATTTGGCTCTTTTCTTCGGTGCTGCTTTGGCTTTGGCTTTGGCTGCTCTTGGCGGCTAAGCGTCATCATTAAATTATATTAAGAAAATTTTGCAATGCGATGCGATTTCTCAAGCAAAGAAACAGATACAATTAAGTACAAGCCGAGTTTCTTTTTGCATTTCTACCTTTTAAGGTTTCTTGATTGGATTAATTAAGTTAGCGTAAAAAAATAATTTAAATGACGCACGTCACACAGTGGGGAACAGTGAACATTAAATAATTTATTAGAAGCACAAAATTAAAAAAAAATATAATGCAATAGGCGTTATATATTAAATAATTTAAATTACTTATTACAAATAAGTCATTTAGTTAATGAGTGTGTGTAAATACCAGTTAACGCGTAATTTTAATCTTTTGAATATGCAACTAACATGTTTAAGTTACTTCTTGTGTAAGAAAAAAAAAAAATAATAATATTATTTTAAAGTAATGTAGATAATATGTAAGAATAATAAACTTTTTAGTGTTTAGTCTTATCGGCTACTGTCATCTATGGCAAAGTTTTTATATTATATCAGAATATATTTTTCTTTTGTGTTAAAAAAATTTAAAGCAAGTAGCATTTTGTAATGGCATATAATATAACATAACTTACACCTAATTATTAATAACTCATATTTTAACTCATTTAAAATGTATTTTAAATTCAGTTCTGGGCTAATTTTACATATTTTCTATTGTGGAACCTGAGGCATTTGCAATATCTGACTTAATTATGTCAGAAAACGATTTCGACGATTTTTGTTTCCCAAGAAAATATTCTAAAAATTAATAAAATATCTAATATAATTATATTTATTCATATTTTCTGTCACCTTAAGGAATTTTCTTACTTAAGTAAATGATTAATGAGTTAAAAGTTTAATAATTTATTAAGAAATATTAATCTAGTGAAGGTATTCGATTTAAGTTTCTATAGAAAGTAGTTACACGTGAAACAAAAGAGAAAGCCGTACATTATTTGAAGGATGAGGAATGGAATTAGTATATTGTATATTAGTATATTGAACATGCCAATTTTAATACGAGAATATTAGTGATATTTCTTCACTGTTCAAGAAAAGGTTTATATATTATAATTTGTCAGTTCGATACGAAGTACAATAGCACAGATTAATAATAAATTGGGACTGTGAACTGTCAAAACAATTTTTGGATGAGTGCTTCGGTATCCTGAAGCCATTATTTCTTTCAAAACATAGAAAAAAAATGTCTTTATATGGTTTTTTGCAAATTGGCATATGTGCTACCTTTTAATTTTCAATAAGAATAATTCTTAAAAAGCATTCTAATAAAAGTCAGTGAAAGAATTAATATAATTTTTAATGAAACCATTAAAACGAAACTGCTTTTAAGTAACAGTGCATAAGATATGTAATATTTTCTAGAATTTTTCAATTCAAATCCGATCGGTTTTTACAATGGTTTCAGCTCAATAATAAAAATATGGTTTATTTATAAGAGAATATAAAATAACTTTAAAAACATTCTTGATATGTTTTAAATTAAACATTATAAACATTATCCAAGACTTTGGTTATTGAAATGCACTTCATTTCATGTTTCGTACATAAAACTTTGATCTAGATATGAAATTTTTGTGTAACATACGTCATAACATCGAAAGATATTTAAAGTTTTGAACTTTGTAGTAGCCGTCCCTAACAACAGCATTGATAGTGCTATTAAAACATTCTCTTTAACATTTCACTATGATTTGGAATATCTATGTTGGTGATTTCAGTTCATTACAAACAATAATGAATAAGAAATATTAGACTAATGTATATCAATGGATAAAACTTGAATAATGTTGCACAGGAATAAGTAAGCAGTACTAATATAGTATTAAATTTTTCTTCAGAACACGAAAACTCTAATCTTCTACAAGCATTTAACACTACTATATATGTACTATATAGACTATAGCGTCTGGGTTCAACTAGAATTTTATTGAATAAGCAATCATAATAGTTTGCAATCGCTTAAAATAATAAAAGTGTAATAATATAAACCATATAAAGTAAGTCTTAAGGGAATTAAATGTATACATAATTACCGCCCTTAAAACTAATAAATATTGCAGTTCGCTGGGAAAAAGCGTTATCTTTTTTATCGTGACAAACATACTTGGTATGGCGTTTTCAACTGATATTTTAGGGGTTCTGGATTCAATTTAAATTCAATCTCGATCTGTCAACTTTTGTTGTCCAACCAAACATTTTTAGAATAATCTAACATTTTTTTAATTAGTGTAGCATTTATATTTTCCACAAATACATATATTATATATCAAATCAAATCACACTTTATATGTCTAATCATATAAAACAGCTGTTTATTTCAGGGTAATTTTGCTACTCTGGATTATACATTTTGCCCCAGATTTACCAATTGAAAACGCCGTTAGTGTGAACAAAAGAATATGCCGAATGTGTTACGACATAACTCATGTAGGCCTCCTATAGGTCCATTGCGTTATCACATTAGTTTTATAGAAAATATTTTACTTTTATTCAATTCTCAATACTTTAATTTTCAGTTCACTTCAAGCTAGATTAACCTATATGTTACATATGTTTCTTAATTATTGTAATTTAAATGATAGATTAAGTAATACCTGCGATACCTAGGGGATCCACATAGGCCTGTTAGCCCATTGTGTTAACATGTAGTGAAGAAACTCAAGGTTTAAAGCCACCTAAAACCTTTGACGAAGCTTAGAATGCTGTTTAGTAGGAGATCTTGTAATTGATTAAGATCCTCATGAAAGGGAGTCCCTAAATCTGAATGATATTATTTGATATATAAAATATTTCTAAACGAAATATTAAATTTATTTGTTCCACTGTCTCGTCTCTAATGTGATTTTGTCAATACGGAAGTAGGTATTACAAAGATTTAAATTATGATGCTTTTCAAAAACAATAACAATACCGCGTATAAATGAAATGTAATGAAGAACCTTGTAAATTAGTAGCTGTATAAACTTCAATTCAAAACTAAGTTCATTTAAAAAAATTGTATGATTTTCGCTACAGTTTATTGAGGCGCATTCACACATGCTTGATTATAGATTTTTACGGTTGTTGCATTTGAGAAAACAGCCATACTAAAAGCAACTTAGACAACACCATATAGAGTCAAAGAGACTTTTCCCAAACAAAACAGACTAACAACGATGTTAACATAAAAGTGCAGGTACCCAGTTAGATGCTTTTTCATGAATGAATAAATGCATGAATCAAACGTAAACTTTGTAATTATGTTATTTTTCATTCGATTATATATATTTTATACAGAGTTTACAAATGTCGCAAAATAGAAAAAAAAAGAATAAAATAAATCAAATATGTATATGTGACTTTACGATTTAAAAAAGTAATTTTATTTTTGTTTTTTATTGTTGATTGTTGACGACTACTTAAATGGATTTTTTTAAATGCCGTTGTGTTGTCTAAATGCGCTTTTGTAAAAGTTAAATTCGTGTGTGAAGTCAGAAGTGGGTGTGTACCCTGTTGCATTTCTGAAATTTGTTAACATATTTGAAAACCTTCCGGACATAATCCTACCTAAATTTGCCAAATGAAGCGCCTACTCGCTTGCAACTTTTCGCAAATTTACACATTACCCAACCGCGAGAGAGTGTGTACTAGAAAATGCGCTTCAGTGGCTTTGACATTCGTCCACACTCGATTAAATTCATTCACTTTAAAGTGTATCTACAATGAATGGACTTTTTGAAACACAGTTTTACAGAAAGAAGTAAAAATGCCACGACTGACTACATTTGTACTGGTAACGAAGTTGCTCCTCGCCATATACGTTTTCATTAAATACTCGTACATATTTGTCTAGCTCTCGGTCTGTCAATCTGTTTGCCTGCTTGTCTATCCAAGAGTCGAATTGTCTGGCATTTTAAATGGATTTTAAGCTTAACAAAGTTTATATTATTTTTGCATTCAAATAAACTCCATTATTTGTTTTTCCTGCTTTATTCATCGAGCTTACTTGTTGCAATTTGTTTGGATTAACTTTTTTTATTTATTTAATCTTATCATTTGTGGAAGAAGTGCGTTTAAATACTCGTATAAAGCATTTAAGCAGTTAATTGCAAAAATAAATTTACACTTTCGCTTCATTTAGAGATTTTCTTATCTGACACCTATACTAATTTTAAAAATTTAACTTTACGAATGAATAGTATAAAGTCACTTCTCTATAAATATTGGCTTACCATTCCAGCATTGCACTCACAATAATAATAAATTAATTATTTACCTGAAAAAAAAAGAAAAAATTATATTATCATTTAATATTAATTTATATTATTAGCAAGTATTGAAACTATTTTTAATATGTGAAGGGACACTTAAGTTCATAAAGTAATGTAATTTATTTCTTTGTCAACGGAAATTACCACATAATCAACTTAGGAAAAAATGTAAATATTTATCGACCACAAATAAAAGGTGTGTCCTTTGCAAAATGTTCACAGATACGCAATATATATCGGGCGTTTCTGGATTTAGAACGAAGCAGCTTAAAATGTAATAAAAAATTGTTAATTATGTTGTAAACTTTTCTGCTGCAATAATACTTAAGTGAAACATTCCAACAGTCTTATTTGAAAAGTGATACATTTTCAATTTGCAATATATGACGGAAATTGTATTGCAATAATAGATGCACAACACATAAGCGTGTTAGTGCAAATAACATCCACATAAAATACTATTTCAATAATAATTTATAACCAATTACAGGAAATTATCTCCATCATATTTACTTAGTGCAATTAATGTTATGGATCCTGCTAATGCAGAGCAGTTATCCAATACTTTATTAACTCGTTTGAAATACAATATTTACTGTTTTGTAATAAAATATTAAATTTACTCAGATAAAAATTATTAAATAGTCAAATAATAATTTTTCATCATTAATTTCTAATCAAATTAATGATTATGTACTAAAACATAGTTGCTAGTTATCTTCACAAAACAGGATATATAATATTTAAAGAATTTAATATGATTGAATATTCTGAAAAATAGATAGATAAACCAAGAGTAAAAGAGAAAAAAAATAGAAAAAGGGAGAGTTAGGTAAAGGATGGAGGAGAGTTGTGAAGAGAGAGGAAAAGGTAAAGAGAAAAAAAGTAGAGATGAACAGAATAAATAGCAAAAATAAAAATAGAAAACAAGAGAAAGAAAATACAGAGAGAGAGAGAGAGAGAGAGAGAGAGAGAGAGAGAGAGAGAGAGAAAGAAAATAGAGAGAGAGAGAAAGAAAATAGAGAGAGAGAGAGAAAGAAAATAGAGAGAGAGAGAAAGAAAATAGAGAGAGAGAGAAAGAAAATAGAGAGAGAGAGAGAAAGAAAATAGAGAGAGAGAAAGAAAATAGAGAGAGAGAAAAAGAAAATAGAGAGAGAGAGAAAGAAAATAGAGAGAGAGAGAAAGAAAATAGAGAGAGAGAGAAAGAAAATAGAGAGAGAGAGAAAGAAAATAGAGAGAGAGAGAAAGAAAATAGAGAGAGAGAGAAAGAAAATAGAGAGAGAGAGAAAGAAAATAGAGAGAGAGAGAAAGAAAATAGAGAGAGAGAAAGAAAATAGAGAGAGAGAGAAAGAAAATAGAGAGAGAGAGAAAGAAAATAGAGAGAAAAAAAAAGAGAGAGAGAGAGAGAGAAAGAAAATAGAGAGAGAGAGAAAGAAAATAGAGAGAGAAAGAAAATAGAGAGAGAAAGAAAATAGAGAGGAGAGAGAAAATAGAGAGGAGAGAGAAAAAAAATGGAGAGAGAGAGAAGCAAAATAGAGAGAGAGAAGCAAAATAGAGAGAGAGAGAAGCAAAATAGAGAGAGAGAGAAAGAAAATAGAGAGGGAGAAAAAGAAAAGAGAGAGAGAGAAAAAAATGAGAGTATATTTAAGAAAAATGTAGAAAGGTAATAAAAAGAGCAAGGAAAAGTGATAAAATAGAACGTAAGAAAGAAGAAAAATACCGAACTTATGTCTACAATGCATGGCTAAGATACAATCGCTGGCTCCAGCAGCTAGTGAATGTCATTGTGGAGTCGCTGTCAAAAATCATGAACTTCAATGATAGTTGTAGGAATGCTTTCGACATAACAGATAAATGGAAATAGTAGGAGAAAGAGAAAGAACAGTGAGAAAGAGAGTGAAATAGAAAGAAATATACGAGATAGACACTAAGAAATATTGGGAGATTGGCAGAGGAGATTCTCACTGAGAGAATCTCTTCAAAAGAAAGATGAAGAGCGACAGAAAGATATAAATGAGAGCCAGAAAGAGCAAAATCAAAATGAAATAAAATAATAAAAGAAAGACAAACAGAAAGAAAAAAAAAATAGATGGATATAAGAAAATTTTTCGAATAATAAATTATTTCAATCTTCTTAGTGCAAAGATCTAGAGAATATACACTTGTTTAACGAAATTATTTGGCTTCACTTCAGTAATAACAGTTAGGTTTGTAAAAGTAAACACACCTAGAGCGAAATTATTTATTATAATACTCTTTAATGCGAAACCCTTGAAAGATTTATACAATGATTAGAATATGTTTTCAAATAATGCGTTTCAAAATATATTGTGTAATGTTGATACTAATTGAGAATCTTACAATAGCATTTTGTAAAAGTTAAATCTTATAATCTAAGTATAACCTAAATCTATGTCTTTAAAATGGTTTACTATAATAACTTCTTGATTTACTCTTAGCTGAAACTATTTGTATGTGTCAGCGCTAAAGTAATTCTCCCAGTTGTTTAGTAAAAAACTTATATTTTTTCATTTCATTCATATAAAACTTATTTGTATAAGTTGAAAGCTCTTACTCGAATTAGTAATAATAATTGATATAAGAAAATTATAATAGAGTATGTACTTCTATGTACAATAATTATATCGATTTTTTCATTCTTTATATTGAGTCAAAATCAATCAATATTCTCGTTCTTATGTTCCCTTACAATGAATTACAGGCAATTTTCAAAGCAAAGAATTTAAATCAAATTTAAAACACTATGAGGTTTTAATAGGCAGAAAATTTATCTATACAAGTCCGCCATTTCTTATTGTAGTTAACTTAGTTGACTTTTCTGTAGATTAGTTTATAGTATAGACCGCCTTTAAGATTATGTGAAAATATGTCGTGTGAAGAGGCAATTAAAAATTAATTTAATAGCAAAAGCCTGTAGAGATAAAAAATACCGTAAGACTAATAACTTTGTTATATATATTTATTATATAGACAGGTATGATGTGGTGTGTACTGTGTCAATTTCAGTGCTGTGACATGAAAATATTTTTAAAAAATGACAACAATGTCAAAAACTCAAGGTGATGTGATTTTGAATCTTGTATGCGGCATTTCTCTTATTTTGCATTATAATGAATGTATAGCAGCAGAAACAACAGCAGCACCTCGTGGATGCCGGCTTAATTAAATTATTATTGAAATATTTTGTTTAAAATCTCATAAATTTAAATTTCATTTGTATCAAAAACGAATAATAAAAAAAAACATAAAATGACTACAAAAAATTCCATCTGCGAACGGTTCAAATGTGAAAAAGGTATTTTCACTTTTCAGCTGTCGGTTTTGAATAAAGCTTAGCCGCGGCTTAACAATAAAATGTTGACAACATTTTTTCACTTTTACTATCTGTCTATTTGTAAAACCATTGTTTGTTAACTTATTTGATAATTCTTTGAATTTCACTTTTTTTAAATTTGTGAAGCTTTTTGTTTAACACAATTTGCATAATTTGATTGTTATTATTTTAACATTAAAAATCTATATACACGAGTATAGGAGTAGAAAATTTTTTAGCTATTTGTTGGCGCTTAAGGTCAAGAAAATGATTGGCAAGAATATTAATGGTTAAGTCAATAAAAAATATTTTCCAAATATAGAAAAATTATTATTTATAATAATAATTTGTAAGAAATTTCGAGGTATGTTTATGAATTAATAGAAATAATTGTCAGGTAAGCAAATAAACGAGCATTACAATATTTATATACTTATTAACATCTACAAAAATATTTAAATAAGTAGTTAAATAAATAAAAAAACTCATTATAATTGCAAAATAAATAAAAGAAAATTATCAAGTAAAATAAAAATTCAATTCGTATAAATAAATAATTATGTCAGATTTTTTTTTAATACTTTATATAAAAATAATATTTTGAGACGTGAATACATAACTATTATTAATATAAAAACTAAATAATTATATATATAAATGTGCAATAATAATTTTTTAGTAAAAAATAAATTGATTTCTAAAATTCTTTATAATGAAAGAAACTAAATTGTTAATATAACAGAAAGATATAATATAAATATATAAATATACAATAAATAAATAAAATAATATATAAAGATATAATAAATAAATTTAAATAATATATAAACATATAATAAATAAAGAAAATAATATATGAAGATAAAATACATAATTAAATTAAATATATAGATGATATTAAAAAAAATTATTTATACAATTATTTTTAAAAGTATTATTTAAAATATTTCACTATCTAATATAAAAAATAAGAACCAAACTAACAATAGCATATAAATAATATCACTAAAATATTAATAAATTATAATGTTATATGACATTTTAATTTAATTTTTATATGTAAATATGTTTTAAATAACATATAACCACAATTAAAATAAATATTAAATAATTATAAGAATTAATACATATAAAATTTTTATATGAATTTTTATTCAAATAAATATTATAATATAGATACTTTTATAACATTTTAATATCATAACAAAAATAAATATTTATATATTCTTTTTCATATATGAAGAGTATTCAATTAGTAATTAGATATATATAAAAGCTTACAACAGTAGATAAGAAAATTATCAAATAAAATATAACCTAATGCAAATAAATTTTTATTTAAAAGATGATTCAATTTCTTCTTTATAGTATATATAAAATAAATATTTATACATTCATTTTTAAACATGATATTAGGTAAGGAAATAAAATAAATTTAAAAAATAACGTCAACAATATTATGGAAGCAAGGAATATTACAGATGTCAAAAGAAATGATAGTCTGGCGGTGCAAATTTAAAACAATATATTGGTTACACAAAAACTTCCCAACAAAGATCTTCCAATTTTAGTTGGATAACAAAAGAGTAGCATTAATATTGCATGGTGACACAAAAAGCCTTCTTTTTGATCAATCCTACTAACTAGTTGATATACTGGCAATTCTACCAAACATCGAGCAACACAATCCATCCTTGTTATTAATTTCAATATTGCCGCCGTTTCTGAAGCTTGGTTTTTTTCTGATCAAATGTAATGGCGTGATTTAGTTCTGATTCACCAGCGGTTCCAGATCAGATTTATGTTCATTAATTAGGTTTTCACTTAATTTAAAGAGAATCCAATCATTGAGCTTTTTTATGATTACTTCATACAATTTACTTAAGTGAGTATTGTATTTAATCTTCGGTAAAGTTATCTTTTTAGTCATACTCATGATTTAATTGATTTTTGTATATGAGTAGATATAGACCGATTAAAACAAGAATATTTTTTACATTAATATTTACAGAACACAGCGAACAACTTTTTTCCCGATACATAATTGCTACAGAACAAAGTTTCTCAACGTGTGGCATACGCTCCATTGGAAGACAAATTGATTGTTAAACTAGGCAATTTAAAATTATAAGTAAATTGACTCCATAGTTAACTTTGGAAAAATGATGATTAGAAACTCTCTCCGTTTACAAAGTTTTTGTTTTCTGGGAATACGTAGGATAGATGCTTGTGTGTATTTTACAGGAGCAAACTACAAAAAAAACTAATAAGCATTACCATAGAGTACTTCACAGCCCAAATATATGCATATGCACATACCACATATACAGCAGGAGTGAATACTGAGTCGTTCTGTTTATAAAACAAGGCAATTTTAAACTTTACGATATTGAATTCACCTAGACACATCTTGTTGGTATGCGCCTATACAGGAGGTTGTTTACCCTATAAATCGTCTAATTTTTTTAAGGTACTCGTAATTAATAGAAAACGTTATACATTTTATAACCGCAAGATTTTTTTATGAAAATGAAACAAATACTATCGAAATTTTCAACTCTTTTTGATGATGAGGCAACTCCACTTAAATAAAAATCATTACTTCTTTATTCATATAAATATGATTATGTATCTATATTTTACTATCTACCATATATATTTATATGCATTATACTACTATTTAATTTAGCTATTTAATTTAAGATCTCATAAATATATCTACATCTTTATTCGGTATAAAGTGTATCTCAATGTCTTTTTCTATTAGCAATATTTGGTACTATCATTTATTTTACTTTTCAAAGTCAACTGCAGTGTTAAACATAGCAAAAAACTATATACCTGATTTGGCATGTAAAACCAGCATGACTTTGTTACGAAAACAGACAAGTTAAAAAAAAATTTTTAAAAATATATGCTTTTATTTGATATTAGCAAAAATTTTGCCAGAGGCCACAGAGAAGAAAAAGCGTCTGGTTTAACACTAAACGTCATTCCACAATTTTGCACGCGATACAATCACATCTACCCGAACAACGACTGCACTATTATTTGTTTTTAACTTTATAGGAGGAAGAAATTATTTTATTATGATAATTACACTTTTGCATCCCATATTTCTTATAACAGTATTTTAATAAAAGCTCATAATTAAATTTTCAAATTAGTTATTAGATATTATATTTCAGACAGATAGAGCACAACTAAGAAAAAAACAGTAGCAGACAAGTTGATTTTAATTGTCTTATCTTAGAGAAGGAATCAAGCACAATGCCTTATTATATGTGATTTTATAAACTGGTATGAAAATAAAAACAAAAATTAAGTAACAATAAAATAATAATTAATTAAAATTATATAGTAATTTTTTTTTATAGAAAGGAGTTTAGTTAAAATCGAATAAAATAATTCAAAGTTTTATTCTTACTTATAGCATCATTATTACACTCTGAAAACATATATTGTTTAAAAATGACTATAGACATGTCTTTAGTAGTTTCTTTGTGTTTTTTATGATCACTTCGTGGTTTAGTACGTCAAAAGATATATAATAATATAAAATTTTATCCGACACAACGGCGGTTTTAAGCCACAGTGTATAAAATTGATAAGAAACATATGTAACATATATATAGTGATTTTCTAGTGCAACGACGGTTTTAACCCAACACACTGAGGAACATTATATATATATATGTATATATATTCAATAAATAAAAATATATATTCATCTTATTAACCCTATTTTTCCAAACAGGTAAATCACAAAGCAATCGCCATAAACATTTAAGAGACCGATATACGACACCAGTGTTGCACCCAATCTCATACAATCTCAAGTCATCATCGTTACACCCCAACCAGAAAATAATCTCACATTTTTATTTATTACATTTAATTATATTATTTTAAAATACCATTTTAATTTACATGAAATAATATTATTTTAAATAAATACTCTTTTTAAAAATTGAACATAACATTCATTTGAGAAGTTCTGTCCCATCGAATAAATATTTATTGCAACAACTCTGGACAACGGTTGAGGACATCACAGCAATAATTCTAACGAAACGAAAAATCCGTGTCGTTACAATTGGTAACTTCTAAAGCGTTATCATTTTTAGGAGGCAAAAGATCTAATAATTAGCAATTACTTTGACATTTACTTTATAAATTTCAAGACAAAAATCTTGAAAAGCGCAAGTTATATTTCGATAATATTGCATTTGAGAAAAAAAATGTTAACTAAACTTCATTAAATGAATAAGAAGAAAATCTTCTTCCAACAAAATAGGGTTTTGTTTGGGTCATAAATAGATGAAAGTAAGGTTTCTAACAACGGTGCAATTATACAAATTGCACTTTCAATTTTGCCTCCATTTGGCATTTTTTTTTTAAATTCACTCTCTTAGTAACTAGCAAAGTTCAAAAAGATACTTCGGGGAAAATGCATTTCACTCAAATAAGAAACTGATTTCTGAAACACAGACATATGAAGGTGTGACAAAAAAAAAAGTATAAAAATGAAAGGGAAACTCTTGTTAAAATAATAGATAAAATGTGCCACAGTAATGGAGTCAAACAGTTAAGGCTCTATCTATACAGTGGTTTATAGAAAATAATGTACATTACACTAAAATCCTGATTTTATGCTTCCTACCAGGGGAAACAATGAAAAAAATCAATAAAAGCTACACTAAGCGGTTTTTCTTTATTCAAAATACTTTTAAAATTTTATAATTTAACCACTAAAAGATATATATTTTTCTAACGAATTGACTGCTTAAAAAATTGTTCGTGAAGTTGGTTGACTACTATAGTCGAATTTAAATGACATTGCTACTATTTAGATACATTTTCAGGGGGAAATGTATAATAAATTTGGTCAATATTATCTGATAATAATTACAGATACACGCGTACGTTAACATGGCAATTTTACAAATTTTAAAAAAAGATCATCTCAACACACATATGTAAAAATATTTATTATCGCATAATTTTAAACTTTTTAAGCATTTAAAATTTATTGTATATTTTTGTTTAAAAAAAGACAAAACAGTAAAAAACCATGCCAAAAACCAAAAAAAAATTGCATAAAATTTAGTTTACTTGACAAAATTTATAGCAATGGTTGCTTGCCAACAAGCGATAATAGTTACGACTTATAATGTCATTTTACATGACAAAAGATTTTAAGTAATGGAATTTTGTCTGTGGTCATGTAAGTTTACAAACTTACAAACATTGTCAACCTTACATATATATGTATCTGTTAGATACTATTTTTATATGAATATACGAACCCATACAGATTCGTATGTATACATGTAATAAATAGCAATAAAAACCATCTGGTTTATAAATAAATAGGAATTTTTTTAAATTCTATTTAAAAGAATAAAAGACTAAAAGAATAGAAGAAAAGGACTCAAATGCTTAAAATTCCATTCGTAGTCATTTTAAGTACACACACGTCAAGTGTGTAAGTGAGGTGCTTGGCATTTTTTGTATCTAGAAAATGTTTATATTTTCAACATAAAAAACTCAAGGAAATATTTGACAATGAACTTGAAAGCAACATTTTTCCTTTAAAAAACAATGTATACATAAAATTGCTATTAAATACATCGCAAATACAAGTTTAATGAGAAAAGTGCAGTTGTAATGTGTTTAAATTTAATTCGTTTCGAGTTTAAATTAGTAATTTTGATTGCTTGCTGCATTCGCTGGCAGTTAATTGCTATTGTTGTAATCTGAAATTATTGCAATTATCTCAATGAGGCGCACATCAGATGTACAATTCTTTAGAAAATTACAGAAATTAGTTTTTTTTTGTTGTTTACGTAATTCATTTACAATTTTAAATTAGTAAATCTTTATATACAATTTTTATTTTATTTTTTTTTTTTGTTTTTAATATATATGCAATTTTTCTACGAATTTTTAGATATATAATAAAAAATTTATTTGGCGAATAGCAATTTTATTGTTAATAGTATACATAGGTAGTAGTGTGATAAGATATAAAAATCTATTATTTTTCTTGAACCAGAGAATTTGTGCGGTTTTAAATATCTTTAAAGCACAAGAACTTCTTAAAATATTAATTTTTTAGTAATAATTTTTATAACATGAACATTGTTCAGAGTTATGCACATGATTACTTAAAGTTATAATGCATTCATCTAATCCATTACACTCATATTTGTTCAAACATAAGCTAAATTTCAAGTTACAGTAATTGGTTATTTCTCTTTAAAAAGTATTGTAAAACATACACGGTTCTAAGACCTATGTCTATAGCTGCTGCAGTTCTTCCATCACATTATTCTCTACTACTATACTAATTAAAAAAATGTTGTTTATTTATTGTTATAGAATAAATTTATCTTTATAATTTTTATAGGATATTTTAAGGTCCTAAAATTTAACTTTGAAGCAAACAGAATTTATATTCCTTATTTTCTAATAAGTTATTTCTCTTTAGGTTATACTAGGATGGAGTGGCAGCCGTGTGCACCAAAATTAACTTATGTACAATAAGTTATGAATTTATTAGTTTTAATAATATATATTTATCAATTCATAACACTTACAAAGAATCTCCTATTAACAATAAAATTCTTGAACCAACGAATGCTTTAAATGTAGATCTATCGATTTTAGTTTTTCTTGTCTTCTGAGAATTGACTCTTTTATTGATCTAAGTTATCTTAGATTGGAATGACTATGTAAAGTTTGAAAAAACATCGTACGCTCTTAATTATTAGTCTTAATACTAACGAAACAAAATCTCCTATTAACAATCAAATTCTTTAATTAACAAATGTTTCATATGTGAATCAATTAATTTCAAGTTTTTTTCCTTGTTTTCTGAAGATAGGCTCTTTTATTCCTAGTTACATTGGTTTAGTATGACTATATTAAGATTAAAAAACATCTAGTATGGTCTGAGCTTTAACAAAAGTTGATTAATCAATCGAAATGTTACTATGTGTACAATAAAAATGTTTTAGAATTCACAGATTCTTACTCATCATAATGGGTAGTCTATAGTTAGACTTTCACACATGAGTACTAATGTTGTTGATCAAGAGTAAAAATTCCCACTTATGATTATGTAGATTAATATCAGAGCTATGGATGAATGCATGAGTATAGACTACCGTGATTGATATAGTAGAAATTAATAATATAATTTCAGACATGTGGTACATCTATGGCCCACTGCATAACGAGTTTAATTATTTTTAATACTTCTCAAGAAGAATAAATATTAGTAATATTGAATAATAATTCAAAAGTCTAAAGAAAATAAAAATATGGTTCGAATTCCACATCAAATCATTATCAAATTATTTTTTACTATTTTTTGATCATTATATTTATATAAACTTTTAATAAGAGGTTTTCGAACAGAAGTGAAACAACAACAAAAATTTATTTTTTAAATTATTTTAATTAATTGAATTTTTGGCTGACCATACAGCTGTTTCAAGTATTGCCAAATACCCTTCATCAGTGGTCTTGGGAATAATTCTTATATTTTATTATTCGTAAATAATTATTTTTGAGACTGCAAGTACCAGGAATCGAACTCGGGTCCTGCTAAATATGAAGCTCAGAATCAGCGCACCTTAACCAACTGATCCAAAGCCGTACTTGACTTTTTATGTTCGCATATTTTGCTGGAGTTTTGTTACTTTTGCTATGAAAGTTTTTATTAACAATTTTAATTGCTGTATTTATATATTCAGAACGAAATCATAAACCAGCTGTAGAATAATTGAATTAATTAATTAATTATATTTTTTATTTTTGATTGCTAAATTTGAAAACTATTCTATTCGTAGAGGCATTATTTGTTGCATGATTTGTTCTTTCTTATGTATAGAACCTAATCTAGGAACGTAATGCTGAGAAAGTCATGCTAATGTTACTCCACTAGTCGCACGGGCGAGAACCAATATTTATTGGCTTTTATAAAATCACATACATTCAATATTGAAAAATCTAAATCTCTTTAAATTTTGAAACTATTAAGAGTCTGAAAAATAGTATACAAATTAAGATATTTCACTAACTGCGAATGAAGAATATTTAACGAAAGTATTGAAATGGAATTGGTCGTCGTTTAAGGGGAATGTCTGGAACATATAGATTCGATCACGTTCTAATAGATCCTAATAGATTTAAACGTAATCACAGTAAGGAAATCACCGTTTTTTAACATTTTATTTGTGAATTATTTGTTTATGCCAGTTTATTGGTATGAAAACGTAAAACAAATAATTTTTCTTTAGATGGATTTATTGACCTTTGAAAGAATTTAGAGAATTTAGAAAATTTCCAACATAAACCATTAAACCACATTATATATACAAAAAAATAACACGCAGCTAGAAATTCCAGAACTTTATCATTGAATGTGTACAAATTTAAATAATATAAATAAATTTGGAAAAACAAGATTCTGATTAATGCATATGCATCCTTATTCAGTTATGTATGGCGCATGAATCGATTAGTGGGCCTATATTTATATAAAATGATATGAGAGTGAATTTATGTGGTTTTGTGGTTACGTAAAGTAAACCGCCGCACCGTAAATACCGCACAATCAATTCAAGTATTTACGTCAGTTCTATTTTATTTTACTTTATATTATTTGCTGCTTTAGACATTTTTAATTGAAAGACTCAGCGCAATTCAGTCGAACTGATTTTTATTTGAAGCATTAATTTCAAGCTTTTAACTTACACACATGCAACGTTACAATATATGAACTCATAAAATGATTCTATAGCAGAAATCACTTGAGACTATCTTCACTCCGCCTGTTATTTGGTATATTCGTAAGTACATAATAAAATAGGTATTAGCTATTATTTTGCTAATTTTGAATAAAACTTTAAAAATTTATATAAATCACGTGAGTTCGAAAATTTATTAACATGATTATCATAACATGCATTCTTAGTAAGGCATAATGATGCTTAATTTTATATCAAAATTAAATTTTATTTGCGTGCTGTTGTACTGATCTTCGTAATTCTAGAATTTTTTTGTAATTTTTTGTTTAAAATTTCTTTTGTTATATTTGGATATACATACTACATAATGCAGTCGCATAGTACCAATTACTAATAGTTTATTTTTGAAGCACAATTAGAAATCTAGAATCAATTTTATCTTGACTTCATTACGAACTTATTTTCTACATAATATATTCATAATATATTCATCTTATCATGTTTTATAATTTCTCTAATTTTTAATTCTTAATATTTAAAAATGTTTGTACGGAGAACTTTTTACAATACCTATAATTTTCTCTGCACTTTTTAATGCAATTATAAAGCACTTTTTGTTCTATTCATTTATTTTATTTTTTTTGTTTTTGATACTGTTAATTGGGTCTTGAAGTTTTGTGGATTTGAATATTTTATAAATAAAGTTATATAAATTTAAAAGTATAGGTAAGTGAAGGGCTTGCTTTCTAATAGAATCGTAATGAATTCAATCCAGTACGTTAAATCATATATAGCAACTTTAATGTATAGTTAGTTTATTTGGTTAAGTAAATTATTTTGAGGACTTTGTTTTGTAGGTGTAACTAGAAAAAATTAAGATGGTTGAAGCATACTTCCAAGAACTGTGGTGTAAAGCTTTTATTAGATATTAATAATAGTATATATTAACAGGTTCAGTAGATGGAACATGGCACACATTTACAGAAGAACACGTTTATTATATAAAAATGTATAAATTATATTTATTTATTAAATAAATTTTAAAAAAATTGGCAAATAGAATAATATACGAGTTTAAATATATGCTATTAACAAAGAAGTAACATTTGATATCATTAAAATTGCAATTAAGTAAAGATGTTATATAAGTACTAAAGTACTTCTAAAATAAACTTAGATAGCAATCATAATACCTATAAAGTTATCGGCAGCAACCGTTATTCTTTCACATTTCATTAGAAAAATTATAGCTATTGTTTAGTATAGTATTCATTGTCGTTTAACGACCTTTCTAATCGAAATGGAATAAAGCTAGGTAAAATAATATTGTAGAGATTTATTTTATCAGTCATCAATGTATTTACAATAAAGGAAGATAGTCAAAACTGAGCAGTTTAGTTTAAAGGAAGATAGTCAAAACTGAGCAGTTTAGTTTTTTGCACTAAAACCATTTATCACTGACACATATATTAGAAATATTTCAAATATTCATTTCATAAAAGATCTTTGTTCGAAATTGCATACCTTTAAGTCGTCTAAAAATATTACAAATTATAATGCCAAAACAAAATTTTTTTGGAATATATATAATTTCTAAGTCCATTGAAATAAAACATCAGATTCATAGGTATTTAATGCATTATTTATATCGAAGTTTGCATTTCTGAGATACTTAAGTTTAAGTATCTGAATTTATTTTGAGTTGGTTTCTTTCATATCTAATATCTCAGTTAATATTGAAAAAAAGCATTAATCGCCCTCAATTTTCATATTTTTTTGATCAACAATTTTTTTAATTTTTTTTTTCGTTGAAAAAAGAAAAACTCTGTTAATCAATTGTTTAATACTTTATTTTATTTATTGTAAAACTGGCTTGATTATTTATTATCGATAAAACACCCATATTTTATAAACAAAAGAAGATATTTTATATCGATTACAATATAGTTTATCATTATTTAACAACTTCTTTCTCGTAATCTAGATTTAAATTCAAACTAAAACGTTCCATATACATGCATAATTTGTTACATTTTCATATAATCATACATTGTATTCAATTCTAGGTAAATTTATACAATTCGTAAAAGAGGAAGCTTCTCATAACGCAAGTCTGATTGAGGAAAGATAACTATGGTTTTATAAATCTTATCTTGAAATTGCATAAACTCTCTTTTATGTAGAAAATGAAACCTACCACAAAAAGTATCTCAATGTGTACAAGATTGTAAACAAAAAAGGCACAAAACAGTAAACAAACTGACTAGCTGACAGATTGACAGACGAACATACTCGCTTTCACTCAACTTTTTATATGCTTTTTTCCCTTTAAGGTTAATGCAATTAAATGCAGGTATGTAAATAACAAAACGCTCACATATTATTCGTATGTAAGTTATTTATATTGATGGGGCCAAGAAAAGAAACGGTAGAGCATGTAATATGAGCAATTTAATTGCTGGCACTCGTACTCTTACTTGTTCGCAGCAATCCATATACACAATCTATAGGCAGGCAAGCACAGTTCTCTATACAAAGCCATTGCTTTCATGAAAATTTGACTCTGAGGGCACGACAGAAATCGGTAAGAGCCTCACCCGCTATTTTTGGAAAACAATACCAACAATACCAACAACTTTTACACCTCTTCTTAACTTATATATAAATTTTTTTTTATTTTCTAATTCATACTAAGGTGAGTACACCGAAGGCAATCCAGATAAGACTGTGGGTGAGTCTGGGTGTATGCGTGTCTCGAACCTAAGATGCGTTACTATAACTTGTATTGTTTTATGCTGTTAAAGTGAAGATACAATGTGTAGATGAGTACTTTAGGTTGCGTTGCAGTTGATTTGTCACGTAAAAATAATTCAACTTGAGTTTTTGCTGCCGAATTGCAACTTAGCAGTTTTTTTTAGGTTTGTTAAAAAATGTTGCAAGATTTTATGCATTTGTTTTGTTCAAAACAATGCGGAAAGCTTTTGACACTTTTTATTTGTTATTTTTTCTTTACGTAATTAACAGTTTTATACAAACACATTTATTGTTACTTTTATTTCAATTTAAATACCTACTTTAGATGTGCTTTGAACTTCAAATTGCTAAATTTAATATCGCAGCCATAAAATTAAGTGAAAAAATTTAAACGCATAAGTGCAGGTAATGCAACTGATTGTGCATATTTAATTTGAAATTATAATTTCGTAAAAATTAATTTCATTGACAAGCCTTAAAATGAGTAATAAAAGCAATGAAAAAAACTTACAAAAAATTTAACAGCAATTGAAAAAGGCGCAAGATTTAATAGCTTTGCCTGCATGCCTGCCTGGCTGTAGAAATTACGACATAATTAAGAGACATCGACGATGAATATTTTAGGCGCAAAGGGAACCGAGTCTGAATCAGCTGAAATGCGTCGCTGGTAAGTTGGTAAGTGACGCAGACGCATGCGTAATTACGTGCTTACTTAAGTACGTTAATTTCAAAGAAAACTACAAGAAATGGGAGGTTCACATGGGAAGTTACTAGCTGTGTGAATGGAGTATTTGGGAACCGCGTTATATTACTGATGCGTGCTGAATATTTAAGGGTCAACCCTATAACACATAACTTCATCATACTTGCACTTTAAACATTTTCTACATATTTTACACTTTACTTTGTTTATTTTATTATCTTTTTTTTTTAATACAGGAGCACTAAAAAAAAACTTAAATAACAAGTGTCTTTCAGCATCGGACACATCAAAAATACATTTGCATAAACGTGATTTTAGAATGAAGTATCTTGACATATCACGAGTTTGCTAAATTTTGAGATAAATTTAATCATGCAAGAAAATCAATAATTAGAGAAAGAAACGATTTAGAATAATGTTTTAAAAGTGTAAATTTCTTTATTTTTTAAATAAAACTAATAAAATAACAGGAAATATACAAGATGTTAGATATAGTTTTGTCGGAGCTTAGATACCCTTTACACAGAATTTTGAAACAACATTGAAATCTTATTTATATGATAAAATCTTTATATAGGTTATATAATAAAAATAACATATATACAGTAATCTCTCCTTTATAGGAAAACGCGTTATAGAGGTACTCCCGTATATCCCATATACACATGTGCAAAGGTACGTGAAGCTTATTATGAACTGTAGAAATCCCCGTGTTGTATGGGGGAATCCCGTGTTATACGGGGGATTGAAACCGCGCAAAATAACAACGCATTATAAGGGTACCGCGTTATAGAAGGGATTACTGTATAATGTAATATATAATATATGCTAAATCTTTATATATATTACATAAGAAAAATAACATATATATAATATAATATATAATGATACTGGTCAGATCTGTTATACATTTTTTATTCACGCTTATATAATTTATAAGCTATTAAAAATTTAAGAAGATTTTAATATGACAGCACATAAGATAGAGGATAAAATGATTATGAAATATCAGTTTGTAAGATAACTATTTTTAGCATGAATATTCTCGTTTCGTGTTAAAATCATAGCTTAAATATATATAAATAAATAAATAGATGAATAAATCAATGTTAAATAAATATTAGAATTATAAAATATAAAAAGTATATACATACATGTTAAAACGTATAAAATCATATGAGTTATGGAAAAATTATTTAAAGTCAAAAATTATATAGTTTGGCTATCGTACATGTTAAAATGTACAAAATCATATAGGTAATGGAAAAATTATTTAAAGTCAAAAATTGTATGGTTTATATATATATATTTATATTTATATATATTTTAAAATTTTTATAAAGACTGTATGGTATATCAACACAAGTTAGAAATAATTGTTTCATTTTTACAAATTTGAATTCATTAATTAATTATTCTTTTTTATTTTATTTTATATAAAAAAAGTTTATACACGAAAAGCATAAACAAAATCTTCCCTGACAATTGAGCAGTAGCAGTAGCAAATCTTTCATTTGGTCTTTACAAAGACCGAATAGAGCTTTAAGTCTGGCAAAAACCCGATCCCATAATGCGAAAGATCTTTCAAACGTTATTTCGCAAGATTTTTGAGTGTGGTGAACTTAAAAATCGTTGCCAGAATTATCTTGTACACTAAAAGTTTAAACATAAGAAATTAAAATTGAATTTTTGTTGTTGTAGTTCACTACTTTTCGAAAACCTCTTTATAAGAAATTAAGAAAAATCGCAACACTAGAAGTTTAAAGATAAAAAATAAAAAAAGTCATAACACATAACACGAAAAGATAAAATAAGTTCAAAATTTAATAAACATTGTTATATTTTAATTAAAAAATATTTGCAATTACAACTAATTAAATATGAAGTAAAAATGTGTTGATAACACACATTCAAGTTCTATTAAATAAATATTTGAGACGTTCGTTATCTGACTAACGTGAGACGTTCCAGCAAAATTAAATTCAATAAGATATTAAAAAACTCAGCAATAAAAATGATATAAAAGGAAATTAAAGAATTTATCACAGAGAAAGCAATAAAAATAAAATTTTTTTTAAACATCAAATATTGTGTAATAAAATAAGAAGTGAAAAATACATAATATTTATGTCAAAAAATATTTGTCAATACATAGTTTGCACAATGCAAAAATACAATTGAAATATAAATGAATCTGATAGAAAGCATTAAGGGAGACAGACTTTTTCAATAAATGCATTATACAATAGGTGACAATTGAGTAAAAGCAAAACTTATTTAATCATAATTATTATTGAGAGTTGGGTGTAAAATATATGTTGAAAGGAAATCCGGTAAAGTAACAGATATTATATTTGGTAGTCCATAGAGAAACTGACAATATATTGACACAGTTAA
Organism: Teleopsis dalmanni; assembly: GCF_002237135.1. Taxonomy (NCBI): domain Eukaryota; kingdom Metazoa; phylum Arthropoda; class Insecta; order Diptera; family Diopsidae; genus Teleopsis; species Teleopsis dalmanni. Next base: position 171,527,804 of record NC_051846.1, read on the forward strand.
CTTGGCATCAGTGTATTATGTTTGAAAACTTAAGCTATGTAATTTAAAATAATTGAAAAAAATAAAAAATACTAAGGAAAGTGCCAATCCCAAATAATTTTTAATTATTAGTTTGTAAATAAGAATAAACTATGATAGTTTATAGTTTTAATTGTCTGTTAACAGTCAAGATGGAAATTGAAATTATGAAATTGTGACATGAATTGATTTTAAAATTGAATTGGCTGGAACGACAAATTGACAACTCACTTTTACCCTGTAAAGTGAATCTGATACCACTACCTACCACGACACCTAAACTATTTGAGGAACCATTTCGAAAACTTATTAAAGGGGAGGATGTCTTTCATCTTTGCGCTAGAGATTTCTGTAGAAGTAAAAACAATTGTGAAAGAAGTTCGCTATGATTTTGGCTAGAGCTGTGCAGTTGCATTTTTTTCTTCCTCCGTCATCACCAGAAATGTCACAACATGAATTTATCTTTAGACATATAAATTTATGAAACCACAAATATATCTTTCTTAGTATATTTTTTGCAATTAATACTAAAAATGTTTTAATATTATTTTTACTAATTAATCATGCATATGATTGATTTGGATTGCCTTATTTTTTCTAAGATTCATTTATTTTGTACGTAAACAATTTACACATGAGTAGCTTCACGTACGTCTTTTTGCAAAACAGGAAAACAATAGCAAATATCTAAATTAGGCAAAATAAATAATTTGCAAAGACTGACTCAGACGTGGCACAATTTATAAGCCTCATTACGAAATTACCAAAGCAGTTAATTTGACATTTATTGTTTCACTTTTTTCTGAGCTTTTCCTGCCAGATACTCATAGTACCTAACAGTCAACAATCTAAGAGCCCAACAATCTAACAAAACAATTCGTTTCCTCCTACTTTTGATGCGACGTGTGACAAATGAGCTCATTCAGACGTAATGAATGTGCGACTGGAGAAAGAAAAAAGTGTGTAAACAAAGATGAGGACGTAATAATATTTACAGAAATGAAAGAGCACACAAAACGTATGAAAATAGTATGAAAAAGTGTACTTATAGTAAACAATTAACTTTTTACCGAGTATTTGCAGTTTTATTTTTGGTATCTTTTGAGTATCTCTTAAGTGGCTTAATTATTTCAAGGAAGTGTATTTGGCCATGTACTCGTAGTACTCATATATGACATAAAATCAGATAAAAATATACTTTAAGTATGCACACCAAATTGTTTAAGATACAAATGGAGTTTTTTATGGACAAAGCCTGAAGTGCGCTTATGACTGACACAAGTGAAACTGGTAAAATTGCATTGTATTATCTGAGAGATACTATTGATCCTGTTAAAGTATAAAAATTATGTCAATTTTCTTTATTTAATTGTATGAAATTAATCTTACCAGATACGTAGATTTGTTTTATGTTGATATAACACTTACCTAAAAAAAAGTAAAAGAAAACAATTGTTATTACAGAAATTAATCATAATTTTTTTTTAATTAGTAATAAAATAATATTTATATTAAAATAAAAACTATAAAGATATATAAAGAGTTATATATATAAACAATTGTAGTTTACCATTAACAATTAAAAAAAATAGAGAGACTGGAGTTTATATACATATATCCTATAAACATATATATTTTGTTTAAAACATTTAAGTATTTTTGTTACTTAAGTGTAGTAGGTGTGTTCACGGTATCACAAACTCGTTTACCGAGTAACATAGTAACAGTGCAAAGCGGCAATGCCTTTACTCAAAGAGTATTTTTATTTTTGTTGCTGCTACTACGTTTCTCAGCTACTGACCCTGTTACTGCAGATCGTGAATACCATCATTGTATATTTTAATTAATATTAATTCTAGGAGATGATCCTACGACATTAAAATATTAATACCATATAAAATATTAATTATATTAATAAATATAAATTTACTATTAAAGGCACTGGATTATATCAATAACTTAATTTAAACACAATTTAACAATTCAGTAGTTGACAAAGAAGAACAATATGGCTATTTGAAATACATACTTTGATATACTTTCATTTGAAATCAAAAGACAAACTAGTCAGGGATATTATTTAGATATAACTTCTATTAATTAATTCTATTAATTAATTAAAATATCAAGCAATTAAATTTTTATATAATTATAAGTTTTTAAGGGGATTGACACTTAGTGGCTACCGCATTTACTTGCTACCGCTACCATAGACTAGAAATGTTTACTGAGAATTACTATAAAGCTACTACTATGAATTACTATATATCTCTCGATTAAGTCTCAACAACGCTAACTTAGTTTGCCAATTTTTTTTTTTTTTGATTAATTTTTTATAATACTAACTACATATTTGAGTAGAGTAAAATTAATTGAAGACAGAAATTATACAGAATTAAATACCTTAAGACTTTTAAAAATTTTTCTCCAAAATCATTAGCGTCGTTATAAAAAAATTAAGACTAAAAATAAACTTGTTTAAATACGACTCTATTAAAATTAGTATTATTTTATAAATTATTTTTATTGTTTAATAAAAGTTTTGAAGCAGAACCGTACAGTGCTATCTCATCGTACAATCTTATCGAAATATTTCCTTGTTATTTACTTATAATAAAATGTTATATAAATGCTTCTAGGTAGTTAGGTTCCTATTTGAAATATCTACCTTAAATTTAAGCTATCCATTAAACACATAGAGAAACTAATAATTTTATTTTCGCAATAAATAAACCGATTGTTCTATACTCAATTTAAAATGGTTTTAAAATATTGGAAATAAATAGACAAATAAGCTGACAGGAAAAAATATCTTCTCAACAAAGTCTTCGGGATATATACTTATTATTGCATATTTTAGATCAGCTAACACAATTCATGGGTAAATTTTTTTTACTCATTAAATTTGAACCATTTATCAAAGGTGGTTCACAATAATAACTGCCTATTTAACTTATAGTTATAAAAAAGGGTTTTCAATAATTGGTAATCACTTGCGGGATATTGGCCAAAAGAATTATATGCAACAGAATTTGATCTTTTTTATGTTTTCTGTGGATCGTGTTAATTATTATTAGTCATATGTTGTCATCTGTTTCACCAAACTGCCTACAACCTGCAATATAGATATTTTATCACAGAGCAGGTATATGACATAAATGTCGTGGGACATAATATTGCAAAAATAATAATAGGTACTCAATGGATATATTTCATAGCATGTAAAATACATTAGTCTATAAAAATCTTAGAATATACTTAAGCTTTTAAACCAATAAAATAGCATATTTAAGTAACTAAGACAGTTAGAAGTGGATAGCTGTACCGGATATCTTATAGTATGTTTCCACTGGTTTCTTTAGCTCAATTAACTTATTTGAGATTGCTTGTATTACTTAAATCTCAAGTAAATTAATTGGTCTAACGAACCCAGTGGAAACGTACTATTAGTCATAGACATTAAATTTTGTGCGATTTTATTATTTATCTGCCAAAAATTTAAAACAAGGTACTAGGAAATTGTTTTAATTCTTGGTCACATGACAACTTGGTGGCTGTTATTATCGACTTAGAAACAAATATTTATAACTTAATATTTATTTAATAAAAATTTATAATTTAATTTGTTCATAAGTCAACAGTTAAAACAAAACTCATAAATGTTTTAATTTTTTAAAGTCTGTTATTTCCTTGTCAATGGAGTGAGTCAACCATTTTACACAAATACAGGTATATATATAAGTATATTGAATACTTGAAATTATAATGAACATATGAAATAAATCTAGAGATATTAACAACAAATTAACAATAAAAATTTTTATATCAGTTTCTGTTGTAGTCATAAATTTATATACAATATATGAAGGATGCACTATAAATGACATAAACAGATAATAACTTTCAAAAACTATATACATATAGTAAGTAAAACAAAAAAATAAAAATAAAAAAAAACCAATTAGTAAATAAAGGGTGTTGAACAATCGGTTGTTGTTTATTACTTAAAGTTATCATATATTAATTACAGGAATCTAATGAAATAGCAATAGTCTAAACACATAAAAACAGAGTTGTTGATACCTAAAAGCTAAACCAGTGTTTCGTTCATTTAGTGTTGTAACACTAATTCCTAGAAAATGTAAAGACCGCAACTGAAGAAAACGGTGCGTTTAACCTTTAATTGCTCTAATTTAAGTAGCAGCAATTAGCACTTAATTCAGAGCAAACAAACAATGAAAACAATAAACATTTATTTACAATTTATACTGAATTTTAGACTATTTCTTGGTTTTCTGCTTTACCCACCAAAGTACACACTATACGAGATACAAGTTTATGGTTTCCTGCAAAGCGGAATGTACTGACCAAATGTTTTAGTTCAACAAACATAGAGCACAATTTTCAAATCATCCAAAAAAAAAAAAAAATTATACAAAAATGTATTCTACAGAAAATAAATAAATTTGGTGGTTTATGCATGCATGGAAGAACCGTTTTTCAAATTTTTTTTCAAATTGCTTCCCGCCTTAGTATCTCCGCTGCTTTCCTGTTTATATAAACAAAGAAGAAGAATTTTAACTGAAAGATAAGCATTTTTAAAAGTATTGTTTTTACTTGCAAACTGGTTCGCAGCAGCTAAAATGTGCTTAGAGTCTTTTTATTTTTACAATATTAGAAACCAATTTTTCTGTTCAGCGCAGATACGAGTATGTAGATACTTTAAAGAAATGTAGGCGCAAATACTGCTTAAATATGGGCATGAATGTGATGTCACACTTGAGGAGATATTAAACATAAAACTTGGTAGATACATTATAAACTTGCTAAATTTGGATGAAATTTTTGTAAGCATATGTATAGTATAGAGTCAATATGTCATTATTGTGCAGATATTAAGAAATCTAACACCTACAAAATGAGACACGAGTTAAAAAATAAGAAACGAATTTTAGTTTTTTTTTAAGAACCTGAAAATTTAATTACCTATTAAATTGTAAATAACGATTCACATGGCTTAAACATGTTCAACTGAAAAGAATTAGCTGTCCCAAAATTCTTCATTACCTCCAACCGCTATTTAGAAATAAAAATCTCAATGCTAAGAACAGGAAACTGATATATAACCAAATAATTCGTCCGTCACTTCTATATGGTTGTGTAGCGTTTAGCAAACCTTCAAACTCTACTATTCACCAGCTAGAAATTGCACAAAGTCAGGCTCTGAGAAGACTTTTCAAAGTTCCATGGTACATTAGGACGAATGACATCCACAGGAACATCAAGATTGATCCCATCAAAAAATACATAAAAGATAGAGCCCTGAAATTATTTGCGAAATCTGACAGACTTACCAACAACGCGTTATCAAATCTAGGAATGGTTACAGACTCCTCGAGGTGGTATGCACATCTGAGGTAAATTATTGCTTAGTGTGATGAAGTAATAAACAATAATCTAGTCAAGGTGCAAAGAGAGTGGTTTTGAAGAAACCTCGCAGTTAATAGAGAGTAAAAGTGCTCAGATGCACTGACTCAACTAGCCTCAACATAATAATTAAATAAAAAAAGTATACACGAATATTTAAAAAATAAATACAAATATTTATATTTCATTTTCATTAAATATATACCTTCAGTTAAGTTTTGTTCCAATTAAGCATAAGAAAATAATTTACTTTTAAAAATGAAGTGATACTTCTTAAATTATACATAAACTGCACTGTTCGCCTCGCGTTAACCTTTACTTTAGCAGCCATTAATCATAAATTAATTAAAGCACAACGACACCAACTGTAAGTCATAAAGTAGTATTAAATCATAAATTGTGAGGTTTTATTTTTATGTGGCCATTCTTATAAAAGACATAAAAAATAATTTAACACGGTAAGCAAAGGCAGCCAAAAGATTGTAAATACAACAAAAATGTAAGGAAAACAAAATTTATGCATACATTTAAGGAATAATCAGCAAATTGCATGCAGCAGGCAGCAGTTGTATGGCAAACATCTGTGATTAATGTGCAACCGCACGTCCGCATCACATCATACACAATACACACGACAGAAGGGTGCCCACGAAGAATACACTTCAAATCCCTATAGTAAGCGATTTTCAAAAAAATTAATTTCAAAGCACTACACCCAAGATGATGACGATAGGTGAAGGTTCAATATTTGTATATAGTTTTATTTTTGTAGAAATTATTTGCGAGTGTATGTAAGGTACTATTTATTTATTTTTTATCTTATACTGAGAAGCAGACAAAACTAACAGTTTATAAAATATCTATAAAAATCATTGAGATAATTTACTCTTTACTCATATATTTTATTGTACTATGAAAACAAAACTTACACAAGATTATGTTTTTATATATAACAATATATAAAGAGAGATAGACCGAAGAATAAAAATAAAAATAAATTTAACAAATTATATATATTATAAATATTTTTATTTATATTTTTGTCTTATTTTTATATTTTAAGACATCCTTAAGGTTTATTTTTTCCCCTTCATTAACTAACAATGACTCCTAGAGTTCAGCCTTCTCAATAAATAGTATTTGTCTAAGTTCAAAACTCAGTTTCTGAAGTCAAATAAATATATTTACCTAGGAGTTGTGTTAGTTTATGCATCAGTACAGGGTACAATATTCCCAGCACAAGGTGCACAGTAACCTTCTTTTCTTTGCAATACCAGATACTATTTCAGATAAGTCTGACTATGTTTAAATGGTAGCTTTAATAGTACTTTAAACTACAATATTTTCTTTGACATTGGTTAATAAACCCAAGTGCAATTAAAATAGTGTTAATTACCAATTAATAGTTTGAATTAACTATCTAGACTAACTTCATATAATCTTCTTCATTCTTCTTCTTTCCTCAAAATTAGGAAAACGTTACTCTTTTGCAGGTCACAAGAGAGTTGTTGGCCTATAGGCAATGATGTTGCACCGCCCTCTATCCACATGATCATTTTGCTGTTGATTTTTATTCTATAACAAATTTTCAATTGTGCCTTACAAAAGTTTTTATATAAACGCATAGATTTTCCGCTTAAGATACAATTTTTTGCCAATAGAAGATAGTAAACCTTTTATGTTAATTATTTTGTATTCAGAGTATTTTAGAATTTATATTTAAGACATTTTTATCAATATTCTACAATCTTTTATTAAATTTAAAAAATATTTAGATCTTCTATTCTTAGTTAAATGTATTAGTTAAAATCGTAAAACTTTAAATCAATAAAAATTTTGAAAGCCGAACATTATTTTTAAGGTCTATAAACAAATTATATCTTTATTGAAGTTGAAGGGGAAAATGTTTGTTATCTTTTTTTTTTATTAAAAAAAAATTTAACGGTTAAATATAAAAATTCTGAAATATAGTTAAGGTTTTTGTTTCTTAATATTTTTCGATAAGTTGCACTTTGAATCGATGATAAGACCATTTCATTTTAAAATATAAATGAAATAAATAACAAAAATATGTGCATATACATATATATACATAATGCATTTAAATTTTTATATATTTTTTAATAACACAATTTTTTTCACTATTTAAAATTTTTGTCATCCGGTTTTGATAGGAGAACATATGACTAAAAGTTATTGTTTAAGAAAAAACCCTGCAATATTGCTCTGGCAGACGTAAATAATTATATATAAATTATATTATTAAAAAAAGTTATTTAGAATTGTTATTACTAAATCGAGATTTTTAATATAAAAAAAGTGTGACTTAAAATAATTATTGATCAAGGCGAAATACTTAAAATGTATTGAACTAAAAAATTAAGGCTAAAGTCATTTAATTTTCAGCTGGTGTATTGAACTTGTATATTGACCGTTGATACCGCCGCCACCAATAAACTAAATTCAATAATAATTAATTTTAAATAATTTTATTTTTCTTTTTTATTAATATTGTTTTTTATAAACGCTAACTAGAATGAATTGTGCAATATTAAGAACTGGATTTTATAAACTAATGAATTTCTCATATATTATTTGACAAACGCCTGACACAACTGCCAACTTAGGAAACAAGTAGTCACCGTCAGAGTCGGTTTTTAGATTTAGTAATGGAGAGACAAAAACGAAGGCAGAGACAGTCATTAGAGCAACTTTTCATATTACATTCATATTACTAGACAACGACGACGACGACGACTACGATGGCGAATGTATCTTTTATTTATATTTTCTACAGTTACTGTTCAGTAAGTTAAAGACACTTTGCGCAATGAAAATACTTTTTACGTGGTTAAGTACGTACGACGTATGTACTCGTATTAAAAAGTTTAAAAATTGTATCAAGGCCGTTCGGTTAAGAACTTAACTTAGAAAAAATAAGCCACTAATGCAGTTATACAACTGGTGGCAAAGATACTTAACCACAATATATATATATATATATACGTGTATCTCTTTATTTACGTTTTACCTTTTAACCTCATTTTAAATTAAAAGCAAATAAAATAACTGCAAAAATGTGGACAAATAAAAATTCTAATGATTCGGCGACTGTTCACTGTCAAAGTCCAAAGTATTAAACTGGTATAATTAAATGATTTTGTGTCTTCAAAATAAAATAATGGGGAAAAAAATTTAAAAATCGTGAAATACTAGGTTAGGTTAAAGTGTTAGGTTGGTCGTTCATTTATCATAAAATTTTATAGTTTACTTCTCCTTTATTGAAGAATTTTTATATATCTATTACCAAAAAACAAAAACAAAAAAAAACAACGTCTTATGCCATTTTTAAATTTAAAATTGTTTTTATTGCGAATAACTGCAATATTACGCCTTCATAAAATTCATAGAGCACCCATCTTTCTACAATTAAATTTTTTTATTTAATTTTTGTCATTAAAAACTCGATAATTTTTTACAAATTAAAAAAACAAAACAGCACAATCGTTTGAAGATTTGTTTAGGTGTAACATCACCAAGTGCGGGTAAATTACTTTCAATCATTAGTCATCATTTTTGGCTTTTTGATTAAAATCTCAAATCTTAAACCGCAATGATACCGAATTTAGAAACACAAACATTTTAGATTTGAAGTATGTTTTGAAAGATTCATTTAATCTTAAAATTATAATAATAATTCTTAAGTAACCAGAAAAACGGTACAGTAGGCTAAGATTAGGATATTTTGGTAAAATTAATTTTTAGGGAACAACTATACATATTATAATAAATAAATATGAGAAATATTGAGTACATCAGTTAGCTGGAGACGATTTGAAACCGTAACAATAACAATTACAGAGACGATTATCGTGTTCTAGGTGAGGCAGATTGACGACTGATTTTGACAATCACAATTTCAAGTAACTTTTTCACAACGTTATATTTATACTAGCGTGCCCAATGCTAGTTGTTGTGCAGGCCATATAGCAAAAATTTTGGTAGAATTAATCTTTAGGTAGCAATTATCCATTACAATTACAAATACCAATACCATTTTCTAAGCGAGTCAGTTTGACGACAGATTTTGATTAAACCTACAATTCCAAATAATTTTTCATAACGCTATACGAGTATATATAGCTGAGTTTTAGAGATATTAGATTTGAATATTGCAAATTCTAATATAAATAAAAATTAAAAAAATAATAAACTTGTCATCTGGCGTGAAGAAGGTGTATGTATCACTTCAAGTTACTTGTATTAGGCATTATTTGAATATTTTTAGGTATTCAGAAAATGTTTGACAACGTAATCCTTAACTATTTAAAATTCTGGAAAAAAAAATTACTCAAATCGATTTGAGCACTCATGTAAATATGTTAGATACCGTGCTGATCAAAATGGGTCTGTTCATAGTTGAAGTTCTCTCCCATGCACCTTGAAACTCCGACCAGCTTATTTGTTTTGTTAACATAGTTTTATATTTATTTTCTTATAAATTTTAATATATTATTGTATTTATTCTTACATTAATTCGTTAACATATTGTTATATGTATTATACAAATGTTCATAAATTTTATCAAATTATTTAGTAAATGCAAATACTTAAATTTCTTATCTACTTATTTTTAAAATACTATATTTCAGACAAATGCAATTTAATATTTTACTAAGTATATTAATAATATATATATATATATATATTTATTAGTATTAAGAGGTTAACTACGTGAAATTATCTATGAAGCGTGTTAGCAATTCTAAAAATTATGTAAGGTATACTGTAAAAATTGTTATTAAATAAATATTAAAATTAATCATTATTTACACCTTCAGGCTTTAAATTAAGTATTATATACACAATTTTTTTTTATGTAAAAATTAAAATTTACAACTTAAGTTATGGTATATTTCTGCTCATAACACTTAATATTTTAGATGTTTTTCAAAAATCAATGAAAGTACAAAGTTTTAATACGAAGTATTCAGAAATTACATATAATTAAGCATGACTTAATTTTATGAAAATCTTTACCAATTGTCTTTTACTATTTTGAAAGTGAAACTCCATAGAAATTTGTTACAGTGTATAAAGAGGCAGCTGTTAATATACTAACACCAATAAGGTCAGGCCAGTTTCGCTGTCATATGATTCTAGTAATATCTTTACTCTTTGCTAAACCATGTCTTAAAAAAATGTAATTTTCTGTGCATTTCGACCAAATGTTTTTGCATATACCTACGAAAATCTTACCAGTGATAGCGAAAGTGCTTTTCAATAATCCCAAGCAGAGTATTTTTCTATTGGTCTTATAGTTTTCTGGCTCTTTACATAAAGTCAAATTATTATTTTATATATATAAAAAATGTACACGTTCATATTTACTAGAATACTAAAGTCTATACTGATGACTCAAAATCAGTGCATAGACTAGTCAACTAACTATGAATTAACTCCGATGTGTAATGATTGATTAAAGTGTTATTTATTGTTACAGACCTGCAGAAAAATTATTTTGTTACTTAAATCACTCTAAATAACAAAATAAATCAAGGACTAATAACATTCCATTTTAAACTGACAGAAAAAGGTTGTCTTCTTCTAAACAGTGTACAGGCACTTTGAGTGCTTTTGATTAGTCTTAGCATTAACCTGACTAATGTGATAGGTGTATTTTGGAATAGTGTAGTTGTTACATTTACATATCTCGCGAAAAGGTTTATCTTTACTAGTGCTTTCCTAGGAAAATGGATTTTCGTGGTTTTAAGGTTATGCTTTAAAGTTTTGAGAGCTGTATTAAGTACAAAAGCATATATCTATCTATCTATATATCTATGTGTTTCTCAATCTTTTTTTACTATGCTGAATACTTTTTTAAAATAGATGAATTTTTATAGAAACATAAATCCCCACTGATTCTTTAAACCGTAACATCATAACGAACCATCAATCTAGGTTCAGCAAAGAACATGGTATAACAGAGTAAGTACAGAGAATAACAAAAGAAATTATGTACGATTTTTGAGATAAGAAATACTGTGGAAGTGTTTTCTTAGACGTATCCAAGGCTTTTAATAATGTCTAGTATGAAGGCCTTTTATACAAGATCAAAAATGTGCTTTCCAACAAACGTATATAAACTTGAAAAAACATATTTGACTAACCATAAATTTAACGTTAAGCATAATTCATTTATTACCAGTGAATATGAAATTGTTGCTGCGGTTCATCAAGGAAGCGTCCTTGGACCACTTATTTATTCAATCAACACTACATATCTTCCATTATATAGAAACTACTATAGAACATCTATAGAAACTGGTCTCGATTTTGCAGATAATATTGTCATTCTCTACTTAAAGAAATATCCTTTATTCTCAACCAACACATCTTAACCTTCTTTAAACCTGGCTAGACAAAATAACGCGAAAAACGTACATATAACATTCAGTCTACGAAAACACACATGCCCTCCAGTTAAGTTAAACAATGTCCGTATTCCTCAATGCAATAAAGTTAAATCCTTAGGCATTTATCTTATTAGAAGGCTAATATGATCAAAACACAATAAGAATCCCAAGTCTGTACCTATTCCCTAAAATAAAAAGACAGAGAGAGACAGAACGAGGGAGAGAGAGAGAATTGCTGTATAAAGAAAGCCATGATTAAACCAATTTGGATATATGGTGTAGAGCTTTGTGGAACTACGTGCAACTCAAATATAGAAAAACTGCAAAGATTACAAAACACAAGCATCGAAGCCAGACAACACCTTATCACTAACCCGGCATTTCATCTTAGTAGAAAACTGCTGCTTAACCCATGTTTAATCTTTGATTAATATCTTAAATCATTATCTGTTTAAAAGGTGTATCCTCACCTAGTTTTTAACACTTTATATAACTTATTGTTAATTCAATTTACAAAGATTCGATAATGTATAGGTATAATTGAAAAAAAAAAATATCTTGTATCGGCATATCAACGTTTTGACTGTTAAAAAAGTTTTTAATATTTCAATAACCAGTATTGTTTTTTAAAACTATAACAAAAGTATTGTCTAGTTATACTATATATTTTAATTTGAACACTAAACTACACGAAACTAATTACTTTTTAAATTTACTGTAACAGTTATTTTAAAGACTTTTTTCAAATAGGTAATAAAATTTCAAAATATGATTTATGTTATACATATTTTAATAAATTGTAGTTTTTAATTTACATAAATAATAAAATTTTTATGGTTTTTAAATCCAGGAAGAAAGGAACATGTTTACGTTATATTTGAAATACATTATAATTTTAGTGTTATATTGTAACAGAAAATAGAGAAAATATTAATAGTTTTATATGAGTATAAAATATATAAATAATTAATATTAGGTCGTATAAAAATTAAGGTGATATACATTTATGAAGGCATACACATCATATTTTACTTGTCAATCTGTCGAAGATATTTATTTGAGTTTAAACAATTTTTCAATCAATACTATACCACTTTCTACATAAACTACCGAACCGCACTTCCTGAAAACTCCTGCTGTGTCACGCAAGTCATACAATTAAGTACAAATTTTAATAAATACTTTAAGGTGATTTGTGCAGAAATCCAAAGTCTCTTTTTATTGCACAAAAAAAAAAGCGTATTGAATTTAAATAACTAACATGAAAGAAACTACAACTTTATCCTGAACTTGTTGTTAGTTGGTGCCAAAACTAGCAATGACAGTAAAACGCCTTTGAAACAACTTAAGTGTGAACGCAACCAAAAATCGTGAGACTTAGACTTGGTCTTATCAAGTAAATAAACCAGACTGGGCCAGACCAGACTGACAGAAGAGGTGGTTGAAGTAATAAGAGGAGGGATAGAAAATTTAAACTTGTCATATTAAGCATTGAATGGCTAACAAGTGCAACTTATGAAACAAACTTACAAATACGTTAAATTATATTTTAGCTGAGGTTGTAGTAATCTTAGACTCGATGCTAGCCTTAAGTTTTTACACAAGGAAACACTATTGTGCGAAATACTCGTAAGTAAATTGCAGACTCTCTGCTACTGTATCTTACCTACAAACATTTTCCGCTAATACAAATAGTTAGCAAATTAATTGCAAAAATTTATATATAAAAAAAAAATAAAAAAATAATTGAAATCGTGCATTGAAGTTGTTAAACGGAAATTGTCAGATAGATAATATTTTTATGTTCAAAATGTAAAATAATTAAAAAATAAAAATTGTTTTTACAATATTTTATAATCAAATAGATTATAAAAATTATAAAAAATTTAATATACAATTTATTAAACAATATATTAAACAATTTAATAAAGAATTCATTAAACAATTTAATAAACAATTTATTAAACAGTTTAATAAACAATTTTATAAACAATCTAATAAATAATTTATTTAACAATTTATTAAACAATTTAATAAATAATTTGGTAAATTATTTAATAAACAATTTATTAAACAGTTTATTAAACATTTTAATCAACCATTTAATAAAAAATGAACCAATCTATGTTTTATATAGAAATAGTTTGTTATTACTATAAGATTCTTTAATGTAAAGAAAATCAAGAAATAATTATAAAATACTTTCTTACTTGAAAATTTATTTATAATCATCTAAGAGTTAATGCCAAAGTGAAGTTTGTATTAATTATTTTTTTAGCGAGATTTTGTCATTGACGTCTATCCATTTATGTCATTAACCTTATCAATTATTCTTTCAAAGTAATATATTTCATTTCAATACTTTTTTTCTTTATTTCTTATGGTTTTATTTATTTTGATCACGTTTTTCCATTATCACCATATTGATATTAATACGAAAAAAGGTACATTAATATAAAAAATACATTATTTTAAAGCGCCTAATATCGTTTTGTACGTGAGCTTATGCGATATTTTGGAATATTTTTGTTATAAGTAATTATAAGAGTTTTCACATAAGAAGAAGCCTTAGCTTTTTTACCTGCTTAAAAAATTCAACAAATTAAAAGCTTACTTTTAATCTTCAAAGATTAAACATTAAATATTTCAAAATACAGCTGATTCATTTCAAACAAAACGAAGCACAAATTTACTGCAAACATAAAAAAAATTTATTTTACAAAAAAATATACTATGAAAAAATTCTATGATTTAATTCTAGGAACTTGTATCCAAAACATTTTCAATTTAACGATAACTATAAACCAATGCCTGAGTCACTTCGAAAAAATATATTAAAAAAAAAATCAACCATTATTGTTAAAAATGAGTTATGAAGTAAGTTAAAAAATAACATTTAAATACAAATAAAAAAATAAAAAATTAAATAACAAAGCAAAATTAGCAATAATAGCGATAATATATAAACAAAAAACAAAAAAAAGTTGGCATATGTCGTAATTTAGCAGCTTAAAATCAAAAGTTCGTTAAAAGTTTAAATTTAATAACAGGATGGAGCGGCCAGATTGACAAACAAAAAGTCGGTTAATATTTATGGTAGTATGTTACTAGAACAACTTAAACTATTCTGTAACTTAAAAGGTGCCGGTCTTTAAAAATAAAGTACGCTATATAAAAATTATAGCGAAGAATTTGACTTCTGAAAATACATGGAGGAACTGATTTAATGAAAAAAAAAATCTATAATACTGAGCTAATTATAAGAAAGTCATTATATACAATAAAAGTTAAAAAAAATTAAAATTAAATTATGATTAACAAAAAATTTTAAAATTTGGCAACCCTTACTCAGAATGAAACAAACAACCAATATTTTTCATTTCTATAAACTTATACGTTTGTATGGGAACTAACATTATAGGTAGGATTCATATTTATTTAATTATATTGAATTTTTTACATATATTTATTTTCTCATTATACACATCTAAAGTTTTTTTCAAACAAATTTAATTAATTTCTTAGCATTTCATTTCCACAATATTTAAGAGTCAAAAGTAAAAGCACAATAACGATTTAATAGGTTACAAATAAATTACAAAAACATAAATCACTTTATGACAATAATAGACTTAAAATACACAACTTTTATACAGGTCATCTAAAAACTGTAATTAAATCATAAATTGCGAATTATTTGTAGTATTAATTAAAACAGTGACTCTTAACTTTAAATGTACTATGAGCTGGGAAAAAATTCAATATGTTTTTGTCAAGCACTGGTAAGATATTCACTTCAATGTATTTTATAAGGACCGGTACTAAACTCTTCTCAAAAAAAAAATGAAGGCGTTAAATACGCAAATACAATATTCAACGGACCAATAATGATAAGGGCGCAAACTAGTAAGACTGGAAACTAGAAACACTGATCTAAAAGCAATTTAAGAAAATGTCAAATTTTAATTGTAATCTCCAGACGATATGTCAAGAAACCAGTGGGTTTTGTTTAATTTTATCAAACATTAATTAAACTAAAATAAGATCTATGAAGAACTATGGAGAACTATAAGTAAAGATATTTGTGATTAAGTTTATTAATTAAATAGATACACCAGATTGGCTGGTCATTAAGGTAACGGTCGATCATAAGTTCTATTATATTGCTAGTAAATTAAAAAACTAGTCATTCTTTAATGACTTTAATAATAATAAATTAAAATTAATTTAGTATTTTCGCTGCAAAGGTAAACTAGTTTTTCGAAATTTACCCTGAAGATACCATGAAAGTTGGAAGAAAGAGTATTCTGATCAGAAAAGTGCAGTACTCTAAATTTTTTTTGCAAATGATGAATGTGAATCTTATCTAGAAGTAATAGAATGCAATCAAGGTTGGCATGTAAAGACCACCAAACATTGTGTTATAGTCGTAACAATCAAGCGAAAACGTGAGTTTTATAGTTTTAGGATAATATTACAATTCTTGTGTTGAGATTTCATCATTTTATGTTTTTGAAATTTATCAATCTCTTTAACCGATCTTAACCAGTTCTGCCATTATACTATCAAATATTAGAGACAGATTCAAAATTTTCTAACTTTACTCAATTTTTTTTCTTCTGTGAACTAGGACATAATACATAAATATTTTGTGATTTGTTATCAATCTTATTATTGAATTATTTTTGTGGTGTTTGACACTAGAAGATGAACTAGTCAGCAGTTGTCGTTAAGGAGTTCATAGTGTCATATATGTGACTATATTTACGGTTATTATCTATGCTTCAAAAATTTTATAGTGCTCAAAAAAATTGTATGAATATTTTAAAATAAATACAATATACTAAAACCGTATATACTTGCACTAACACACTTTTGATTTTTTTTGGATCTGTAAGACACTACGAGCTGAAGACTTTTCAATCCTCTTAAGCGACTAATACTTCTTAGTAATACCACAAGAGCTTTCATTAATGACATCCTTTGAAAACAATTAATATTTTATTAATTTTGTTTTGCATTTGCACTCAGATAATTTAAATACTTAATTTAGATAAGTTTGATGTTACTAACTTTAGATATAACTATTTAATAAACAATACAAAAATCAATTTTCAGTTTCCTTGAACTCTAAACTTCACTTAAAAAAGCACATAGCCAAAAGTAACACAATTAAAACTTTGAAACAATTATTCATAAAAACTAACATTAAATCATTGAAACATAAAATTTGTGGTATTAAGTAATTGCAAATCGTAATTCAAATAATTAAATTTATATAACACATATACGCATATAAGCATAAAATAAAACTTACTGGAAAATTTATTGTTTGTAGACGAGGTGCATTGAACCCAGCATTTTTAAATGAAAAAAAAACTATCAAAAATTAATGCCGCATCAGCTAAAAACGCAACAAAATCAAAGCTTAAATTGTTGTTGTATTATTAAACATTATAATTTATTTATCGTTTTATATATATTATTATCAACGAACAAAGAAGAAAATACATATTATTATTTTACGTACAACAAAAAAGAGAGGAGAGGTCACCAAAAAGGCTCTGAAGACCTCGTGGCCTGCAGACGTGGTCACATATTTCTTATACACCAAAGCGGCGCGCAGACTAAAGACTACAGACTTTGAAAGTGTCTTTCAAGCTGCAGTGACAACAAAGACGCGTTTTCGTCTACTGCTCGTCGAGGTAATTTCTTTTATCTCTTAAATAATTTCTTTTTTATATATCTTTTTAATGTTTTCTTCTGCTAAAGACACAATTTATAAAAGTATATTTATAAGTATCTACTACTTATAGGTATGTAAGTATCTGCATTTTTAATTTTTACGTTGAAGATGTTGGTAGTGAAGACAGACAATGCGATGGCGTAAATCGGTAAGTTAACGCCAATCGGACATTGACGTTATGCGTTTGTCAATTAAGTTTATTTCTTTGGACATTTGCTTTTCTTCTTTCTTCTTCGCTCATCTCATTTTATTTTGTCTTTAATTTTGATTTCATTTTAGTTTTTTTTTTCTTAGCTTTTTTTGTAGTTTATTTATAAACTTGGTTTTCAAGATTGACTTGTAGCCGGCGATATAGCGGCTATGAGTAACGTGACTTACGATTCATAGAGGAAACAAAAACACGGCTTTAATAATGATCAATAAGCATATTTAGGGAGCAGGGGAAAATGCTTTCGCAGAAGTTTCGATTAGTAATTTCTCTTTTAGCTTTGAGCTTGTGTTTTCATATAAACTTTACGGCTAATTCAATGTGTAAATGGCTTAAATAAACCATCACATGGTGGCTTGATTGTGGTCACATCGTAGTATTGTTAAAAAAAAATAGCATTGTTTTTATTGTTGTTTTATTGTATTTGTCACTTTCACGTTTCGTCTATAGATACGTTTTTCTACTTCACCGATTAGATTTTACGAATTTTACGAATTTTTCCAACAAATTTTATTACTTTTTTAATTGCTTATACAATATAAATTTTTTATTAATTTATTTTTGTTCTTTTTTTTTGCTGTTGAAAATGTTTATAAACATTAAAATCGTTTAAAGTTTTTCTTCTGCAGATAATTAATTATAGTTACTGAGAAGACAACACAGACTCTGTATTGAGATCAGTTAAGTTGACACGACATAAGCTATGGACGTCAATGCGAGAGACAATCGAAAATGACGTTAAAAGCAACAATTAATTGATCGGAACTCAAATGCTCTAATCAACATGCTATCGAGGCAATTAATTGAAAGTAAAATTTATTGACGTGCAATCGATAATATACACTACTCAACGGTCATTTACAATAAAAGTTGTTTTATTAAAGCATTAAGAGAAGATATATATTCAAAGTGAAATTCTTGATTTTATACGCGATGGATTTAGTAATAAACATTAAATCATAAAAAATCATTTAGTTTATCTAGACTGTAAAAATGTAATAATAAAATTTCAAAAAATAGGTCCAGATACTCTGTATGTTAATTTATAGATTAACCACATATTACTTTTTATGAAGGCATATGAGTTCATTATAGTTAAAATTAAAAAAAAACATTTTTTGAAATACAATTTAGTGTTAATAAAAAAGAACTATTGACTATTCTAGAACTTCTTATATGCTAGTTAAATTTGTTGTCTTGGAATCAAACCATGTTTAAGTAAAAAGAGATAAATTAATCGTACAAATAACTGATACAAGTATTTTATATTTTATAAAATGAACTTAAATTATAATTTAACGTCAGTTATAATGGTAGTAACTATTTTACTTAATAGAAACTATTGTATTTGATAGAGAGGTTTCGAAAAATAGTGAACTACAACAACAAAAGTTCAACTCTTGGTACTTGCAGCTTTAAAAAAAATAAATAATTATATAATTATTTTATATATAAAAAATTATAATTATTTTATATATATAAATATAAATATATATAATAATTAAATGTAATAAATATTTCCAAGACCACTGATGATGGGTATTTGGCAACAGTCAAAATAGCTATATGTTCACCAAAAATTCACAAATTTGAAATAATATAAAAAAGATTTTTGTTGTTATAGTTCACTACTATAATTAAATTTATTTAATTTGTATTTTAATAGAAAAAGGGTTTTATTCCTTATTACTTGTACAATATAATAATACATTTATTTTTGATGTTAAAGCACAAAATTTAAAATGTAACGTTTACAGGAATAATAATAAGAAGAGGAATAATAATCATATATATTAATTAATTAATTATTAGCAATGATAAATTAATAATTAACATTAATTAATCAATAGCATTAACTTACCTTAATTAATTAATAATAAATATTATGTATATTTAATGCTTAATACTATTTTTTAATTAATCTGTACTAATTTCCTTTAATTAATAAATTAAAAATTAATATAAAGTAATCAATAATTAACTTTCATTAGTTAATAATTAACATTAAATAAACAATAATAAACAATTATTAATTAATATTTAATGTTATTTATTCAATAATTAACATTCTTTTTTAATAATTAACATTATTTATTTAATAATTAACTTTATTTATTAGCTAATTTTAATTTTTAATAAATAAAGATTTTTTTTGGTGGTGAGGATGTGTAATGTTTTATACACTATCAAACCACTTTCGTCAGAATGGTGTGCCCGACTCTATCACATTAATATATAATATATTAAGTAAAACACGCCCCCTTCGGTAAGCCTTATTCTCCTTCGCAATTTCACATTACTTCGGGAAAGTTCTTTTTTATGTTGATATTTTAGGCCATACTGTTGTGATTTTACATCTACATGCAGAGACCTCCACTTTTTTGCCGCATTTTCTTGGTGTATGCACTATTTATTAACCTATATTCTGAATCTCCTTTCTAGGTTAAATTTCAAATTTCTAATATTAAAATATTATATTTTAGAATATTGCCATTAAAACGAAAATTAAATACGATAAAAAACGATTTATCTATCAATGTAGGACTTTAGAGCCGAATATAATAGCTCTATGGACTAATGATTTAGGCATCTTAAGTTTTCACCAAACGATATTAAAAGTCAGCTATTTTGAATTTTTTAAAAATAAAACTTCATTATGTATTACAACTTTCTTTTATCTTAAAATCATAGAGTTAGGTTGTGATTATTGTATTACTAATCCTTAACCCTATAGTTTGTAAAAAGAGTTTCAGTTGTTTTTTTTATTTCTAGATAGTCGGCACAGTTTATTAAACTATTTGTGAGTTCACTTGGACAGTTCTTTTCCAAATCATCTGTCTTAACACTTTGTTCTCTAAAATTTTTAGTCAAAACGTGTATCTCATACATCCATATTTACATATCACAACTTCAATGTTGATGTTGACTTGTGAATATCAGATACAATTCCATAAAACTGATTAAATTAGTTAAAACTTTAATATAAACATTAACACAAGTTGGTAGAAATTTTATGTTAATTGTAAATCATTTCCTAATTTAAATCAATTTGAAAGGTTAATTTTTAATTATAAAAATTAACCAAAACAGTAACTCAAGAAAAATATATAAATCTTTGTATAAGTAAACAAAAATAAATAAAAAAGTAAAAGTAAATTATCTATAATAAAAATAAAATTTAAATATAAAATTAAAAACCATTATCAGTTAAATAACTTATCGATCTTTAATCTGCCAACAGCACTTTTACCATACAAAGTAGTTATATATATACATATATGAACAGCATTTATAACTAAACATAAATTAAATAATATTTAAACCATTTCAGTTAATTAAAAAAAAAAGTTCAATAATAAACGAAAACTCATTAATACAAAAAAGCATTAAAGTAAATTCAAATTCACCAAATAAGCTTAAATAAAATTGCTGTACAAAATTAGTTTACACTGCAAAAAGTATTTAATTTATATTTAATTTCAACTTTTAATTTTTCGCTTTTTTGGTTAAATTAACTTTCGATTGCGCACCGACATCATACATGGGCAATTTGAAGCCGCTGCGTTTGGACTTGGACGCACTTTGTTAACAAAGAGGCAAGTGCGCGAATGGTGGTTTCCAAATTGGGTCATTCGTAAAGGTTGATTAAGAGCGATTGGCCAAAGCACAAAGCAAAACATTGCTGCAAAACCATATTGGCGTAAAAAAACATCAAACAATAATGCGTATGAGTCTATCTATCTATCTACCTATCTATGTATCTATGTATCTGAGTATTTTTCTTCATGCCACTAAACCATACAAGACAGACTTACAATGCCATTATTTTGATAAGGCAAAGTATGGCAGTGTAAGCTCTTAGTGGGGTATGAAAGTAAATAAGGTAAAGCAAGGTGTATTGACTATCGGCGATGCATAATTAAGTTTGTTATTTTGCTCATTTGTTATTTTGATGAACTTGCGATACTATGCAAATTATTATGTATAAAAATAATCTAAAGTATATAAGAAAAAAATTTTAATTTAGAAAAACAAACTAATGATTTATATGCTGAACGCGCCAAATGTGGAGAAAACATTATAGAACTGAACTTTTACCATTTTTAGTTGACAAAACTAACCAAGAAGGTGAAATTTATTTTTAAAGGCGCCTTTAACACGACTGCATAGAATATTTAATTTGTGAATTTTTAATATAATTTTTTATTGATTTTTTTACATTATAAATAAATTCGTTGTTCAGAATTTAAATTATTTGAGGAGAGCAAATGCGATTAATAATAGATATATTGTGAGAAAATATTTTTCATTAATAAGTTAATACATATTAACAAAATAAAAATATTATATGGGACATCCATAGCAAATTTCTGGTACTATTTGTCTACTTTTTATAAAATTAAATTAGGATGATGTCAAAGCTCAAACATGAATAATGATGAAACAGATATATATTATACAAAGAAAAAAAACTAACAAACACCTTTGACGAGATATAGTAGTACTAATAGCAATAATAGCCTTAATTTTTTCTTTCAGAGTTATAAAAAAACAACATTAAGTCTGGTTAAAACAAATTGGCATCACTTTTTTAATATGTTAAATTCAATATAAAATATTAAAATTATAAACTCTGAAAAACAATTAATTTAAATAAAAGAAATAAATAATGAATATTAGAAGAGCAATGGTAAGCATTTTTATCTTATATATATAAATTAATTTATTTCTTTATGTATTTGAATTTATTGGCAAATAAAATGCTTATATGATTTTAACATATGACTGGAATTTTACAACATATTTCCAGTGAATTTTCACTGATTTTTGAATTTGGTTGCACTAAAACTTAAGACGTAAAAATTTTACGAGTAAAACCTAACTCTGAAGATTTTAAGAGAATTGTGGTTGCTTCACATTATTTCTTTCGTAAGTTGTGAGTATTTTTTCCGCTACTCTGAAAGAAAACTTTACGACTAATGATAATGCAATGCAGATATATATACAGAAAAGTATCTAACAAGGGACGTTGACAAAATATATTATAACAATGTAACATATTATTTATAGCTTATCTAACATAAATCTCAGTATCTCACTTTTCAGTTACGAAAAGACTCTGACAACTTAGTACGTGAACAGTTGACACGCCAATATCTGTCTACAGTAAGAAATGACTATATCAATGTTGAACTATGAAGCAGGTTTGAAGATCACACACGCAATAAAATGAGAATTAAGGGTGATTATTGTAACAAAATTTTGAAATTAAAAATTGAAAATCTATAGCTTCTATAGCTTAATCACAGGTTAAGTTTAAGTATGAGTCTGTGAAAGGCTACATGTAGAATATTTATTTTATGTAACGTTTTCAGCAGGATCTATTTGTTTGCATAATATTAGGTCTGCGGCACAAAACACTCGATTCGATGCAATTCAAACTACATCCTTCAAACGCCTGAATGACTGTACTAGGTGTTACCAATAAAAAGTGTGTACAATATGATAGAAAATAATGTTTCCCAAAATTGTACCCATACTCTCTAGGTGAACAATTTGACTGAGTCCTTGGACTATTTTTATTCAGAAGGCAATTAAAAATGATAAACAATTATCAAAATTATGTTCTGTTCCATGAATATTTATCATGGCAAAACTATACCATAAGTTACTAACGACAACTACCAGTTCAGGAAGATAGGTTATATGAACTGCTTGTTTTAAAAACACAAAAAAACCATACGGGCTATAAAACAACGAAACTTCTTAGGTGGAACGTAGCACAAAAAAAGTTAAGAAACACTGATCTAATGTATATCGCAATATCTCAAGCGGTAGGGTTGCAGTACCGGGATCCGTTTTGCGGCTAATGTGCGCTAGATCTAAATATAACTAAATATAACATGCACAAAAAAATAAGATTAATTATTATAATTAAATTTGATCTATTAAGCTTAAAGCAGAAACATTATTTAATTTGTTTTAGCTTTTGAAAAATTTAATTAATTTAAACTGACATATCTATATATCTAAACATTGCATAATTTAATTAATAAGTTTGTTTATGATGATAGAAATAAGTAAAATGAAAATTTCTTACAGAAAAGACCTCATGATCTTTTGTTAAAAAGCTTATATAGTTACAAAGCGGTAATTAATTTAACCTCTTGAACTTTAATTCAATAAACTATATGTGTTACAATTTCTAATAATTATAAATACGGAAAAAGCAATGTTATTGTAACAGTAATAAATTATATTAAAATACTGCATATTACTATATTTATGCTAAATCCAATCAATTTTAATATGATTTGGAAATGAGATTAACAATAAAAAATATTATTCAAGATTATTAACAATAAATTATCAATTAATATTACATATTTACTTTTCATTAATTATATAAAAATTAGTAAATTAAAATTAAATTAACTAAGTTAAATTAAAATTAATATTAACAGACATAAAATGTGTTTCCGTCAACATATATATAAGGTGTAATAATACTTAAAACTTTTATTTTAAATTTTGGTTTTGGTTATAACTTATTCATTTTAACGATCCATTTATTAATAATGGATTAATGGTACTAAGTTCAATTCTTATATTTTAAAAATTACAATTCTTATTTTATTTAAATCTTATCTTCTATAAGTAATATATCTACAAGTAGTAATATAATTAAATTAACCTGCGTGTTAACATGATTTTATACTTATAGTTATTCAAAATATTTGATCTTATCTTCATTGGACCGACGACTGGAAAATGTGAAATATTTAACATAAGTTATATGTTCATTGTAACCTAAAACGTACCCGTACAGTAGCACATTTTTTGTCTAGAAAAGAATTCTGAAATATTTGTTAAGTACCAAATTTCATAAAGTGCTATATATGTAATAAATTGTTTGTCTTTTATTCATCTGTAATTTATTGTTATTAGTTTTTCATACTTATTAGTCACACTCGTCTCGTTTTGAAACAATAACATATTTATGTTCTCTCTCTAGATATTGTATAATATATCTCTTTACTAAACGTAGATGATTTTTATTATTATTCAATCATTCTTATATTTCATGGAGATAAAATTTAATAAATAATATGCATTAAAATAGATACTAATATTTTAATAATTATAATTCTCATATTATTTAAATCGTGTTGTCTATAAGGTATATTACTACATTCTACAATATAGTTGCATTAACCTTAATATTAATAAAATTAAATAATATAATTAACAATAACATATAATAGTAAATTGGTGTTAAGACCGATATTTAATTAGTTTTTTATATTTTTACCGGGCTTAGGACGTTTATTCAACACAAAAGTTTATAAAAATGTTTTTTAAAATATATAAAAAAAAATACACTTTTTTAACTGTGTTAAATGTTCAATTTATTTAATTTTTACACAAAAATTGTATAATTACAAATATTTTATTTTTAAATAAATTACAAAATATTTTTTTAAATAAAAAATAATTTATATATTTTTATTTTGCATATTATTTTTTTGTGGTTTTATCAAATGCATGAAATTTTCAAAAAAAATTTCACAATGTAAATGTAAAATACTTGGAAACTACACTAATACTGTTGGATTTTAGTAGGTCCACATTTAATACATAATTCCAGAGTAAATGAAGGTCTATAAAACCTAAAGTACCGCTTTGATTAATTTATTATTAATATGTATAACTATTTGTTTGTCATTATTATCAAATAAACTATAAAAAAAGCACAAAATTAATAATAGCTTGTGCTTTACGAGTATTATTTTAAATTTTTTTATGTGAATAATGACGTCAATCAAAACATTAAAAACACTTCAATTTAATATTGACTTTTACGGTATATAAAATATTGTTGATGATTATATACCGCACACTAATATTAACGATAAAAGTAAGCAATAAAATAGAAAAATTTTATGGTATATGTTTTTTATACTTGCACGAATTATTAACCATAAGATTTTGTAATTATCTTCTAATACTTACACTAAATATAACAAAATGTAAGAAAGTTAAGAAATTATTAACAGAAAACCAATGAAAATCAATAAATTTTTGAAATACTAAGATATGGATGTGGTTAAGATGGGACAATAAAAGCCTAAACTGTTATTAAAATTTTATTATTTTCAAAACAAAAAAAAAGGCAAATAAATAAATTAAAATAATATCCTTAGTTGTCTTACTTTCACATTATTCAATATAAAAGCACAGATACTAGCACGAAATCACCTCAAGATATGAATGCCAGCTATATAGTAAAATATATATTTATTATATACATATATTTCAAGATGACTTCAAGATATGAAAATGATTAAAATTGGTCATTTATATTTTAATATTTACAAAATAGAAATATTGATAACCTTTTACCTAAGTATCTTTTTCTAAAATAAAAAATTGAAAGTGAAATAGTGAAGATATTTAGAAATTCTACAAAACAATTTTAATTATTCTAATTAATAATAATTGTTACTGTAATATAATTTACCTTTTGACTTGATTTTCATTGATATTTATAATAATTGTAACCTAATAAAGTGACTTACCTAATCTAAACACCGTTTAATATTTTTCAATTTAATTAATTATTTTAATTTAATTTATTTAGTAATTTTTATATGATTTAGAAACAATTTAATACGTAAATGTGCTAAAGAAATCTGAAGCCTAGTATTATATATAAAAATGAGTAAGTAATTTTTAAACCACCCCAACAACTTTTTGATAATATTAAGTATGAGCTAGATCAATTATTTTCTTATTACTACTCTGAGGAAGGCTACTACCATCAGTAGGTAGTCGGATATATTTAAAAATAAACAAAAAATTAATAATTAAAATTGATTATTAAGAAATATACATCTCAGTTAAAAACTTTGATCTAAAGATCAAAAAATATAGTAGTAATAATTATCAACAGACCACAAAACAATGAAGTAACAAAATCAAATAATTTTTTAATAAATTTATATTGATAGATTTAAATCTTTATGCAAATTTTATAGTATGAATTTTAGTGAATTTAAAGACTAACAACCAACATTTTTAAAACGTTTTTAAATTATATTAAAAATACTTAAATATCCATTTACTATTTAATTTGATTGCAAAAGAAATATTAGATCATTCCCTCATTTAAAATCTATTCGTTTTTTTGATATTCATGTATCCTGCAATGTTTAAAACATTTTTATAATTAAAACAAAATTTCCTTATAATTAGTATAAAAGGTTAATAGTAGAAAGAAAAAATATCTAATTAGTAATTTCTTTTGCTATGTTATAGAATAATACTTTTGTATTATTCAGTATTTGAAAATTATTCGCTTCTAAACGTTATTGCAATTTAATAACTTGCAATCGTGATTGCATTCACTAATAATGCTTACATTTGCTTTAAAGAATTTCAATGATATTTTCCTTATCTTGAAATAATATGTCATCAATGCATTTCACCATCCTCGTATATAAATAATAATAACGTAATAAGATTATCATATATATAATACATTATTTGAATATTTTTTTTTTTAATACCTATAAATTTATTTATTGTATCTACTCTCACAATGAGTTTGAAAGTCACTAATGATATAATATTAAAATTTTTGTTTTAATTATACATTGTATAATATAAAATAAAATAAGTAAACCTTATATTACGGACCTCACTTGAATCAATGAGTTAAATTTCATTGGAATGAATTTTAGGTGTTTTATTAAGAAAACAACTCAGCTTTATCAGATCACTAAGTAAAGAGTGGGCTGGACGTTTAGCTTTTTTTAGACGGGAAATAATAGGTAGTAGGTAGAAGTGTGAGATTCTTAGCTAAAGAGTTAACATTTTCTGTCAACCTCTCATTGTATTTGTTTCTTATATTGTCAAATTCACCTTTAAGCAAAGGAATTTGTAGATCTTGGTAGATGCTTTCATTCCTTATATATCATGGTGTAAATAGTTTTGACTAAGCACTTTGGATACTTTGAAATAGCTGTACATGAAGCTGTTAGACAAGAATACTTTATACTCTAGGCACAGGAAGTATTTGTTATTAATGAGCCAATACTACTTCTTAGAAGTTTGGAGCTTCATTTGTAGATTTTTCGCTACAATGTGTTTACGCCAACTGAGTCGACTGTCTAGGTGAATACCTAAGTACGTTATATTATTTGCTTGTGGTATGTGAATGTTATTTAGTAAAATTGTTGGAGATATACTCCGATTTAATGTAAAAATGATGTCTCTACATTTTACTTCATTAATTTTAATTCGTCATTTTGATAACCTTTTCTCCAAATAAGTGAGATTGAAATTGGTTTGAAGCTAACACAACGTATTTGTTTCGGCATAAAATTGTGGTACCATCGGGAAGCGTTGTAATGACAACTGACTTACTTATTCGGATATCATATGTGTAAAGTACATACATGGCAGAGCCAAGAAGACTTCTTTGTGGTACGCCAGCGTCTATTAAGAAATAAGTAGAAGTAAATGACAGAGATTTACATTTGACTTTAAAACATCTGTTCTGTAGATACGATTCTAAAACTGGGTGATATATCGCACAGCCTCTTCAAAAGAGGCACAACTCCAAATTCGTCAATTTTCAGTAAATGTGTGGAACTTGCTTATAGTTTACTTGTCTAGCAACACGCAAAATAATATATCAAATGTATAATATATGATATGAATAATGTAATATTACTATATATATATATAAAACATTTAAATTGTGTTTATAAGCAATTCAAATAACTTACTAAAAATATTTATATAATTTAAAGTAACTGATTCACAGTCTTAGTAGCGCCAAAGTAAATCAAGTCACTAATGGAACATGCGACTTAAAACAATGTATCATAGTTATTATTGTCTTAAATTTCTCATACACAAAAAGAAAACAAACTAAATTTTAAGAAAAAAAAAATCATAATGCGAAATAAATTAAATTTTTAACATATTTTCGTTTAACAAAAAAACTATTTGAAGGTCGATCGCAAAAATTATAAACAATTAAGTTGGAAATGATAACAAACAAAATAATATTATTTTGTTTTCAACATTCTCAAAATCTTTTTTGGGTATGAAACAAACTAAAAATATTATAGTTAACAAATTAGAGATAAGTACGACGTCTTCATAAGACCATGAAGTATTTCTTACAAATAAAATAGAACAAAATAAATTTTCTTAATAATAAATAGTAAAAATAAAGTTGGTAGTTGCTTATCAACAACTATAAAATATTTCTATATTAGATCATAATTTTAATAGATTTATTTTGGCACAAATTCAAATTATTTAAATTAGATTTATTATTTATTCATTGTGTGTAATGGTTCAGTGAAGTTATACGTAAAAACCAGGTACTTTTTATAATTTTACACAACATTGGCGTTAAGCCAAACTTAAAATTTATGAAGAACCAGCAAGTGTAGAGAGGAAATGTATCTACGGATTCACTCTATGTTAACCGTAACGTATAAATATTTTGAGTAAATAATTTTTAGAATGAGTTTATTGCTCTTAATTTGCAAAATAGAAAAATATAACGAACAAATTGTTTAAATAAATTTGACAGTATATAACAAACATAACTATATGGGAAGCTTTATTTGCCTATTTTTTTAATAAAAAAATTGCTACTTTTCAATTTCTATCTTTAGCACTCCATGTTTAGACTTGAAGCGCCACTTCGGTTTGCATGAAATGTTAAAATTATTTCTTTCTGGGTTTGTATGTTAAAAATATTTGCTTTGCACTACAAATTCAACTTATCAATTTTTATTTATGTACCACAAATGGACTGCCCGATATTTGAAACCGAGTTCGAGTTCAAACGAAATTATTGAGACCAGCAATTTTTAAGTTGATATTTTTGATGAAGTCTTCATCTTTTCTGTTCATTATATTTTCTTATATAAACGCATATGTATACACAAATTTTTAATTATATATATGCATGTTATATTTATATATTTGCATTTATATAATATGTAATTTTACCTAATGGATGATTACAGATAATATTGCTTAATGCGTTGATTAAGACAATTCCAAAAAGTACTAAATTATCAGACGATCGATCGATCAATCAATGTTTAGCTGGTGAGTCCAGTTTTTTATGATGTCGACAGCAATTTTATAGAATATTAATTTTTATAATTTTAATTATGTTTTCGATTTTTAATCTTTATATGCACTGCAATAATATAGCCAAGCCAGCATTATTTATTTTAAAACTGGTTTGTTGTTTCGTTTGTTTGTTCACTTGGCGGCTTGTAATTTCCACTAATTTGTGCAATACAACACATAGTATTTTCCTTTGAATGATCCGAAATGCTAATTAATTAAAGTATCTTACAGTTCTTACATAAAAATTTAAATGTAGCAAAAACCACTTTAATCTGTTGACTGCATTATACCATAAACAATAAACAAGGTTTAAGATTATGATTATAGTCATATGCAAGGTTACTCTTATTAATTGCGTTTTTTATAAAATGCATATTATTTATATGGAGATCTTCAAAGAACATAAGTAATACTGTAAAAAAATATCGCTAGAAATAAGAAGATAATATATAGATTTTCTGTTTTTAAGCACTTTAAAATTGGACTCGGTCAGTGATCCAAAGAAGTTAGTTTTAACTAAAACCTTTTTGGCATTGATTTTTCGTCTAAAAGAGATAATTGATTCATGTAGTTAGAAAGCTCTACTAAGGAATTCGGTACCATTAGGCAACTAAAAATGCTGATTAAACAACATCTCCACAATTTTAAAAAATCCTTTTTTGATTACTTGCTATTTTTTATAGAAGTAATAAATAATAGTATAACGATACTGTCCTTTACAATGTACAAAAAACATTTTTTCCCTCAATAAAAAATGTTGTTCCTAAAAAGTTTATGTCATAGAATAAATATAGAATTGGACCATACTATTTAAAATATTTAAAAACCTTTTTCTTACATAAAAGAGCTTTCTCTCACATAGTATGCCAACAGGGAGTGTAAATAAGAATGATAGCTCATTTTTTTCTGATTTTGGTAATTAAAATCAAGCTTGCAAGAAAATTTTATTTTGTATTATTTTAAAATATTCTCACTGGTTTCAGATACAAAAAATTTTCCAACAGAAATTATGTACCGTCTTGATCAGCTATGTGTATATATTTCGGTTTTTTCTGGTAAAACATTAAAGGATATAGTAAATATAAAAAAATACCCTAAAAAAAGGATATATTCTATTCTCATAACTTCTAATCAATTTACAGAATAAAGTATTTAAAATATCTTTATATATCATTCAAAAAAATTATAGTTACTAACCCAAATAATATCTTAAATTTCAAAATTTTTTACAGTTTTTTGCTCAGCAGCTTTCAGTTAATTTTAAATTGTTAAAAAATCTTTAAAAAAATTTTAGTATTCCTGCCTAGTATTTATATTACATAAAATAATTCTATATTTGAATTTAAACTGGTTAGTTCTTACAATTACTAGAAGACGTGGCTCCACAATGGAACTGAACTATTGAATTTATTACCTACAATTTTTGATAGGATGATTTCAAGAAATTTTATTATCAAACAAGGTTTAAAATAATAATAAATAAATGCTTATTTCACATATATTAGGTAATGAAAATGATCTTATCCAATTCATTTTACCAGCTTACAAGTTACTGGTTTCTAACAATGTAAAGATATGTTATGTAGTGCTTTTTGCTTATTTTACTGTGGATACCTTTTGTGATATTTTTATACTACAAAAGCTGAGCTATTAGTATACTTTTCTGACCAATTAACTCAACTATAAAGTTTACTATTCATAGGAATACCATAATCCTTTACAGAACATTTATAATGTTATTAAGTTATTTTTGCAAGCATGATCTCCCGAAATTAAAGAATTGGAAATACTACAACGTCAAACATATGTTGACTGAGGGATTTGTAAATTTTTCTGATCGATTATCTGAACTAATCGGATAATTTAGACTAATTGTGAGTTCACTTATTTTTTTAAATGTTTCTGTATTTTTGAAAAGGTTTATTAGTAGTTTTATTTATTTATAAAAAGTTTTTTTTTTATATAAAGTCCTCTACATATATACGGATAATGATTTATGTAAATGTATTTATGTTATAAAATGTTTTTTAAATTTATTTTTCGATTTGTTTATTAAAATGGTTTTAAATATATTTTTTTATCTGGCTGCAGGTCCCTTCTTGTTAAATAATTAAAGGTGTAATATTTTTTATAATACTCTATATTTCGAATCACCTTGAGAATCATTGAGTCAACCTCTTTGTTCTATCGTATATATTGTACTTATATATTATACTTAACATATGTATTTATTATATTTAATATATGTATTTATTACCACTTTATACCATACATTATCAATCTGCATATTTTTCTTTGTGCTCAAAACTCCAGTTTTTGGAGCTTTGTCACTGTCATGGCCACAACCATATAATAGTTACAAAACCGTGCTCTTTGATGACAATCCCTGAACCACAAACTGCATATTTTTCTTTGTGCTTAAAACTCCAGTTTACGGAAAATTCAATTAGTTAATTTTTTTATTAGCTTTTATTGGAAACACTTTCTTCTATAAAATTTTATACGAAAATTTGATTTGTTATTCAATAAAAAGAAAATTTGTTATAAAAAATCAATTATTAATAGAAAAAGTTGAAGACCCGCAGTATATGTAAAATTACTACGTATTTAATATCTTTTGTGTTATTTCGCTAATGTCAATAACGTTTTTTATAGTAAAATGAAATGAAGAGTAAAATTTAATAGAAAATATATAGCTAAAAAGTTTGAATAAATATGAAAAATTATTTTTCTTCGGACAATTTATTATCAATATTATGGAATTTGTTTTGGTATATTTTTACCAGATTTTTTCCCCATTTTATTTGTTTATTATGATTCGCAAAAATGTGCTAATGGATTCATGTTTAGTTTTT
The DNA here is from genome assembly GCF_002237135.1 of Teleopsis dalmanni. Lineage (NCBI taxonomy): Eukaryota > Metazoa > Arthropoda > Insecta > Diptera > Diopsidae > Teleopsis > Teleopsis dalmanni. The sequence continues at coordinate 171,560,642 of NC_051846.1, forward strand.
TTGAAAAAAACTTCACTTGTTGCTATTGCTAGTGTCTGGTATCATTGAAAATATTTGTTTGTCTTTCTGTTACTGTTGCTGTTGAACCAACTTGTTTACTTAACAAATATCTTAGGAAAACAAAAATTGATTATACACGAATAAGTTATTTGGAATTTATATGCGGAAAGCGTACCCAACAATTATTCATAGTTACGAGTATCTACAATATTTCCACCTGACATCGCATATGCAAAATATTTCGAAAGCAACAAATGCTAATGTGGAATTTCAAAACTAATAATTCAACTATATTCGATTTAAAATTTAGTGGAAATGAAACAAATCGCATATTTGCATTTAACAACGAATTTAAAAAAATTATTTATTTAAAGGTTTTTAATCGTAAAAAATTTTAATATTTATTTAATTGCTACCTACATGACCTTAGTTATTTACACCTTGCAAAAAATTATCAAAGTAACAGAAGAAGAAAAAGTCCGTACTAAGCTGATAAAATGACTTTATCTTATCAGCTTTGCTTTTCAAATCTAAAAGCGAAAAGACAGAAATAAAAGTAAATGTTGCACAAATAAAAAACAAAACCACATTATCCCCGCTGATAAAGTATCTTTTGCTATTTATTTAAAAATTAAAATTTGTCATGGAACGAATGAAGTGTTGAGTCGTTCCTTGTGCAAGTATTTGTAAGATACGCGTAAATGCATGACTACACACGTATGAATGACTGTAAGTACTTCAGCTTAAAATATTCTTATCAATCTTCTAGTGAACTGAACTATACTTGAAATTGTTTTATTTTCAATGTTTTATAAATACTTTTTAAAAAGAATATTTTTTTAATAATATAAAAGTGTAGTTTTTATTTATCATTTATAAGAAAATAATTTGTAAACGAATGCCGGGGTTGAAACCGTAGTCGTTATGGACTTTAGCAGTCTCTTATCTAAATTAAACATTGCACTTGCTATTTGTATGTATTTTGTATGCAAGTTACCCGTAAAGTGGAAAAAAGGTTTGTTTGCCTTAATGCTGATGTAATGCATTTTATGAGTAATCTTATGGCTGCCCCAGTTCTAGGTTCGTAGCGTTCATTTATTTCTTTTCTCAACACATTTCTATTTCAATTTATTTGATTTACAACTGCGATCTGAAGTAAGATAGATTATTTATTTAATTAGATTTTATTTATTGTCAGTGTTAAAAGACACGAATTATATTCGTGCACCTATAGAAACATCAATCATCAATACACCTAATGTGTTTATTATTGAATCTACATGTAAACAGCATTTAAAAAAAAAATAATTAATTATATCAAAGTGTAATTCATATACACAGCAGATAATTAAAGTACAGAAAGCCGACAAATCAACAGTTACAACAGAGTTAAAACAAACATTTTAAAATTGTAATTTATTAATTTATATCAATCAATTTTTTCACTTTTTATTAAGTTTTTGAAAATTATTCCGCTACCTCTACTGATACAAAGTTTCCCAATTGAACTGTTACCAACTTCAAAATGCTATAGCTTTGGAACTGGTGGCAACACTGATTACATATTTATTTTAATTATAATTATTAATATCCCTTACAGACAAAAAAATATAAACTTAACAATGGAATAGCACTATATTTGGGCGATAAGCCTTAAGCTATTGTTATATTCCCCACACAGAACACAACTACAAAATACACCGTTTTAACAAACTTCATATGTGACAGAAATCTTTTAGCAAGTTAAAGCTCAAATTAAATGAAATCAGCATCACACCGAAACATACTAGGCTACACAACTAGATACATCGATAATTATCAAGCAACGGAAACTGAAAAACGAGCTGTAAGTAAAGACTTATTACTTCCAAGAACGAGATTTCATGGATTTCCATAAGAAAAACCAGGTTCCATATACCAAAGAAGTTATTACGCTTATACGAACACAGCCAAGTACACAATGTTTTCTTCTCTGTAAAAATTATACCAATTAAGCATTTCGCAATCAAAAAAAAAATAATTTAATTCACTTAATAGAGAGCTTAGTTACGTTAACTTGGAATGGCGACCCAAAAGCCCACTTCAGCTTAAATAATGGGCCGTTATTATACCACGAATTAGCGTGGTATGGTCTCATACGCAGACCAGAAGGATTCCCAAAAGAACTGCAGTAATCAACAAAGCTGATTTTATAGAGAAGACCTCTTAGAGCCATATCACTAATGACAGTAATATGGAGAATTCAAAACGAATTCCAATTTACTTGGGAATCAGCGTCATAAACCAATAATGAAGTCAACAAATCCCTCTTGCTAACAAATGTTACTTCAGTCTAATAGGCAATTGGGATATAAATCCCTCTATGTTATAATCTACAAGTTTCTTATCGTGTTTGTCTCACTGTACAGTGCAGAAATTAAGACATTAACCAACCGTGAAGAGATTAGGAGCATTCGAGAAAAAAAATTCTTTGGAAGATCTATGGTGCCGCATTATACCGCCGTATTGGCATAGTTAAGGGCATAAAACTTCAGTGATTTAGTTGTCGTGTGAATGTAAGAAAGTTCTCCGGCTAGAAAGGTATTTAAATCGGTACCCCATGGAAGTAACAGGTGACTAACGATATGAAGGTATTCGGTACTATCAACTGACGCCAGCAAAACATTGATCGGCATGGGTGGCGAAGAGTAATAAACACGGCCAAGGACGAATAACGCCTGTAATGCCCAACTAAGTAAGTAAATAAGTTTACCAGGCCTAACCTTCTTCTCATAAGACATCCCAAAAAAGAATCCTCTCTACTGAGCAACAACCACCGGAAATGCTTATATAATTTATAAATTTCCCAAACATCATGATAAACTTTATATACCTTTTAGAAACACAAATAAAGGGTATCGTGAATAAAAAAAAAATTCAAATACGTTTAATTTCAAGAAGAAACAAGAAAATTACTAAATGCAGCAATAAAATTTAACAGTAGCAAAAGCAGAAACAAATTAAGCGGCAACGCTTGCAACAGAAACGTTTTCGATAATGAAGGCAATTGAAATATCAGCAGTGGCAGCGCTAGTTGACGTTGATCAACTAAAGACAATGGCACGGCTGCAAACGTTCAAATATATTTTCCAGCTTGAGAACTTAAAAAAAAAAATATACAAACAAAAAAAAAAACAACATCGAAGCAGCTGTGCGGTATAAAATTAACACAAAAACAAATATCACAGAGGAAAACCAACTAAAACGGCAACAACAAAAGCAAATAACAACAATAATAACAATCAGAAGTAGCAGAAGAATTGTGCTTGCATAAAAAGCAACAGAAAAAAAAACACAAGCAGTGCTCAATTACACAGTGTAGCTGTGGCAACAGTGTTTACTGCATAACACATGTGAAAACATTTTGGATTTAAAACTACAATAAGCAATATGTCAAAGAACTGCAGCATGTGGAATATAGGGTGCAAGCAAGCAAGCAAGCAAGCAAACCAAGCAAAACAAGCAGGGCCTTTGCGTTACCATAGTGCTAAATAGCGACACATATGCACGCAGTAGCTAATAAATTCTGAAACACTTGAAACAGTAGACGAAGGTAGCATGCCAGCTAGTTGCTTGTCCAACAAGTGTAAGATTGGTATAAAAGCATATAAAATGTTTTGCTATTTTTAAAGTGCACTCTTTTGTTGTTATTGTTATTCTCTTTATTGTTGGTATTGATATTCTTGTTGTTCTTATTAGCACACAACACAAACTGCAAAAAAGCTCTGCAGCAGCAGCAAGTGAATCAGGCTTCATAATGAATGCATTGTCTTTTAATATCGAAAGTAATGTGTGTCCGTCAATGCCAACCACTTGTTGTTTTTGTCTTCGTCTTTGTCTTTGTATTGGTGTTTGTGTTTGGTAATTGTAGTTGTTGCTATTGCTATTTTATGTTGGCCTAAAGTTATGATTATTATGTTTGTTTTGTAGTTGTTATTGTAGTCATTGTTGCTGCTGCCGTTGCTGCTATTATTGATGTTTTTGTTTTTTTTTCTTAGTTTCTGTTTTTGTTATTTGTAACCGCCAAGTCAGGCAAATTGTAATTGTTTAGAAAAAATAATTCTTGAGGCTGCCAGTTAAACCATTTCTTATTCAGTTCTTTTTTATACTTTTTGGTTTTTATATTTTTCTTTGACTTGTTTTTTTTGTTTTTTTTTTAAAGCTTTTGGAATTAGCGTTAGTCTTCTACTTGTTGTTGTTGCTTAGCTGTGTTAGCTTGACATTGTTGGTATAAGATGGATTTTGTAATTCAATATATAAGAAGCTGAATTATGACTAATGCAGGCAGCAAGCAAAGAAACTGACAATGAAAATATTGTCAAGTCAAAACACTTGACAAACGAAATCCTAAAAAAATTAAAGTAAATAGTAGGAAATTTATTAAAAGTACAATATGTATCAAGAACAATTTTAAGTGGTGAGAGCATCAAGTATAAAGGTTTCGCATTTGGAGAATAGTCAGCAAGTTAAAAATATACACATATATAATTTTTTTATAACAAATAATATAATTAATTATTATAATTTAATATGTAATTAATTATAATTAATATATAATAAATATAATTTAATTAATTAATTAAAATTCAATTGTTAAAATTAGTTACCACAGTAGGAGCTCACAAATTAGAACTCTCACAAATTCGAATTGTCCAGAAATTAGAACCAAAAAATTTTAATACATTGTATACATCAAAAGCTCTAAAATTAGAACTTTTGGTTCTAATTTTTGATCGAGTTCTCCTTACTTTTTTTTTAAGTTTTATAAAGCGGGGAATTCCCAAAATGCGCACTTAAATAAAACGCATTCAAAAATGCAAGTTCAAAACGAATCTGAATATGAGTTTCATTGAAGATGACGTTCCCAATCCCACACCAAATGTGTCTCATTCTAAAGAGATTGAATGCATCATTATCTTAATAAATTGGTGCAAAAAGAATAACTCATTTCATGCAGATCACATGACCAATCTTTTAACTCTCCGTAATGATATTATTGTAAAAAATTTGACTAAATTTAAAAAACATTTTATAGAAAAACACTTAATAAGGATTGATTTCAACTGTAAAATAAAGTGTTTATGTAGAGTGTTAATTTTTTGTTAATTTTTTATAGAAATAAAAAATGTTCAGAAATTAGAACTTTTCGCAAATTCGAACTACCCGAAAAACCAAGTTGTTATGATTTGTGAGCTTCTACTGTAATATTTAAAAAAAAAATATTTTTTTACGTTTTTGTTTTTTATTATTTCATATTTTATTATTTTTGTTAAAACTAATTTTTTTTATACTACTAAATTAAAATTAAAAAATACTAAAATTAAAATATTAAAATTAAATATATAAAACAAAAAAAAAATACTAAATTATTTTCTCAGTTAACTTTGATATTTAATTCAAAAATTAAAACGAAATTACATATTAATATTGACCATAAGTTATGTTTCATTCAAAAAATAACGAGCATGATATATACATATATTCGGACTACGCATATGAAATTTAAGTGATTATAATTCATTTTATTAAAAAAAGTATTGAACAACTAGAAAAAATACATACTAAAAAGCGAAAACCGATTTTGCAATGAATTTTGCTGTTTTGTCACTCAATGTCCTTCACTAAAATTCGCTATATCAATAAGAATTCTACAGCAACAGATGATCTCAACTCAACTTAAATGTATAAATGACAAGAGCAATAAGAAGAAGAACAGCAAAAAAACTACCGGCTACTGCGGGACGTGTAAAAATATTATGGTAAATTTCCAAAAAAAGTAATAAGTATCAATGCAATTATAAATTTTTGAAGTAAATCTGACAAAACAAAAAAATAAATTTTATTTGTATTGTATACAGGACGTTTACTAACAAAATCACATAAATTAAGAAGATGCTTGCTTGGTCTAAGAAACGAAAATAATCGAATGGGAAGTCTGGTATATTTTCAATATTCATATTCCGAGATAGATGTTGTCAAAAAACAATATTATCTATGAAATTTAAATATTAAAGAATATTTATTTGAAATTATACATATTGTAATATTTTAAATTTTATTCGAATTAAATTTATTTATACTCGACTTCGACTTACCTTTTGCGGCTCCCATTAAATCTTTAACTTCCTTTATGATGCGTTTAATTTGATGACTAGTGTGATCTAGTTCCTTTTCGTGACGGTTTAAATTATCACGAAATTCTGGACTATCAACAATGCACTCTTCGAACTCTAAGGGTTCGAGACCGCGACGTTCAACCTTTGTGCCGCCCATCCTTATGCGGCTCTTGATTTGCTTTCTGATATTTCCCTTGCTGCTGTTGCTATTGTATTTGAACGAGTGAGGATGAGGATTATTATTATTCAAGGCAATGCTACTGTTGTAATTGTTGTTCATATAAAGTTTATTCAATGTTTTGCTCACTTTGTTGCTGTTTATGTTTTTGTTGTATTGTTTTGATTTGAAGTAATTTAAATTATTATTATTAATTTTTTCATCATTATTGTTAGTGTTGTTGGTGTATTTCGCATGATTATTCTTCATAATTTAAAGAAGGATTTTTCGATAGGAAATAAAAACTTTTTTTAATTTTTATGTGTAATAGAATTTACGAAATTAATTTTGCACATATGTACAACAAATTTAAAAAACCAAAAATTTTATTATTTATCAAAAATAAATTTGTTTAAATATAAATAAATTTCATTTTTTTCAAAAACTTTTTTTTTATTATTAAATATTATTAAATATTCTTAGACTAACAAAAAATTCAAAGCAAATTGGACAATTTGGTTGGCACTTGATGAAATTTTTTATAGTTTCTTTTACTTCTTCGTGGACGTGATTTTGTTTATTTGGTTTAACTGCAGCAATAGCAAGTCAAAAAAAAAAAAAATTCCTTTGGAATTTCCTTTTTGTTAAATAAAACAAAAAAAATAAAAACAACAAAACAAAAAAAGATGGAACTTGTTTTTCGGTTTGTTTTGCTTAGTAAGATTTTAACCGCACATTCTTGTTAGATTTTTTTTCAAATTTTTTTTATTTTTATTATGTTTTTTTTTTGTTATGTTCAGTTTTGTGCCACTCGCATTTTTGCTTACTTTTCACTCTCTTTAGTTAGCTTACAACATACAATATAAGCGATCATGCTATTCCACTCACACTACCGGAACGTCGTTGCGCATTCGCAATTATGGAATTTTTCAACTGGCGTTTCACACCATTTTTGAATTTATTTTAGCCAATTTCACACTTTTTTAAGTACAAAAAAAATGATATGCAAATATAAAACTGAAATAAAAAAAGCGACACAAATTTCTGATTAATAAAACTTAAAACAATTCTAAAACTAAATGAAAATTAATTAAAACATTTTTACAACACAAAGCATTTAAGAACTTTTGTACACTTTTGCCACTATTTACATCTCATATATTTTTGCAACTCAAATATATTAAATTATCTAAACACAAATTTAATAATTTAAGATAAAACACTAAACACGAATTCATTAGACGGCGTATTGGAATTTATCTGGACTTTATAGGGAGAGAAAACCAAAAATATGTGCAATTTTTATTGCCTTTTTTGTTACTTGTTACTTTTATTGTTGTTGTTGTTGCTGCTGTAATGAAAAATAAATAGTGCAAAAGAGATACACACACACTTTTTAAAGGTGATCTTGGTATTAAAATGATCTTAAGCTCGGGCGTAAGAAAGTGATGCAGAATATAACATTTTTCGTGACATTTTGTGATAAGCAAGCAAATGAAGAAAAACGACATAAGCGAAATTGTTAAAAAACTGGAATTTATTCAAAAAACAAAAAAACAATATAAAAAATGATTTAAGGCAATTATAAAAAATATGCCAGAGTTATTAAAAGGGAGTGATTACTTTACAAGAAACGAATTTCGCAAATTCTTTTATGCACTACTTATCACTAAATTTTTGCAAACATTTAAAAATTAAACTATCTTTTTATTATAAACTCTTGATATAAAATATATATTTTTTACATTTCTTTAACTGTTTTATTTAAAACCTTTTAAAATAGTAAAAATTGTTTTATTCTATTACCCTCTCAGCTAGCTCGTCATCAACATATTTGTTTACAAATTGTTGCTGGAGCTACCGTAATAGGCAAATTATATATTTTTCCACTAATAGTTTTATTTCAATCAGTATTTCTGCTTTGTTTTGTTCGTTTTTAAATATATTTGCAAGCAATTAATACATTTTCTACTTATGTTAACCGCTCGAATTATTTTACTATCACAACACTTGAGAAAATACCGGCGCGCAACAAACTACCGCCACCAACTGAACCAACAAGCGGAATGACAACAAAGAAACTGAAGTTGTTTGTGTTGTGTATTGGTATTTTGTTGTTAGAGTTACCGCAACACACGGTAACATTTAGTTCAATATTTAAATATGAACACAATTATATTATATATAAGAGTAAAAGAACATAGCTTTGAATCTATTTATTTTTACATAAAAACTATATATTACAAAATAGTTAATAAAAGAATTAATACCTTTTTACTCTATAGTTCAAATATTTGTATGACTGTAACGTATTTTCAACAAATGTAAATTTAAACACAAAATTGGCAATGATTCAAGCTCAGGAATTACACAATATTATTGCAGCGAAGGGTGTTTTGAATGTTTTCTCTCAATTTTGCGATGCTCTCAGTAAAACAGTGTTGTAAAACATAAAAATTTCAAATGCCTTAGAAAATTATTCACATAGCTAATAGAATTGTGAATTACATATACATACATATACAAATAGTTTTTAATATTAATTTATAAGACAAAATTATATGAAATCAACACTAATTTAATATAGAACTTCAAGAAAATACAATTATTATTTTTTTGATAATAATAATTTTAACAATAATAGTTTAAGATTAAAATGTCCAATGATAGAGATCCAAATTGTGGGTTTAGTATATATAAAATTTATATGTAATACTTTATAAGTACTATACATTAACTAGTGTTATAATAATAATAATACCATTCTTGTTTTCTGTCTTAATAAGAGAGATCTTTCCTTAATATAAAAGGATAAAAACAGAAAACCAAATTTTTTTTTATAGATATCACCAAGCAGTATCAATTATATTTTAAATAAAAAATAATTAAGTTCTTATACACTATTTCCTACTTAAGGATGAAATAGACAGCAACCTTCATACTAACTTTGCCATAAATAAATCACTAGCAGTATTCTGAAATTTTTTTAACCAATTTTTTTATATTTTTATGTGAGATATAGCGGAAAGATTTATTTAATTGCTTATAATAAAAAGTAAGGGTTTCAAAACCAAATTTTCCAATTTTCAAAAGGTTGCATTTCATTTCAACCTTAAGATCAATTTTATACCCTATTATAATGTGAAATAATTCACTAAATTCCGTTTTTCAATATACATATATTAAAGTAAAACTTATCTCATATATTTAGTTACAGACAGAATTGGTTTGGGTAACTTTGGGTTTGAATGACTATTTTTCCTATTTTCGTCATTATTTTATTAGTTTTATATAGTAACAAGCATTTAAATTATCTCAAACCCTTGAAGTTTGAAGACGTGTATTGATCCAAGTATAGTCGAGATATTATCACCTATGTGCTATTAAGTTATTGATCATGATCTCAAAGGATTCACTACTGTGCGATATTCCGTAAAGAATATTTAAATGACATTATATTTGACATGTAATGGTAAGGAGCAGACTATATATTGATAGCAAAAGTTTTATTGGAAATCTCAAACACAAATATGTTTTATATAAGTTAATTTTGGAAACAGAAAATAAGTAATACTGTTTAATGGAAAAATAGAATATTAAAACAATAAAATATTAACATTAAAATCCCAAATGTATCATAATCTTCCCATGTAAGATCTCAGGTTAAAGGTGGAAGATTTAAGTAAGCTCGCTATATAGAAACTTAACTAACAGTTAGACTGTATCAGATAGTTGTTGTTACTTATACTGAAGTTAAATAATTTAAT
>NC_051846.1:171570820-171579633 GCF_002237135.1 Teleopsis dalmanni
AAATACGTTTCTAGTTGAATGTAGAGTCCAAGGTAACTCAAACACTTAATTGTAGGTATTTAAAGTGGATCAACTAGTGTTAATTAAAACAGTCGATAAGGGAGACCATTTACTGATGTACTGTCGAAATTGCATGTCATATGCACGAATACAAGTGTAGTTTTGCATCGGAAATTACGATATGTTTTTGTTATCGATATAAGAATTATTATCAAATTAAAAATCTTTTTTTTTAAATTTAAAAAATAAAATCAAAACGCTTCAATTGATAATGCCTATCCCATAATATAGTTTATAAATTATTGCATTTTAACCAAACTCAAGTGTGTTCAAGACAAATTGACTGATTAACTACTAATTAATTACTTAATTAATTAACTGACTGACCAATGTTTTGACTAAAAATCATATTTTACCTATGAAACATATCCTGTATTTACTTAATTTGGTTAAGTGTAGTATTTATTTACTCATGAAAATATACTTGACGAAGTGAGAAAGGCGTAGTCATCAAAAATACTTCCCCGATTTCCTAAGATAGTTTTAAAGTTGTTGGCTTGGCGAAAAAATTTGGTAATAGAGGAAAATATATAAAACCAATTTTAGGACTTTAACAAATATTACACCGTAGTCCATTATTATCGTAATTCTTCACTTTTATCTTTATCTCTTATCATTTATCTTTATCTATTACATTTATCTTTTATGTCTGTCTTTTATTCTTATCTTTGTCCCTATCTTTTATTTTTTATCTTTGTCCTTTATATTCATATTTTATCTTTACTTTAACTGTATCCTTTATCTTTATCTTTTATCTTTAGCTTCATGTTTATCTTTAAGATTTGAGCAATCTCATAAAATTTTTGTTCTAATTAGTGAAAAATTGGGGAGACAAGTTCTTCAGTTTGCTCAGATATCTCATAAACCTTAAGAAAGGAACAATAAAAGTGGCAGAACTTAGCAAGAAGCTTTGAACTCAGGACAAAAGTCCATTGTGATACCACATGAAAATTTCATCATATTTTCAGCCATATGTGACGGCTTTGCAAATTTCTCAAAGTAGAAATTCCTCAAGAACCTTACTTTTTGTCTGGAGAGAGCTAAAGGGTGCATCTAATCTCATCGCATGCATCGCATCAAGCATTACGGATATGAGAAAATTGAATGCTATAATTTTGTTTTAGTGTAAGCCAGTCTTGAAGATATAATTCGGACGATGTACTGCTTTAGTTTCCTTGTACTCTTCTTCAGCGAGTAGTTCGGCTGTCAGTTCGGAGTTATAGTCCTCATTGTTTTCAATATATTTTATCTAGCCGTGTCTTGTTATCCAACTATCTAGAATGTTGCTATAGTCTTCAAAGTTTCTACTTGTTTTAAGATTTTTTTTGGTTTCCATCAGATACAAAACCATTGGAGGTAGTCACTTATTATATTACCAGGTACTGCTTAGATGCTTGCTGTGGGAATCCGTTTAAAAAAGTTTTCTGCATTTTATTCACTAATTTTCTTTAAAATTTTACTGAAGTTTTGGATATATTCAGATGTTTAGATCAGCCTATTTTATATATGAAAACACGCGGGTTTGTTTTGGTTTACAGCTCAATAAATCTTCAATTAGTATTTCCAAGTGGTCATGAGACCAAACAAGTGATGGAATAGTGTTGGAAATTTTTCAGATGATATCCTTGGGTATGAATACAATCAAATAACTTACTGTTGTGACAAAGCTAGTACACTTACTATAGTTCTCTGCATTTTCGTTTAGATATATATCACATGTCTTAAACTTTCTGTTGATTGTAGTGAATGGAATTATTAGTATTCATTATTTTTATTCAAGTAGTTATATTAGTATCCGACATGATGTTAGCACATTCAGTAAAAGCGTTAATAAATGGTAATAGATGAGTCAGAGCAAAAAAAAAACATATCTTATATTTAAATTTTAAAACAATACTTAATTTATAAAAGCAAAAGAATTGTATATTCTAGAATAAAGAATTCACTATATTTCCAAAACCAAAACAAAAATTCAGATACAAATCCAAAATCATTCATGCTCAAAATACAAAATAGAAAATGCACCCAAGAAAAAAGATTTTCGTTAATGCAACTAAAAATAACGAAATAAATTTTTGGTGTCTGAGTAAAACGTGCAATTGAATTTTAGTAGCAATTCCATTGCCTTCCTGGCGGTACGGCACATGCGGAATGGGAAAAGTAAAATCCCGCATCCAACAAGAAAAATTTCTTTTGAAATTTTCTAAAGCAGCTTTATGAATAATTCAGTTAACGATACGCTACCTACTACCTTTTTTGGTACAAGTGCAATAATTCTTCTGCTACTTTTTACTACAATTTAAATGTCTGTCTGTCTGTCTGTTTGTTTGTGCGTATAGAGCGCTGTTTTACTGATTGTCTGTCTGCAACTGACATTTGGTATTTTCTCACCTTAAACATAAATTGCGTAAAAACTTTTAATGCTCATATATATGTATTTAGTTTTATACTTTGTGAAAATAAAAGAAATGAACAAAATATTGCACGCTTTTAGGCACCTTTGCCCTTCACTTAAATTCTTTCATAACAGATTTGAAAACTGTTAAGCTGCGTATAAAATTTATGTTTTCTATTAGAAAATCGTATGTTTCTGCAATTCTAAAATATTTTTTTTTTGAACTCGAATAAGCTTATAAATGTTTAAAATATGTGTAAACACGGAATGTTATGCGCCAAAAAGCATGCAATTTTAAATAAATAAAAATTATTTAATCCGCTTACCGAACACTAATGGAATTCATGTGTTCTAATCCTCAAGCATAAACTGTCTCTAAAAATGTTTGTATGGAATTAGTAAAAATTTTTGTGGTACAATTTTATGAGCCATCCAACCACCTTTCACTTTCACTTTCACTCCGTTTTAAAGGGCAGGCACTTAGCCTTACCATTGCTTGGAAGGACATTATGGAAAGCATTGCTGAAGTTGTTTCAAGGCACTTTTTGTAGATTTTGTACATTTTATAATTGTGGAGATGAACATGGAAAATAAAAATAAAAGTCTTTGGACACAATGAAACCTTTCTGTTAGTAATGCAGATGATTCTAAAGCTTAAGGTTTTTGTTTGTGATACTTAAAACCAGTTTAGTAATGGTTAATTGTTATGAGGAGTAAGTACATTAGGGTTTGGAGAATAAATTCTTTAATTATTAAATTTAAAACTTTATTCATTTGAAATTTTATTTAATCAAATAAATGCATGCATTCACTTTGTTATTGTTATAGTTTAAGAGATAATGATTTTCTGCTTAATATCTAATAAAACCCAATAATATAGAAGGGGACTTATAAAAGTTGGCAAAACATTCGTTATTTTTTCAACAATTTTCATTAATTTTTAATTTTTTTAAAATCGATAAATCTTCTTTCTAAAATAGTTCTCAAAATAGGATTTCCTGCTTGTGATTTTGATAGTATAGCATTGATTATTAATTTATTATCATCGAAAACCCCTTCCCTTAACGATGTATATATTTTAAAAAAAATCGAAATTCAGGGAATATAGTACAAAGCGAATTTCTTCAATCCGAGAGATCGCAGTGAAGTCGTAAGCTATTGTGTTATCCTAATACAGAAAGTATCAACACTGTTTTTTTAAAAGATTTTCAAAAATTTGTGGAAGGTAGGGATACCGTTTGTAGAGTCTTCAAAGGAATATCAGCTACAATTACTCCTCTGGTGAAGTAAATTTGTGGCATTACTTTTGTTGCTAACTACTGTTATCTGGCTTTAAAGAGTGGATTAGCATCTTTTTGATTTCACACTATTGACTGTGGCTTTATTACCGTTTATGAATATTTATTATTGCCTTATAATTGTGGTTGTGGCGTAGTATAAGTATTATTAAATCTCTTCTTTCCTTTGATATTTTGCGCTAATCATCGTAAGGTTCCTAGATTGCAAGTTCCTAAATTGCAAGTTCCTAGATTCCTACTTCCGAAATTGGAAGTAATCGATGTGACTTCTTAATTACTACGACACTGATAAAGTATAGCTTCACTAGGTTTCTCAAGTGAGTAATTAATATTTACGAATGTCGAAAGTATTTCTGGATTTATCTCGCAGTCCAGTTTTCAGTCATCCAATATTATTGAGATATCATACTGAGATATCGGTCGAAAGTTTCTTCCATTCACTTATTTTTTTATTATTAGTTTTATTATTAGTATTATAAAGTATACGCAACTTTTGTCACTAAATAGTGTTATATATATCCGGCAACAGTAATTCCATTACGTCAAAGAAGTACGTTCTGGAAAGGTCTGATATCAGGTCACTTTTTTTTTATAAAATAGTTCGTCATTCGTCTAAAAAGTTATATTAACTTGAAAAGTAATGTCTTGAATGAATTCAAACGAATTGACAAAACTTAACTGAGAAGTTATGATGCATTCATCGTATAGCCCGTACCTTGTACCGTCTGAGTCTCAATGGTTTCAGTCTGTAAAACTCACTTAATGGTAAAAAATTGGTCGATTGAAGAATGGCTGAAAATTACTTTGCTTAGTTATTAACCATGGAGGATGGACCCACATCGATGGAAGTATGAAAAATGTATAGGAAATTTAAGTAATTAGAAGTAAAGTTTGGGAGGTGCTCAATTTTTTCTGTCCCGTCTAGTATTCAGTACAATTCTTCTTTAGAGTCTCATTTTTACGGTTGTTACTTCACTAAACTTTTTATAGCTTATTGCGCAAAGAACTTTTTGCTTCTTACAGTAGAATTGGTTCGATGATAAAGTTGTTGATGTGAATGTCCTTAACAGGGACTTAAAGTGGGTTTTTTAAATTGGGCCTACCCTATAATGATTTTTGTCGTGCTTGCGGCTCTGAGGATGAAGAGGAAACTGTGCTTCTTATCTTGTATGAGTGCCCATCTTTTGCTAGGAGAAGATTTAAAATCCGCAGGCTTTTTTTGTTATCGACCAGACCGATCTGTTTTCCTGTAAAATTAGGGACTTAATCAAGTTAATACAATTGTGAGGTTGGTTTATCTACATATACCTAATGGGGGAGTTGTTGCCTTTTAGCGTTGCTCATATATAGACCTCTTGTCCATGTATGAACAAACAGAGGTACTATAACTAAACTTTATTTCAGCTTAATTGGGCTCTGAATACAAGGCCGCAATTCAAACCTAACCTAATCTAACAGTAGAATTGGTTCAAAAATCTTGTTGTAGCTTTTGCTGTTAGTTCTCTTGTCGTTTTCTAAAAATTATTGATATTATTATAATTATCCACATATTGACTATATGGTTATTGTTTTAACGACTTTATTGCGTTGTTTTCTGATTTTTTTTTTTGTTTAGAAAAATAATGTTGTTTAAATAATTATATGTTATAATTAACGTTAATCGGAACACTTTTTAAGAGAACTTAATCCGTTTCATATCATATCCGTTTCATATTACCTTCATGGTTTAGACAATGATATGATACTCATTAGTTTGACCTTAAGCAGAGGTCACGGTAGTTTGAAGTTTTTCTTCTGTGTTTGATAGCAGTAGTAAATAGGCTGGTATAGAATAGGCTGATATAGAAGTAATTTTTAAAATACTGCTTATGGGTTCAAATTTTTATATTTTTGTTTTGGCTGTTATGTTTTATTTTATTATAGTGTCCATTAACATAACGGGACGTAAAAGGTTAAATAAGTTCTCCTAATTGACTTATAGATTTCTATTTTCAAATTGAATTTTAACTCTTTACTCTTTTTACTACAACACGAAGAGGTCTTTTGTACATTACCTTTAGTTTATGACTTACACTTAAACTAAATGGGAAACTTATTAAAGAGGCATATGTTTCTAATAATAATAAGCTTACTGTTCACTTCCTTTAACAGTATTGATTCTACGAGTATCTATTCAACTACATTCAAGTGAAAGTCGACGATATACTTGACACAGAGTCAAAGTTGATTACAAACTCCTTAACAGATATGCTGCTGTGCACGTTTGGAACTGGGTTAAAACTCTAATAAAATCTAATAATTTATTTATAAACATTTTTTTTCTAGTTTCTTCCTGCTTCATCAATATTTCAGTAACAATTTAACTTTTGTTGCCATTTTGATGCTTCACATTTGCAATAAAATGAGAAAAGTTTTTTCATTTGCTAACAAACATTTAACTATGAACAAATTCTGGAAACCAAAATATTACGTACTTATTGCTTTCCGAAATTCTTGCAATGGACTATAGATTATGTATACATATGAGTATAGGAGAATATGTAAGTTTAGATAAATACGAAAACATATTAAGAGATAAACGCTGGAAGTTAAGCTGATGACCAAAAAGCAATTACTTAATTAGCGAAACTTTCATGGGGTGAACGTTTGCTCCAAACTTTATAGTGAAACACACTTGCAAGTGGATAAGGGACACAGAATTGGGGTAGGAATTGGAGTTGGAGTGTTCAGTGTCTTAGAGCACAAATTGAGTTTAATCTTTTTTGACACATGTCCAAATTGTGGTATCTTATCAGTAATAATTTGTGTAGATTAATTTAATGTGTTTGCTAGACTGCGCGAATCGAAGACGCAGTGGCTTAATGCGACTTTGAGTTTAATAAGCGTAATGTCTGCAAATTTTGAAAATAATTTTAAGATACAACAAAACTAAGTGCACTTCAAAGAAAAGGGTTTTAAAAAATATTAAATT
This sequence comes from Teleopsis dalmanni, assembly GCF_002237135.1. NCBI lineage: Eukaryota > Metazoa > Arthropoda > Insecta > Diptera > Diopsidae > Teleopsis > Teleopsis dalmanni. Next base: position 171,577,545 of record NC_051846.1, read on the forward strand.
ATTATTAGTAAATATTTCATTTTTCCTTTATCTTCAGAGTTAAGCTACTTTGTCATTGTGGTTACTGAAAATGGAAAGTGAATTTCACAGTTCGTTTGACAAAGTCACAAGAAAATTTCACCATTTCCACTTAACATTATCCCAGTCAGAAAGTTACGAACTATGCAAAATATAATAAAAATAAAAATATTTTCAAATTTAGCAAATATTTTATTGTGATTTGCTCAATTTGAGATTCAATTGTGCCTATGATTAGAGGCAACACATTTGGGTTTAACCGTTTGTAAAACATCTTCAAAGTTTTTTTGTCAGATTTTATGGCATTAGCAAATATTGAAATTTGAGAAAAAATTTTAGTGTATTTAATATTCGAAAAAATTATTCATAATTTGTATAAATTTTAATATTGGGTATGTGTATAAATTTAATATACAGGGTTTTCGACAGTAGGTGCTGTCTTTGATATAATGACACTTAAATATCTGAATATAAATCTGTCCACAAACAACATCTTTTCATTTAGTATTATTTAACAAATCATCAAACAAAACTAATCAAACAAAATTTATATATAACTGATATCTGTTAAGAGAGGTGTAGAGTTCGCTTAGGCTCAGATAAATCTAAACCTCTACGTATCAAGCCTGTTGACCAAAGCTCTCCCCTTTAATTATTATTATGAAGTTTCCACAGTACAGTAGAAAATTTCTCCATTCATTCCTAAGACGTGGTTTTATAGTTTTAAGATCTCACACTGTGGTTTTTGATGCTTTTCACTTACCAAAAAAGAAGAAGAAAAAAAAAAGAAGTGAAGAGTTCAAATTTAAAGAAAACTAAACAATAATAAAATAAAGCAACGCCGAAAACCCTTCACAAGTATTTTGAATGCTAAAATAAAAAAATTAGTCTTAGACACACTGCCAGCTAATATTACCAAAAATCCATCACAAATATTTTCAAAGCAAAACAAAAAATATATTAAATAGATGTTATTTAAAAGTTAATATATTTAGATTATATTGTATAATTAAACTTTCCGAATGTACACTCTTTCATATTTTTTATTCTGAACAGATCACAATTTATAAATAGTACAGCATTATTTTCATAGGGTTATATTGGTATTTTCAATTTCTTATAAACTAAATTAGATTGTACACAGGAATATTAACAGGACACTATAAATTAAAACACCACCTGAATACAGAGTTCTTTGGAGTGTCACAGGATTCACTGTTATCTCCACTGCTCTACAGCCTATTCACCGCAGGCATACCCAAACTCGAACCATCTATGCTTTCGCTCTTTGCTGACGACACTTGTATTGTGTACTCAGACAAAATAGCCTACAATGTCACTAACACCATGGAGGCACACATTTATGTGCTCGTGTCCAGTATTTTAAAAAGTGGAAAGACACGGACAATTTTTATTACCAGAAAGCGCCACCAAGCACCCAGAAGACTAAAGGTAGAACAAGAAATAGAATGGGCTGATACCTATCCTCAATACCTATCCTTCGACAACAAGCATTACTAAAAGGCACACTTCATGTCCAAACGAGCTCAAGCTTTCCAAACATTGCACTCTCTTTACCCGCCTATCAGCAGCAAAAAGCTCAACATAAAGAATAGAGTCAACATATACAAACAGATTATAAAACCAGGACTACTCTTTGTTAGTATTGCCTTCTACTAAGCCTCAAACTTCAAAAAATTCTTCAAAGACAGCAAAATATCGCCTTAACAAAATTGGTTAACGCTTCGTGCTACATAGAAGGAGCATATATCCATAGAGATCTGAGAGTCGATTCAATCGAAAAATACATTAAAGATCGTACACTGAAACTGTTCAACATAATTGACATTCGCAATAACCCAACACTTCACAACCTAAAAGCACAGCGAAACCTGATAAACATGGGTTGATACAAGGACATCAGATCCATTCCTGTATTTAGTAGTTCTTAGTGATTTAAAACCGCTCAAAGGTAAAATAGAGTTAAGGTGATGAATCACCAATTCAGGTACACAAGCATACATATTAAAACAACATCAAAAATGAAAACAACAATAGTGACTAAGTACAG
>NC_051846.1:171579733-171588243 GCF_002237135.1 Teleopsis dalmanni
TTTCTTTTTTTCTTTTTTATGAAATATTAAATGCACCTTTTACTCGCTTTGCTACTGCATAAAATGTTGCAAAAAAAAAAGGACCATTTTTCATAGTAAAATGGAAAAAAGCTACAAAATTTGCTGAGGGAACTGAATAGAAAACTAAGAAAAAAGTAGAAAAAAGTAGAAAAAAATCGTTAGAAGGCACAGAATGCGACACCTTTGGCAACATTTTTTTAACAGACACGGGATTACCTTTGAGATACTTTTTCTACTTTATTTTAATAAAGCATCGAACAATGCGGGAACAAAATGGTGGAGACGCCATGGCGGCAGCCATTACGAAAGCCGGTGAAAATATGCAGAAATACTAGAATCAATAGGGAAAAAAATTATGCAAAATTTAAAATTCAGCAAAGCACTTCAAATGTCATGAAGTTGTCACAGCAATAAGCAATGTTGCTGTGACGATGTTGCTGATGTTTATTTGCTGGCACGAGAGGGTGAAGCTTTAGCGTTTGAATGTGAGAATTATAAATATATCGCACGCTTCAATTGACACGCGTTCCATTAAGTGTAAAAACGGAAAAACATAAACAAAGCTTAAAATAATAATCATTCATAGGTGAGATGTCAACATCAATAGACGAGAAAAAAAAACAAAATAAATTACAAAAATGATAAATCAAACTGATGGACCTTTTTAAGGTCCGATAGGCTTAGAAGAAGCACTTTAATTCTTTAATATAATTAGTTAAATATAAAACGTGTATATATATATGTATAATTAACCATCATTACTCTTCACAATTAGCTGATCTTAATTTGCGATAATTACACAATTAAAATTAAGTGTTTACAACACTTAATTGTGATACAATTAGGATATAACAAAGAAAATAAAAGAAATTAAATCCAAAGTTTAAATTGTGTTTAATAATATAATAATTAATTATTAATTTTTTTGTAGTGTGTTTTCTGCGATTTTATGGTCAAACGAAAATTTTTCTCCATCCTAGTAGATAGCTCGATAGAGATATATACATAGTTATGATTTGACACATTGTAATGGTTGTCAAACTTTAATAATTCACAGTTTTACAACCGGCAATGTTAATAAATATCTAATGCCAATCTTTAACTCAACTTCCAAAAGTTCAAAAATCAATTTTTTTTTCAATAAAATTCAGCTTACTAACGCTTTAAATTATAATAAAATTGAAAAGCGCAGGTTATGTTATTTGCTCTTAAAGAACATATGCCCTTCTGTTTTATCTATAGTTTATTTTACTGCCTAATATATACTCTCTATACTTAAATGTTTGTGTTTCTGTTTTTGGGTGTATATTTTTTTTGAATAGGAGAACAGCTTAAAAGCTTAGTCAGCGAAAAATATCAACCGCCGTTAAAAGCTCATTCAGGAACCACCGTTAGGTAATACGTCTGAAGTCGTCCTGAGCAAAAGCTCAAATCTATAGTCTGATCATCATGTCAGTAACCGTCCATTTGCTTGTGTCCAGATCTTATTCCATCGTCGAAGTTTTCCAACAGCTCTCAATTATCTCATCAAAAGGGAATTGTTGATTCCGCCATTTGCCAATCGTTAGCCGAACTAAGCAGGAAGGGCACCAAGTTGCTGGTCGATAAAAGTTCGTCTAACTCTGCTTGGAACTCAAATCTTGGACAAGCGAACAGGACAAGTTCTGCTTTATCTTCTAACACAGGGCAAGCAGGACACCAAGCAGGACTAGGTGAAATATGTACAAGTTGACCTTGAAATAGCCGTAACCTGATAGAGCTTGCTTGTAGAAGTCGACCTTGTCGTGTCCTTTCTTAATCCGTCTTTCTACATCAGAGATGAGTGAGCAGGTTCACTTTTGTTTATTTGAACTCGACCTTTTGCGTTGCCAGGTCTGAATTGTTTTCCTTTTGGTATACTATGGTCTAATACAAAATTTTTTTAGACATTTATTTTGTATTGCGTTAGATAAATATACGCATAGTATTAGTCTATGGTTTTACAGTATTTAATTTGTTATTAACGCTACATGTTCAAATATTTAGACTGTTGCGAATATTAGTTTTTCTAATGTTCTCAATTGGGTTATTAGTATGACACCCCTTTGTATCATCATCAAAACACGGTTAAGTTCCGTTTAAAACCGAAAACCGTATATTTTATATATCTACATATACTTTGAATTTGATATAAATCATAAACAGTGATCTTTCTATTGAAACTTTCCACATATATCAATACTCATGTCTTATCTTTTATCCAAAAACTAAACTATTAAAATATTGACAGACGTTAGATACAATTATTAAAAAAGTAAGTGCATTATGGTATTCTACATTAGTTTGAAAGCACGTTTGTTGACTTAAAATAATTTTAGCCTTACTTACTTATTAAAAAGAGTCCTATAAATCGTCTTTCTTTTAAAGTCTAAACATTTGAAACTATTTTGAAAGTAATTAAATTTGGCAAAAAACATTTTTTTAGTAGATTTGTGTTTAGGGAAAATAAAAGTTAAAAAATTAACTTACGCAATATTTTTTAAATTTTTTTTGGCATAATTTACAGACTATCTCATGAATTTAAAATTTCAATTACGAACGAATAGTCAAATGCTGCCAGTGACAGAATTGTCTGGGCAAAGGGCAACAGCTGCGCTTACATGGCCATTTAATGACAATGAATTCATTAGAATTTTTTTTTAGGTACATAAATAAATTGTGTAAATACGCGTATACTTGAATTAAGTAAATAAGTTTAGAAAAAAAAATTAACGCCGGCGTGTTGCCAATTTTTTGCAATTTTTATTTTAATTTTTTTTTTAGTTTTTTTATTTGACTTAAGCTTTCACTAAGAGCCTTGCAACATTCCCTTTTTAACAAATATGTCTGGTTTGTTTTTCTGTCTGCTTTTTGACTTTTATTCCTTCCAAAAAAAAAGTGGTCTAGGAGTGTTTTTTTCAGATACTTAACATAATCCGATTTCAAAACAAAGCGTATAAGTGAATAGAAAAATCTCTTTATACTAGTTTTAAATCATACCAATTAGAAATATATTAACTTCAACAGTATAGGATTTTTATGAAGTTAAAACTATTAGATATAATCCCTCTCTTTAAGACTCTTAAAGAATAATAATATAGTGTTATCTCTTAAAGTTATTTGTTTATAGTTAATACACTGCTGATATGGAGTTAGAAGCTTTATAAAATATGTATAAAAATTTTTTAAATTAACCTTTCTTGCAGTTCCTTAATTATATTCATAATATAAATAATATATTTTCAACCACATGATATATTTTAATCCAATTCAATATAAAAATCTGTTTAAAAGTTTCTAAAAAGATTTTTTGTTGTGGTCATTACCATTACGACGATAACATTACTAAAATATTTTGAAGCTAACGCAGAGATAATTCATTTAATAAAATATAAAATTTCTTTTATTACATATGTATTAAATAAATAAAAAAGTATTTTAATAAATAAGCTAATATTTCTGAATTTTGTAAATAAATATATAAATAATGGTAGCATATGGCTACATATTAGAGTAGTTATCCCAGTCAAAAATAATTACTCATACGCCACAGGGATGATTTCATTTGATTTTGGGCAATAATATTAAAATTCAATATTTAAAAATTTTGTTAAATTTAAAATTATTATAAAATGATTAATATATACATTTAATAATAATGTGAAATAAATTTCTTTTATTAAATTCTCTTGGATTTATTTACAGTCGCGTACATCCCTTGTTTCCAGTTCGGATGGTGGCATTTTGGCTGAAGGCGAAACTTCAAGCGAAACATCCCGTGGCAGCGAAAACAGTCCACCATGTGATTTAGGACTTGTAGAGCGTTTATTATTGACACATCCGGTATGGTTTCTACCCGGCATACAACGTTCTGGTGCAGTGCATTTTTTGCAAGGCAAAGAGGAAGGGGTAAGTTCAAAGTGTTATTGTAAAAATTTTTAATTAATAAAATACTTTGTTCGAGTCAACACAAACCGTTAAAAGGACAAAAGTAGCTTTCTAAAATTCGTTTGATGTTATATTTGATTTTATACAAGACAATATATAACAACACAACCTGAAAATTCATTACCTAATATAAATTTAAGGGCCTTAACTTTGTTTTACTCTATGACTTTGTCACTCAAATACATCAAAGAACTGACTTTTGTGTTCTAGCACTTTTAAAAATCAAATGGCAATTTGATGAAATTAAATATTTGCAGAAAAAATTTTCATTTTAAATAATTTAAAATTGAAAACATACGTAAAGTAAAATAAATTTTCAATTTGCGGCTCACCGAAAATTGTATTTCGACCTTAATTGTTGTATAAAAACAAATTCGTACATTAATTAACATAAAATTATGTACACTCATACATATGATGTACCACATGTAACAATCACTTACAGGATTAAATTGCATTGACAGTGACGTAGTTAAAAACTTTTATTTTGAAACATTCTTTATTAAAATCGTTGTAGACGATGGAATTTAATAATAATTAAAATTTCCAACTGCAAAGTGCTAACGCACTGTTCCAACTGTTATTAACATATGAAGCTTCGCTGTTAATAACATAAATGTATGTATATTTTAATCCTTATTAATTTCATTTATATTTTATACAAAATTGTATCTTTAGTATCCCAGTTACAACGCCACTGCTCAACAATTTTCATTCTATGAATATAAAATTTAAATATTTAAATATTTTTACAACAGATCTGTAGCATGTGGCGTGAATTTCATATTAATTAAAATTGCAAATTGATAAAAAAATACTGTACTGTGAAGGAACAAAGCCTTCCGTTAAATTATTTTTTATTCCCAGTGTTGTTTGTTTGTTTTTTGTTTTATCAGACAGGAAATTCCTTTAATTCATTTGTAAAAATTACATTTTAAAATGAATAAATTTATATTTAATGAAAGGAAGTTTAAAGTTTACACTCGGAAATAATTAATAAAAAGGACTAAATGTTACATTTAATGATTGGCTTTAAATTTAAATAATTTCTGTGAAAAATATACTAATATAAGTAAATAACTATTTAGTACATGAAAATATAACTGTAATACGTAACGACTATTGTATATTGTACAACTATAATATACGACACGAATTGCAAATATTTTTTTTATTAAAATTATTAATATAATTAATTTGTTTTACATTAAATATTGGGAATATCGAATTCTGCGTCAAAATGCATTCCTAATAATTTTTTATTAAAAAAGAATTTTATTCTCAGTTGTTAAATCCAAATGCTTACTGAAAATATTTTAAATGTTTTTCATATATATTCAATAAATATTGATACAAGTTATTATAACCCATAGCATAAATGATGTTACTTTAGGAAAATGGAGGAGAAGTTAGTGCCTTTTCGTAAACCTATAAATTTGCTGCAAACCTTTTTATTTTCTATCAATATTCTAAGTGGAATTCGTCCATATATTTATTTTTGTGTCAATATTTGGTGTGTATTTCAATATAATTATAGTATATAATCAAAATTTTCTAAAAATAAAATTCTCTTTAACTTTAACTGTATACTGATTAATACTGAATATATACTAAGTCTTCCACACATCTTAATCTTTATTTTAGAAACATCAAATATTAATTATATGCTATGGCATAGATCAATACCTAAGGTAATTCACAAAAATGATGATAGATATTTCAACTTAAATAAATTTGAATTAAAGAAGAAATTAAAAAAGAAACTACTTTTTGTCGCAGTATAACATTTTTTATCACACTTATTAAACTTTATATTTCAATAAATTATTATTTAATAGTACGTTTCCACTGGCGTCGTTAGTCCAATTAAATTACTTAAGATTCCTTGAATTACTTGAAATATATTTCTTATATGTTACATATGTTACTTATATGTATGTTACTTTTAATATGGATCCACTGGTTTCGTTAGACCAGTTAACTTATTTGAGAATGCTTGAAGAACTTAAATCTCAAGTAAGTTAACTATTCTAACAAAACCAGTTGAAACATACCTTAACACATTTATTTCAATATTATATCAATTTATGAATCCAATTTCTGTAGTGATATTTAAAGTGCTACGCTACTCTAAAGAGTGTAGTACCACTCTACCTATATTTACGATAGAATTTTATAATAGAGGTAAATCTAACGAAACTGAGTATTTGTTAGTATATAATACTTCGAAGTTAATAAAGTCACCTTGGATATGTGTCTCCTTTCAAAATTATATACATATAATTACAAAATAAACCTCATCTAAACTTATCTAAAATATGTACATTAAAATAAACAAAAGTCAAAATACCAGCTAACAGCACCTAAAAGCGCAAGGAAAAATGTGAAAGCAACTTATTAACTATATCATAAATAGCTGATAGGTGCAATAATTTATGATTTAATTGATTCATTTTAACAATTATTTTTCGGGGTATGTAAGTAGGTACATTGTATTGATTGAATATGAGTTCCGTTATTTCTAAACCAAGTCTTTTCATCCAAATGTTCCATCTAAAATAACTAAGCAAACTAAACTAACCTCATTATTGTTAAAGTGTGCGATTATAGTTCGACTACTACCATCGTCCGCATTCTGTAATTAAGTACTATCGATATATTCATGAAAATTTTGTGTTATCTGTAGAAAAGAGGAATAATTGAAAAATATTAAAATAAAAATTCATTCCCAATTATGATGAAAAATTTTCACAAATCGCATTGCTAATTGCTACGCTCATTAGTATTCAGAAATGTGTATGAAACCACAAAATCACAATGAAATTAAAACCGTAAATGTACTAAATACGTTACTGAAATGTACAAGTATTCAAACAGAAATGGTTAACTCAGTCCACAATATGGGCAATACGGGCAATACGGGTAATACGAGTATCAAAATAAATCAGAACGCGGCAGTTTAACTATGAATTTGCACACAATTTGCTAAAATATTTACACAAATTTTTTACACAAATTACAATCAATTAACAATGAAAGAAAACAATAGCACAGCAATCGGGCCCGAACGACAAACGCATGAACACACGAACACACCAACACACTAACATATTTCCAACCATACAATAAACCCGACAGCAAACAAATATGCAAAGCTGCAGATATGCGTCATTTGTGGTATGTGAGTTTTGGCATTTGTCTCTGCCGCATAAAAGCAATAAGCGTTACTATAACGTTGAGTGTGTGTGTGTGTGAGTCGAAGTATGGTATAGTATGAGTAGTACGGCTTGCAGACGCTTGATAACCGTTTTTTTTTCTACTTGCTACGCTTTTATTTTACTTCTGACCAAAAGTACTGAATTCATTCATTAATGTGAAGCGACCATTTCCGAACGCAATGCCGCAATGGCTTTCCATAAAGAATGGCGAGCAAAGCTCAGCTGAATGCTGTGGCCATGTGTGCGTTTTTGCAATTTATCTGCTTGCCAAGCATTTACCTAGGATATCAACGCTTCTGCATACGAATTGTTGCCATTGAATTGAACTTCTTGTACATTTTCATTTTACTTTTTGTTTTATTTTTTTTTTATTTTTTGCATATTTTAGTGAAAAATTGCAAATGAAGGGAAATTCGCTTTTGTTGCAAAATTTTGCCTGCATTTCCCTTAATCATTTCCGTTTTTATTTACAGTTTCACCAGAGCCATTCATGCTGAGCTACATTAATTGTCGTTGTGGCAACTCTGATTGTGACTTTTGTTCTAAAAGAAATTTATCTTATTTTTCTCATATACTCATATACGTTGTATTCATATTTTAACGTACAAAATATTTCAGAAATGCTACAACAATAGTCATTACATGACATGAGATGTAATGTTTTCGATGATATTAAATATCTTGTTCGACGTGTTTTGTAATTAATAAAAAATAAATATGAGGTTAAATTGATTGAAATGTGGTTTTGCTAACCGATTTATTATAAAGTCTGGTATTAATAGTTGATATAAAATTTATAAAAATAATTTTTTGAACAGAAGTTATAATTTAACGTCATAGTGACTATTATATTTGGTTAAGGTGCTTTGGTAAAGGTGCGCTGGCTCTGAGCTTTAAATTTGGTAGGTCACGAGTTCGATTTCTGTCATTTGAAGTCTCAAAAAAATATTTACGAATAATTATATACAAGAATTATTTCCAACACCAGTGATGTTGGGAATTTGGCAATACTCGAAACAGCTGTATGGTCAGCAAAAAATTCAGTTGATTAAAATAATATGAAATAAATTTTTGTTGTTCTAGTTCACTGCTGTTCGAGAAAACTCTATTAAAAAAATTTTTAAATTGTTTTTCAAATATGCATTAATTTAATAAAGCAAGTTTTACAAAAATCTGAAGCTCCTGTTTTTTTTAGTGTAAATCTCTTTTACCTCATTTCTTACAATGATTGATATAAAAAATTTTCAGTTCAAAGTATTGAAGTGACTTTAGTTTACTCGAATTGAATAACTTGGACAGGAACAC
>NC_051846.1:171588343-171706644 GCF_002237135.1 Teleopsis dalmanni
CTCCAGCATGTACTAAAGTAATTTCATCATATATTGAAATTGCATGACGATTACGATAAAAAATTGTATGCATATCAAGTTAGTACATGCTCAACTTAGTACATGAACATAAATACCAAAAGTACTAGCTAATAGCATCACAATAGCGATAACAGTACTATCTAAACTAAACAATAGTTAAAAAGTGATATCTAACAGCAGGTAAAATCGTATTAGGCAGCAGAAGTGACAGTTAACAGCACCAAGATAATTAATACCAACATCTTTATGAATATTTTCAATTGTGAAAACTAATTGCATTTCTTCTTCGAGTCATAGACTTTTTTTACCTTTAAATATATGTACCAAGACATTTTAACTACATCTCTAGATATTTTGCTTTGAAATAGTTGTATAATATATATGCTGATATGAGTAACGCATTCTCAGAGTGAATCACCATAATACCGCATGGGTGTGAGGATTTGTTTACAAATTCGAAGCATTGTTTGTATAGAGACACGAATAATGGCAGTCTGGAAAGTGATACAAACTTGGGTACTACAAGAATATCATCGTTTCTATTAAATTTCATATATTTTATATCTAATATGAGACATAGTTTTTTATCTAAGATCAAGCAGAGATATTTCCCGATCTTTAAAGATAATATATTCAAGCCGTCTACATAAAATAGGCAATGTCCTGCCCCTTTATTTGTGAGGATATGATGTAATGTCCAGATTTACTATAGTTTAGTGTATGACGGCATCAATTAGTCTAAACTGAAACTTTTTTGTCATCCCTCTAAAGTTTTCATTAACTGACTGCATTATAATTTCATAGTAAAGATTTCAGTGCTAATAGCAAATGTTGCAGTTCAGCAGCTTTCCCGTGTTTGTTATTCGCGAGTCCCCAGAAAGGTTCCAGAACGGTTCGTTGCAGTATTCAATGGAATGGATACGGAACGGTTCCTTACTGGTTTCTATGGAATATAGGCTTGAATTATTTCTTATGAATAGTATGTGTTTTCATATTAAATTTTGAAGTAAGTGCGTGTAAGGTATGTCTGCGTGACTTCAAAATATGTTTATCATAAGAAAACGCGAATCTTTGTAGTTAATCTTCGATAACAGAATTTGATACGTCTAAAAACCCCTAACATACTCCTATGTATCAAGATATGTATACTAATTCATTAAATTTTTCTATATATATAATTTTTGTTAACTACAATTTATATCTGCTGTGTGTACAAAGTTTTCTCAATAGTACAAAAGACTTTTGTTACCTTAAAATTAAGGACTTTTCCCTTTAACTGAAAAAAATATTTTATTTTAAATATCACATCTCATTGCATCATCCTTTCTATCTTGACATTTTAGTACTAGCTCTAGTTTACTCCTCCTGCAGTAATTGCAAACAATAGTAGTTAATTTAAATAATTCAAAACAAAAAATGCTTTCATCTTTCAAAAAATGTCAAGAACAGCATTATGTGAACCTATTGTGTAAATTGCAAAGGAGTTAGTATATAAATTTCAAATTACACCGCACCACCTTGTGGCTTGGCATTTGCAATTAAATGGTCCTGCGGCAACTAAAAGCAAAAAGGTGCAGCAATGTCACAAACACTTTTGGGTGTCATAAAACCTAAACAAGAGCAGAGTAACATTTTAGTCATCATTTAAGAACCAAAAAGTTTCCCGCATAGCCTGATGTTGAAAGCACTGTAAATCGTAATGAGGCGAGTTAATTTTGACATTTTAAAACCACGTAACCATAAAAAGTACTGCACATATATGACATGGTTTCAACGTCATTAGTGCCTCAATTTCCTATATGAGTACTTGTTAGATTGACACGTTTTCAGTCAGCAGCAGGCATGAGATTCGCACCCGAAGATAGACAACTAACTTACAAAATCCATAAGCGTTAACAGTGCTGGCATTTTTCGCCTTATAAAATATTTAGTCACACTTCATTTAATTTTATTGCCTTATTTTAGGCGGTTTACACTTATTGACTTTATTGTTTGTAATAACTTCGAATGGAGTTAAAAATACTCGTACTTCACAACTGCCACCCCACGTTTTTCGTGTTCCTTGCCACATTACCAGTTCACCAGTTTGGCTCTATGGCAGTTGGTTCGTCTGCTATGGTACAGTGTTCGAATTGACATTTGCCACAACTCAACTTCTACTTTTATGGCAATTTTTTACGATTTTCATTCCATTTTTCTTGCATTATCAATTTTTATTTTCCACTTTATTGTATTGCGATTTTGTAGCTAATGGAAAAAGTGGCAGCAGCCGCGTAATTCGAAAATAAATACAAAATTTTTCTCGCCTTTCCATAATTTTATGTTGCCCGTTTCAGATGTGTAATGTACCATTTTAATTTGTTGTTGCCTTCTTCTTCCTCCTTCCTCCTTCTCATACACCAATCTATTTCTTGTATTGTCTTGGCTCTCTTAAGTTTTATTTGAAATTTTTATTTGGTCCGCATTTATTCCAGAGTTTTAACAAGTTTTTGATGACTTTTTAATTGAGTTGATTCGAATCAACGTTAACTGAATTTGTAGTATTAAAAGTTTTATATGTTTTACAGTGGGTTTGAGAAGTTATTAACAGAAGGTGGAAAAATCGAAAATGGAAATTTAAAATTAAATCAATTTTATACTTTCAAATTTATAATAATATTTTTATAGGTCTATAGTCAAGTATATAAGTTTTAAATAAAACAAAATAAACTACATTTGATATTTTAAAGAAATATTTTAATATATCTTTTAAAGGTGATATATATAATCACCTTTTAAAACACAAAAAGCAAGGATCATTTATGCTGAGAAGCTATTGACCCTTTTGAAGTTATCTCCAAAGTCAATAAAGAAACTGTTTTAGCAGTAGTTACATTCAATTTAACACTGCACGACGTAGTAAATAGGTCTTTTTGAAATTGTCTCCAGAATCAACCAAGGCATTCCCTTGTCAACATTTGTCTTCAATTTAAGACTGCACTGCGCCACAAGCATCTCATTTTAATGTAATCTCCAGAGTCGGAAAAGAAGATGCCATGTCAATATGGGTCTTGAATTTAACACTACACCACGTAGATATGATACCCAAATATTTATTTTCCGTGGTGAAATTCAAAACTTCGCTTAATCAACGATATGTTTCTAATATTAGGTAACAACCATGCCCAAACCTGTCCACAAGTTAGAGTTGATTGCAATACCGCAATATGAATCTGCGAAATACCGAGAATATATTTGGACCACAGATTTACTGAAAACATCATATAAAAGCCAAGCAGATACAACTCAAAATATATTGGTTTCTTGACTCAACTTCTCAATTAAATATGGAGAATAACGTTTTATCGTTTAAAATTTGCTTAAGCAGGTATGAACATTTGCTACATAACTTTGGGGCACTGGAAGTACCTACAATATAGAAATATTACAAGGGTACCAATTAAAAACTGTACGAAATATTGTCAAAACTGCATGCTACGTATCAAATTACTCCATTCATCTGGACCTGGGAACTCCTTATGTAGAAGAATTCAGTAAGAGATACATAGAAAAGCTAAAAAGGTGTCTCAGTGGAAATCAACTATTCTTGTATTTAATTTAATAATTTAATTTAATAATTTTAAATAATTTGCTTATTGTTAAATAAACAGATTGCAAATAAATAAAAAAAATAAAAAATAAGAAAAATATTTTAAGCTAAATATAATACTGTAGCTTAGACAAATGTTAAATTTTAAAATCACTACAACTCTGGAAAGGAAAAAGTAATGAAGGTCTAATACAATATCAGATTCCATCATTTAGAATGGTCTTTTATGAATGGTCATTTATAGTGCAGTGAAACAGTATCAATTAGTAAAGGAAATTATCAAAAAAGAAAAAGTAATAAAGGGCTAATAAAATATCTGATTCTATCATTTAAAAAGGTCTTTTATAAATGTCTCTCAATAGAGCAGTAAAACAGTATAATCAGAGTATCAATTAATAATTAGTAATTCGTAATACCATACATCCAAATATATATACAGAACTCAAAACATCAAAAAAAAACAAATATAAATAAATAAAAAAAAAAAATTAAATTAAATTATAATGTATTAATTCCTAATTTTTAAATTGTATTTATTTATTTAAAATAATACACTTAATAACTATTTAACTTCGCAACTAAATCAATTTACAATCAATCTCTTCAAGTATGTTTTCATCACCATTGCTCAACTTGGACCGACCTCTACAAATTTAATCAAAATTTGATCTCTCAACTATCAAATAAAATTTTTTTTTCTTATGTAATTAAATAACTAAAGCATAAATAAAATTACTTAACTTAAATATGTATCTTTATTTGGAAGCTATTAGTCTTAAAAAGATTTTAGTGTACGCCTGCTTTGGCTCATTATTGACGCGGCGGAAACGTTTGTGTCCGTAGTCAAATCGAAGCAAACATAAAATTGAATGACTTGACACCTTTCCACAAATCAAACTCAAATCACAGCAATAAAAATGCGATTTCAACAAGAGCGTCAAAAGCGTGTTGGCGTCATTTTAAGCTTTGTTTAGCTAACAAAACATATTTTTTCTTAAATCAAACAAGATTTATTTGTTTTATGTAAATACAAGTGTACTCACGAACACTTCAAGCTTCAAATACCACATCAAATCAATACAAAATGCGCTTCAACTAATCCCGTCAAAAGCAAAAAAAAACCAACTCAAAAGTAAACAAAATTTTATTTTCTGGTAAAATAGTTTTGAGCAACGAAAAGTTATAAAAATAAATAAATAAAAGAAAATATATATATCGACTATAAAGTGGACTTATCAATGTCATATAGTTTATAGTAATCCACATACACAAAATTTTGAAAATGCACTACTTTTTGAGTTTGAAGTGAGATATTGCAAACTTTGACTTCTGTCAAATATTTTACGTATACAAACGAAATCCAATTTTAGATAAATTACTGTTTCAGCTGAGAACTGTATTAAATATGTATGAGATACTGTATATATAGATGTCTATCTTTTCAAAGATATATACTCACATGCCGAATTAATTCTTTATTACACCCTCAAGTTATCGTGACTATTGCCCTTGATAATCTAGAATGTGGACGTGATGTTTGCCATATATTTGTAAATGCGGATATTTAAAAATAATTTCATTTTTATTTTATGTATACTATACACATAAACTTATACAAAATAAAAAAAAATTTTATAATATTTTTATATATTGAGAAATTACGTTTACCTTGAGAGATATGATATAATTAGACAAATAGATTTTCACTATTAAATATACCTCATGGAAGCATGGAAATCTAAGAACATATTACGAAGGGATTTAATAGACTAAAACCGCTCTGAATTGAACCACCAAGTTATATGTATGCAAAGGCATGGATTAAAAATTTTTTTCTGCAATTAAACTCGAATTTAAAGTATAATGAAATGAAAGATGGAAGATGAAACTTCCAAACATCACTTCTCTACCAAACACAATAGCTTTGATAAATAATTTTTTTATCATTAAAAATTATAAAAACTTTACTAAGAAATATAATTGAACATAATAGACTAAGTGATACCATATTATTATAATTCTTGTAGTTATAATATTTTTTATGGAATATTATAATTTATTCAGATAAAGTAAATCTTTTTACATCCAAAAAAAAAATTTTAGTGTTTAACAGTAAAGCCATTAAAATTATTATTATATTTATTATCATATTTATTTGATATTTATTATATATAAATATTATATTAAATTGTTTTACAAACATAAAAACTGTTTCTGTCGCTTACTGAAATCCATAGACCTCTTTTATTGTCAATACCCATTCAATGCTTAATTTTTCTCAACCACGATATCTACTTTCTTCTAAAGTTTCGTTTCTTCTTTACCTTCTAAATTGAGCTATAGCAGTTAATATTTTTGATTACTTAGAAATGAAACAAGTACCACTGTTTTAGGACGCTCAATCATTATGAGAACGTATACGTTCGTAGTACTTCTTTATTTTTAATTTGATCAAATCTAGTGATTTTATGGATTATTCTATATGCACCCAGTTAATATGAGAAATATTCAACGTTTTAGTGTATATTCCTTATCAATGTCTATCAATGTAATCCACATTGATAGACCACATGAGTATTAAACTAATTAAAGTTTTAACTGGGTGTTAAAAGTACGACTTGTAAGAATTTGTAAGAATTATTTTGTAATTATAAGAGACAGAGAGTATCTTTACTATCACCATTTCTATTTTTATTCTCACTGCTTTTGTGTATTCCCGGTTTTTCTTTATCCAACATCTATCCATTTTGACATATTTTACCATTACCATTTCTATTTTTATTCTCGCTACTTTTGTCTATTCCCCGTTTTCCTATATCCAACATCTTTCCATTTTGATGTATTTTACCATTACCATTTCTATTTTTATTCTCACTGCTTTTGCGTATTCCCGGTTTTTCTTTATCCAGCATCTATCCATTTTGACATGTTTTTCATTGTTTCCCTTCGGATAAATAAGCTTAAAGTAATGTGTGTATTTGTTCTCAACAACGTTATCTAGTAAATAGACTTTGCAGATAAAGGCCATTAAACGTGTTTATAGTAAATATCTTGCATCCAAAATATTTACATTTTGACATCTCTTCACTTATTTCACCTCATTTTGATAAACTTGAGTTGATATAACATATATATTTCTTCTGGCATCTCCACAACCTTATCTACTAGACCTAGTAATTGAAGGTCATTAAGCGTGTATATTGCAGAAACACTGAAAAGGAAGCTCTGACCAAAAATGGGGTTTTATTAACTAATAATGACTGCTATAATTAAAAGTATATTCAGAATACAAAGCAGTTTTGCTATTTACAATATTTTATTAAACTTATTAGAATTTATATACCATAAGATCACTCATGCTGTCAGACTTCATTAATTTTTCAATAATAATAAACTTTAACTCTCTCTCACTGTCGCTGCGGGTTATGAATATAATGTTTAGCAATTTTCTATTTGTAATATAAAAAATAATATTTTAATAACCCATTTTAA
Organism: Teleopsis dalmanni; assembly: GCF_002237135.1. Lineage (NCBI taxonomy): Eukaryota > Metazoa > Arthropoda > Insecta > Diptera > Diopsidae > Teleopsis > Teleopsis dalmanni. The sequence continues at coordinate 171,595,446 of NC_051846.1, forward strand.
ATATAAATTAATTTTTCGTTTCTTAAAAGAAATAATATTAAATCAATTTGTTTATTTTTCTTTAACACGCTTCACCACATAATATTAGATTTATATACAAATCTTGTAAAATTCAATATGAAAATAAACCAAAATAGCCTTTCACCTCAAATTACAACTCATATGTGTATATATAATTTTTTATTTTTTTATTTTGAAAAATGCAATTTAAAATTTTCTTTAATATTTTTAAAATAAAATTATAATGCACATGACGTCTAAAGAAACAAATCTACCACATGGGCAACAACCTCACAACCTCACAGCCTCAAGGTGTTTACGAGTAAACACTGTGGGCAAAACTCTGAGATGCAATGTGCATAAATAGTTTATCTGATATATGACAGCTGTTAGTGACTGCTTTTAGGTGGCAGCATTTTGAGTGGAAAATGTTTAGACAATATTAAAAATAAATTAATAACAATAATAATAATCACTTTGGTTGTTTTGGTGAAGCACAACAGACGTGTTAATTTGTATATCTTCAAAAGAAATCTTTTTAAAAATATACAAAAAACTTAAGTGATAGCACGTTTTTAATAAATAAAGATGAACACACTAGATTCACAGATAGTCACAGATTATCACAGATAGACAGGAAAAACATGATACTTTTTTAAATGCATACATATAGACATTTATAAATGCAGTAGCAATTAATAAAACGTTCAATTACTCCTAAGAAAAACTGAAAAAATAGAAGAAAAATAAGCTACGCATTGGCATGAAAATACTGCAAAAGATGCAGCTTTCATTTGTTTCAATTACAGATAATTGCAATTTTGTATCTCGTGCGCAATTACAATGCGCAATGCAATTGCAATGCACACGCATACTCCACAGCAGATGTTGAGATGCAACCGATTTTTCGTAGTGTGAGTTGATTTTATTACCGTCGACTTAATGTTACTTTGGCGCTTTTATTTAGCACTTAAAAAGATTGTTTATTTGTTTACATAAACAAAATTCAGAATTTTCAACAATTAAATAAAACAGCATTTAATTACAGTTTGCTGTACGTACGAATACTGCAAAAACTGCTGTTGCCACACTTTTCTCAGTTCTACTAAAAATTTTTTTGTTTACATTTTAGTACATCTTTTCCCCTATTGGAATGTCTTCAGCAACGTTTTTATTTTATTAATCGATTTAAAATTTAGCTACACCTTAAGTCAATGAATATTGTATCTTGTAGTGCAAGCTTATGTAGCTGCCTATGTCTGTTCGGTTTATTATATCTGTCCATTGCATCGCATCCTCTTCTCGAAATGAGGTCAAAATGTTAACTTGTTTATTTTTAATTTTTTGAGTTGCACGAGTGAAAGCCGCATAATAAAATAAGAATTCGAATAGAAGCGCAAGAACCGCATATAAAAATGCATTCAATTCGTTGGTGGTATTCTTAAATAAAAAAATAACAAAATAGAAAAAACAAAAACAAAAAGAATTAAAATTAGGTTGTCCATACGTGTATATGTATCTATGCTGAAGTACTTTATCTATCTATGCTATTGCATTCGATATGCTCCGTGAATGCTGCATAAATGCTAGACAATCAATTGCTTTTTAAATAGACAAAATTACTTTTAATTCGAGATTTTCTTGGAATTTTAATGCTGATAAATTTATATTTAAAGCATTTAAGTTAATTTTTTATCTTTATAAGAATAAAAAATTTTATTCTCACATTGAAAAAAATAAAAAGCGTTCATAACATTAAATAGGTTTAAGAGTCTTAAAACTCTTAAGATGAAAACTCTACTTCAATCTTAAGTGTAGCTTAAATAGCAGTTAAGAAAATTGCCTGCAGCTCGCAGAGTAATTATTAAATAAAAACTGGAATACCACTCCTAAAAGTATTTAATAAATAAGTTTGTAAATTGAAATTTTTAACCTGATTTTTATTACAATTTTTGACGTGAAATCACCCAACAGCCGGTACTACGGTCAGAAGAGTCCTATTGTACCAAATACACTATTGACTACACAAAGCCCTTTAGAGCTTTGTGAACAAAGTCCAGAATTAAAACTAGAGAAGAGTTCTTAGTCTGTTCTGGTAACAGAAATTCCAAATGAAATAAGTTTCTTCTATGCGTTGTTAAAGCTGGACAGTCACAAAGATTATGCATAGTAATTACCTCATCTTCAAAGCATAATCTGCATTCCGAATTAGCAGTTAATCCTAGTTTATGAAGGTGATATTTCAAGCTGTAATGAAATCCGTTATCAAACTTAAATTTCCTTTTGAGAGTTTAAGAATGTTTTTGTAGGAGTACGATTTGATCAGTGCTTTGCTTTGTATAAGGGAAGTCTGGGAAGACTTTCCAGTACGCCTGCCGCATATGATTCTCCCTCTCTTTGATTATTTATTTTGTATTGACCCAGTTAAATCCACAAATGGGTTGAGGACTAGTTAAAGGAGTTTTTGATGCAATTCTGGCTAACTCATCAGGTTGTTCATTTTCCAAAACTTCTCTGTCACCCGGAACCCAGTAATAACTTATCTCATTTCGAGCTGCAAGTAACTGTAGAAGCTCGTAACACTCAAGGAGCTGTTTCGACTTGAAAGTCAAAGAAGACAGAACTTTAAAAGTTCTCAACTTAGTTAAGACTAATATTAGTTATGAATCTAGTTCCCCGAAAAAGATTCTCGTAAGTACTTAAAATAAAGGGAAATTTTTATGCTATATTCAATTAAATAGTAACGTCAGTTATGATAATAGTGACTATTGTATTTAATAGTGAGGTTTCAAACAGTGATAAACTTGGAACATCCAAGAAAGTTGAAGTTCAAATATATAAGAAAAGTGCGGCTTTATAGCAGTTAGGTTATGAACACTAACTTTTAGCTATAACCATTTCGCATTTGCAGTCCAAAAAATTATTAACGAATAATTAAATATAATTAATAATATCATTACCACTGATGATGTTTTGAACGTTGTTGGTGCTAATGTAAAAATTTTCCAACATCAAAACCCCAAATCTCAAAAACTAAGCTGTATGGAAATATAGCATATTGAAAAGAGTTATTCAAAATAATTCTGTATTGAAATCCATTGTCATACGAACATGCACAGGAAAAAGGAATCGTGCTTGCATTATAATTTCAACTTTTACCTAATTTATTCAAGAATTACAACTTTTACATACTACAAATACTTAACCTTAAAATTAAATTGTCATATATTTATTTTAAGTGAAGGGATTACTATTTCTTAACGGCTTAAAACTATCAATAAATCTTAACAGTATGTTAAAGTAATCAAATTCTAACGTTCTGTCACTTTGTTTTTACCCATGCTCAAACCGATAATAGCCATAAATATCTTAGTATGAAATATATCAATAACAAAGTATTTATAGGCACGTAACAGAGCTACAGCTTGATTTAACTACAACAAATTGCAACATTAATCACGCAAAACTAAAAACTGTAAAACAAAATATAAATATCGCGTAAATGCCTCACAGCCTTTTAGTCTTACAGAGAGGAAAAACGTTAACAGGAAACTACAAGAACCGTTTCAACAGAATCGATAAAGAATGAAAGAAAGCAGCATATAGAACAGGTTCTTGAGCACAATCTTAGCATGTGTAGTATGCGTAGGTATAGCCTATAGGCAACTGTGCTGCAGTACGACAAGCATGCGCAATATATTTCCACTGTTAGAACATGAACGAAGGTACGAACGGAAAAGCGAACAGACAAGCGAACGAAGAAGTGAACATATAAGCGAACGGACAAGCAAACGTACAAGCGAACGGACAAGCGAACAGACAAGCGAAAAGACCGTATAACCGACCAAGTGCACTATGCCGTAAGAGTCTGTATATTCAAGCACGTAGTCACAGTAGAGTGTAAACAACTAAGACCAGGCCAAAGGTATTTGAGCTATATTTCCTGCTGCTTGAGCTGCGACAACGGCTCTTAAGCTATTGTTTGTGTTGCAAGTGATTAGCTTTATGCTGCCTGCCTTTACGTTCACCTTTTAGGTTGCATTTTATTTGCAACAATTTTTGCTGTTGCTGATATATCTCAAGACCAGACCGTTCGTTTGAGAATGTGAACGTGGCACTTTATAGATACTTTTCACTTATTTGCAGGCTGTGTCAAGTCACGTACATGACAGACTAAGCAAAATTATGCTACAGCAAATGTTGAATGCATAATTTTATTCACTAAATCAAATGCAAATTTTGTACGCAGCACTACTTTTGACTTTTTATTACAGCATTTTTTAAAATACTTAATTTTACAAAAAATTCATAGAAATTAAAATAGTTTTTTTTTTCTTTTATTTTATGATTTTTTTATTATGCTTTTTAAACATTTTTAATTTTGCATTCTACTTGTAGCATGTCATATTCCATGTATACAGCACACTTCATAAATTATTCTATTAAATTCTGGAAAATGTTGTCTTCAGCAATTTATTCATACCTCATTAAAACAAAACAATATACTGCTTTGTTTAGGTTTGCTTCGAAGAGTAGTTGCTGCAACAAGGAAAATCGCACTCAATTCCTCCAAACACCAGAATGACCACATTTTCAGTATTTAACATAAAATGCACAACATTTGAGATAAAAACACTGTAATTAATCTTAGGCTGATATCTTTTTCTCGTATCATTTCTGTGCTTTCAAGTCTTTCGAAGTTTTCTCGAGTTATACTTGTTCTTTAAGAATTTGGTACATTTCTGCTGCAGTCCACAAAATGAATGAAGTTGCATTGTTATTTGCGGTGTTGGCTTGGCTGCTGCATTATTGAGGCATAATAAATAACTTGAATTGGGTTTATTAATGCATTTCGTTTAACTGCACCTGCCGGAAATATTTGTATGCAACATTCTTCTTGGCAATTTTGTGTGCCGATTCCTGCAAGTAAAAGCTGCAAACCTCGTTTTTCGCTTTAATGACGTCGTTCTAAGTCACTTCTTAGAAATTCTATACAAAATTGCTATACAAAATTGAGTGTCTTGCTGCTATTGTGTTGTTATAACAATCACATTACTATACACATTCAACCAGTCTTGCATTTCAATTTATTTAAAATATTTTTTTTTTTTCATATTTGATATATTTTCCATTTATATAGCCTGTATCTTTTTCATAAAAGCCATAATAATAAACACAATGTAAGAGAAATATTTACTTTCAAACATTCAACAAATCATGTTAATTTTCAATTTTTGATTTATCTCCAATATTTCTATGCAGCAAATGCAGTACCTAATAATAACAGCAATTGTACCGATAACCATAATAATAGCGTAAAAATACAAAAATAAGTGAATAAAATGAAATTACATTTCACTGCAGTTATGCTGCAATTTATCTTGTAATCCAAATATTCTTCTCTCACTCCAAACTAAAAATCTTTATATTTTTCAACTTGAACGTCGTCACACTTTTGCCAGTAGAAGAGCTGCTGCCTTCAAGTTGCTTCTGTACTCGTACTGGTTGTGTTCCCAGTAACAGCAGCGGTTCAGTTGCTTTGAGGGTAAAGCATTTCCTACAAAGTGAAAGTAGACACAAAAATTGAGTTATCCGCTGTGCTTTCTAAAGTAAGAATAATTATATGTTTATTTGAAATTGGAATTAGAATGTAAAAGTTAGAATTTAATCATTTATGATATCGTTTAATATCTCTTTTAAGTATTTTTTTAGTATCCAAAAATTGAATAAATATGCAAATAACTTATTTTTTGTCGTTTAACATTTAATATTGCAGTTATTTCTTCGTATTTATCCATTCAAACTAAGCACTATTATTAAATTTGTCAACAGCCTTAAATCTTCCAGGTAAACTTAAAAGATTCCCACAAAGAACAGCATAATAACTTATAGGTCGCAATGTTTTATTCCTACTTCTAATAATAACAACTGTAATCTATATCATATAAATTATTATATAGCAAATCTTAAGTATCTTAAAATATAACACTATTAATTTTTAAAACAAATATAACATGTAAACCAAACGATTCACAAGTCTTTACTAAATATTTATCTTAAAATATAACACTATTCCCTAATACCACAGTAGAACATTATTACACTCAAGTAAGCTTTGGTATACAAGGCAGGCACTCCAACCTTACCTAACCTAGTATCAATCAACTTATCTTTAACGACCTACTTGTATACATAAAACCTTTCAGTCTTTATATTCTCAATGCTTTCGTGGTTTACCATAACTTCACTTTATCTAACTTTATCTAACTCTTATATCATCAGAACTTTGCATTTTTTATAGTATTATAGTTAGTTGGAGTATACATTAGAGAGATATATAAAACCTTTCCGTCTTTATATTCTCAATGCTTTCGTGTCTTACCATAATTTCACTTTATCTCATCAAGCATTAGCTTAAATATTATTCTCTTGAAACTTATATGTGAACATCTTCTAAATTTTATATTCTCAGTATATTATATTTCCTATAACATCGCTTTATTTTTTATGGTGTTCATGCTTAGTACGAGAATTAATTGTATACATTCTTCTAGGGAAGTCTGCTCGTATATGTAAAAACCATTCCGTCCTCATATATTTAGTGGTTCTCTATATTCTATAACTTTACTTTGCTTATTGCTACATAACTTGTATAACGATTCAGTAGTAGTTCTAGGTCCTTAACAACATTTTTACGATTTGCACATTGGATATAGTTTAGCCATTTTGATGAAATACAGTAAAAGTGTCATAATTGGGTGACTTTTAAATTTAAATAAATTATTTTTTCTAAAAAGCCTTTTATTTTTCTTCTTTTAACTCGACACATTTCATCCGGTACTTTCGCGATTTATGATCCCTTTCAAATAATTAGTTTGCAGAAATTTTTAAAGTAGACGTTTATTTCGTTAATTAATTAAGTAACTCTTCATTACTTCAATGAATTCTTCATAACCGTATCTCTTATCGGCTATCCATTTCTTTATGTTTGGAAATAGAAAATAGAAAACTCGTTTAGATTGTGATTAAAAGTCAACAATCACTCCTTTAAAATAGTCACACTCACCGTTCCTCATACGGATAACCGTACCAACTAATTTGATGAAACGATAATCATTACACCGTTCGTACATATTACATTACCACGGGTTCACAGATCTTCCGAAGAATTTTTTCTGTCGAATGCTCCTTAAACCTTCTCATCACTGTTGGTTATTATTTAATCTTATATACCTTATGTAGTAGGCGGAACCGGCGTTATTAAGACTTGTTAGTGGTTTGTCAAGAGAGGGTTTTATTTCTTGATTGCCAATGAAGCCCTAATGTGTGATTCTCCGTTGAAATCGTAGACTGACGTTATTTTTCATATTTGTTATGTTTGCCAAATAAGCAAAGTGTTTCATGAATTTGAACTTATAGTTGGCAACAATGAAATGGGTCGTTATAGGTTCAGAAGATTTCTATGTTGACATAAACACATCCGATTTACAGTTTTTGCCGCTCTGGAGGTAGATATATTTAAGTCAATATCAGTATCATTGTCATATACACGTAACATCATACTTTTATATAATAATAAGGCAGAATGATTTAAATCTACCAGTCAAATTAATTGAGGCAACTACTCTTTAATAACGCATAACTGCTTTTCCAAAGTCCGCTACTTCAACTGTAATTCCATATTTCATATTTTTCTCCATTTAGTTTGTAAAAGTTATGCCATCATCTTGATCGAAATGTTTTTTATTTAATGCGAAATGTTACCAAGCAAGAAAAAAATTAAAAAAATAATAATACTAAAAACCGCATTGCCAGCCCGCTGCGTAACTGTCAGTAAAAAAGTTTTTGTACTTGAGTGATTTTTATTTAAACTGTGGATTGAGAAGAAGTTACCGCAAAATACACCAACATGCGCTGAAAAATTATTTTTTCAGACCATTTCTTCTTAGTCCTGAGGTTTGTTGTTTCGAGGATATCATATATCATATGTGAGTTTTGCAATGAATCATGTGTAGAAGCAGACATTAAGTCCTTGCTTCACTGTCGGTTCTTTAAGATACTTCAACAAGCAGGTGTATACCAGCTCATGGTAAAAAATGTAAATACATATAAATTCGTATATATATATTTATTTATGTTAATGTGTTAATAGGAAATTAAATTATAGAAATTAATTTTTAAAACAAATATAATATGTAAACCAAACGATTCACAAGTCTTTACTAAATATTTATTCATTTGTCGCCTTTGAAATATCAATGGCTATGCAAATAAGCGATAAAAAATTCAATGAATGAGATATGAAATTTAGTCATCTTCAATTCCACTTAAAATCAAATGATTTTATAAACTCAATTTCTGTAGTAGTCATACTAAAACTGCGGCAGATGCGAGATACAAACCAAAACAAAAGCAAAATATTTTGTTGAATAACATTTCGAGCTTTTGAATATTTATACACTGAGTAAATATTTAAATAAATTTGTTTAAATAAATAAAACTGCAAAGTCAAAAAAAAAATATTTTCATGCATAAATCACGGCCTCATTGAGTTAGGACGTACACCTACAAAAGAGTATTCAATGAACTCAAAGTTGATGTGGTTGGAGATTTTTATTTATGCTTCAAACGAAAGTGAATTAAGTTTTATTTAGAAAACAAAATAGTTAAGTCGTAGGTTGTTTTAAAAATTTATTTTTTTAGTTAAATAATTTATGTAAAATTTATCTTATAGAGAGAAATTTGTTTAGTACTATAATACTTAGTATAATACTTAATACTTAAAATATGTAAACTAATTTAGATCATTACAGATTAAAATAATGTGATAGATCAAAAACGTTTTTAGAACACTAAAGAATGCTTTTTAATTTCATCAGTTTCGTGACATAAAGTTATTGCCAGTGGGTTGATGTGATTACACAGTCTGTGATGGTAGTTTTTAATAAAAACACATTGTATTTATATTTTTACAAGAAATCCCTAAATAGTTATCTAAAACCAACAGTTATGAATATTCTGTCAGTAACACCACTGCTTACTTAGTAAATTATTTAAGTAACTTTAAGATTTTATCGCTTCCATTCACACATTTATTGCATGTGAAAGAGCTTTTATGTGTCAGAAAGATATTTAGGGTAACTAAGACTTACTAAGTAAGCAGTGCAAATATACAATAAAAGTATATTTTTTAATATTTTTATTTCAAAAATATAATTAACGTCTCGAGATTAGATGACAGAGTCAAGTAGTTGATTATTTTTCCAAAAATTGAGTTTTAGCATCTAGCTTTGTCTACCAAATGTTCTTTGTAACAAAATAGGTTCTGAATAGGTGAATTCTCTCAACAAGATTGTTTTCCTTTTCAGATCCCAATTTATATGGATAACTGGATATAAAGACAATTCGGATTCTGTAAAGTAGTCAAACTTACTAGAATAGAAACGCTGGTCTTTGAAATTATCTCTACGAATTTTTGCGTCCCATTTGCAAACTAACTGTAGCTAACTGGCCATTAAACGTAAAATACCTGAAGATTGCCAAAAAACCTGGGCGTAGAAATATCTCGGGTGACTGTAGAGCAAAAAAGCTTGCTAGAACAAACAGATTGTACATTTCACTTTTTGGATATTTGTATCTTATTTAAAATAAGATAGGATAGGATGGGATAGAATACGAAAATCTGAAGTTAACTGACTATTAAATATAAATATCTGAAGCGACTTAAAAGAGCTTGAGTTGATGAAAATCTTTGTCGGATCCCAAGATTTACTTAGTCAGTATCAATGTTTACAAGTCACTGCTTGTTAGGAAATTGTGTGATCAGATTCAGCCTATTTTATAATCACTTTTATCGTGATTGCGAAATTATACAGATAGAAAAAACTATGCTTCGCTTTATGAGTCAGTGTTCACTAAAAGAATAAAAGTCTTCAAGATCTATTTTCTTACCAAAACGCTAACATTCTTTAAAATTAAGGATTTAGCCAAGTTTATACACTTATCTGAGTGGTTTGCTTTATGAGACAGTAGTACTTTTTCAACATTGTCAGTGCTCTAACTATTTTAGTCTATTTACTGACAAAGCTGTCGTTTTTTAATTTTACAGATATTACCAAGTTTATAGGCTTTATAGATAGGTTCAGTTATAACGGAATGCAGTAATTGGCCCCTTTTTAATGTTATCTATGCAGTACTTCACTCTATATATCTTTTTTGTTGGTGCTTGTCGTATACATATATGAGCTTGCATATATGTTATTAATTAGATACACTTATATCTTATAATTTTTTTTTATTTAAAATTTTAAAAGCACCAAAGGCTAAAATTCAGCTTTTGTTAAAAACATTTTTCTAAGTATTTTCTGCTATTAGACAAGAATTTTTATCTTACCACTTATCAATTCACACCAATTCGCACCAAATTATTTCAATATCTTTTTTATTTTATTTTCTACAGATTTATCTCTTCAACTATTTTAAGAAATTTGACAAAGAACTCTATTCATTAGATTTTTGTGTAAAAAATGTAAATTTTTTGTATTAATGATTTGCTTAATTTTTTTCCTTTGAAATTCTTGTTCTTCTACACAAACTTGGTGATATGTTGAATCATCACCGGGCAACTGCTGCCAAAGTGCAAAGATATATTTGACAACATTAGATGAAATATGTTGCAACAATTTTCAGTACGGAAATTAACGAAAAAAAATCTTGTTAAAATTTTAACGAAACGCCAGACAAACCGTCGCTTATACATATCTCAAAAATATGAATAATATTTTTAACACATACACTTCAAGATACAATATGTAGTTCACATTGAGTGTTATAATATCTTTGAAATATTTTTTTTGTTTTTGGTTTTAGTTTGATTTATTTTTACATTTTTAAGGGACATAAAATTTTGAACGAAAATTATATTTTTTTTTATTACAAACATTTTTTTTCGTACTAAAATTTTAAGTAAAAATTTTTTAATTTTTAATTATTGAAAAAATATAAATGTTCTCATTTTTAATTGCTGAAATATTATTTTTTTTTTTAAATAATAATAAAGTTTGGTTATTTGGAATTGGTGGTGCTTATAGAGAACTATAGAATTTTTAATGGAAAACTATTTTTACATAAATAAAAATTTTATAAAATAATTTAAAAGCGGGTCATTATTTTAGTTGTAATAGTATTTTTTAATTTTTTTAAAAATTAAATTTATAATTAACAAATCTTCTGCAACGGACTGATCTAAATAATTTACACCAATTAAAATGTTTGTGTACATGGGAAGCGATCTATTTTGAATAGAAAGGGAGGTAATAGTGAAGGAACTGAACTTTAAAAGTTTATATTTATTAAAATGCATTTTTAGAAAATGCCAAATATTTATCTTTAGTGTTGTTTGAAAAAATTTTTAGTTTTATTTGTCCGTTTATAATATTTTAGACTGCAAGTGCCAGGTACTTTACCCTATCATATTTTGTTTGTTATGTTATAACTATATTGTTTTTAAGCTCATGGTATATATATCTTCCGTTTTTCCCTTTAGAATCGGAGAAAAGTTTGGAATATATATATATTTTGCTTATCTTTTTTTTATATTATAACCTAAGTAAATGCTTATACGTTGAAGAAATATAATAAATTTTGTGAATTTTTTAAAACTTGAGCTTCTTTATATTATCAAACACACGCAAGACATAATTACCTGCAGAACATAAGTGCTTTAATGCACGCAATCTCCCCAAATATTCCTAACTCTATGCAATATTTCAATCGTCCACTATCGCAGTGCATCAATTTAACCATTAATCAATCTTTCTAAATGTACTTTCTTAGATTGCATTCAGGTACTTAACTAAGATAAGTTGTGAATAATATCTTAACCACAACTTAACCTATGGATAGCACTTTTTCGCGTTCTTTTATGGTAACCAGTGTAACTGCTTAAATATACTTTGAAATTTATTTTTAAAAAATATTTTTTTTGTCTTAAATTAACTAATCATTTTATTTATATATATTTTTTGTAATTTTTTTAAATATATTCTTCATAGAATAGTTGCCTTAAAGCAATTGTAATAAAAATTGATTTATAAGCCAAAGTAGAATTTTAAGGTCAGCGAATGCAATTTACAGCTTAGCATTTCAAATGAGTTTCGAAATAAATAAATTTTTGTCCATAAGACATATTTTTTTATTGCCTTATAATATTAATTATATATATTTTATATATATTTTTTAAGCAAAATAGCTTAAAAAAAATTTTTTTTTTGTATAAATATTCCATGATTTAAAATATTATTTACCATATATATTTTCCATAAAAATAGTTAAAGTTACAGTTGAAGGCTGTTTCTACCAATGGTGCGTGTAATGTCTTATCATATAATTTACAACTTTGAAAAATTTAGAATTTAAATAAAATAAAAAAAAATTAAATTATAATTCAACTAAATTAAAATAATTTTTTAATTGCGTATAAACACTTTGATATGGAAAACAGTATGTATATAATTCTATATAACTCAGTGAAGGGCACCTTGGAATTCATACAATTTTTGTGTTGATTTACATTTTTCAGTAACCGACGAGACAGTTGATCTAAATGTTAAAATTCATTAATTAATTTAAATGTAAATTACCATTCTAAACGTATAAAATAATGAAAAAATAAATTAAGTTTTATGAACTAAATTACTTAATTAATTATAAATTAATTAAAATTATTTCTGCATAAAGTTGAAGCAACCAAAAAATGTTTTTTATTGTTAGTTTTATTACTTTTAGTTATGTGAATAATATATTCCCATATAACGTAATTATAATCATTTAACTTTCTTATACTATTTGACTATATATACAGTTCACTAAAATCTATTTAAAGACTGAAAAAAGAATGTCATAGGATGGTCAAATTAAACTGCAACTTTTCAGAATGCTGAATTCTTTTATTTGTAATTAATTTTTTTTATTACATAATTATATTATTAATTGACAATTATTTATTTTTTTAAAATTCATTTGAAATTTTTAATGTAACTAGGATTAATTCGAATTAGAGGACTGACTCTCTTTATAAACGACTCATGTGTTGTTTGCATATAAATGTGCCAATTCTTCATTCATTCATAAAGACAGGTTTTTTTGAGCACATTGATACTACAATTTCTTAGTATAACTTTGGCCATCAGAATACTCCATAACGATTATTTGAGTTCTTCGGTTTACATCCACTAGTCGAGTTTGCGCTCAAAACAAAGTTCGGAACATAGCTATCTCAGCTATCGTTGGTTGGTTAGTGCTTGGTGTTACCAGAAAAGTTTTTGAAACAGAAATATAAATCTCTCATCGAAATCTTTGGTTGCTCAAGTCTTCATAGCGATTTCCAAAACTTTTTGTAATATCTAATTATCATCTAGTCTATCTACTTTTTAACTTTCAAACAAAGCTAATTAAGCTATCGTTGATTGGTCAGTGCTTGATGTCACCAGAAAAGTTTTTAAAACATTTCTTATCTCTCATCGAAATCTTTGGTTGCTAAAGTCTTCAGAGCGATTTCCAAAACTTTTTGTAACATCTAATTTTCATCTATTCTATCTACTTTTTAACTTTTAAATACAACTCTATCTCATTGTTAAAATTGAGTTTCGTCATATACAAATCTTTGTTTTTTAAACTAAGACACTAATGCTTCCGTTTGTTTATAAATTTTAAAATTAAATGTTATTAATGATGACTTTTTATGCTAAAATGTTAAAGTATATTATGTTAAAGTGAAATAATAGTTATATATGCCTAAGGTGTTGCCACCCGTTCAAAGTTATAGTAATTTAAAGTTGGTTATAGTTCAATTCGAACCCCCAAAGTTCACGCAGACCTAGCCTGGATAGAGCGTCACCTGGTTACGCTCTATCGATGCTAAACATCGGCAATTTGGTTAATGGAACGAAATCCGGCAGAAGGGTCTTGATTGAGAATTATGGAAAAAGTTCGTTACCTAAATACAGCAAGGAAATAATAATAATAATAGTTCAATTCGACCGCTCTAGATCAAAAATACACCAAAGTCAAGTTGAGAGGTTCAAAACTTTAGCATGGCACCCCAATGCAGAAATTGTGGAAAAAATATTAAACTAACAAATATTTCTTAATGCCACTGGAATAATATTTAGAATGATTGTGTGGTTTGCATAAAATTAAATTAATTATAAACAAATGTTTTATTTTTGTATTTGATTATTATTTAAGCCTTTCTAGAATTATTTGCATAGCCATTTGTGCCTAAATCAGTACTATTATGCCATTCAAACCTATTACTAATATCACATAATACAATTTTGCAAAAATATTGAGTTATTTTTTCTCTAAAAATCAAATTTCATTCAAAAGCTTTAAGGATTTTGTAGGGACTTTTGCCCTATGCCATGGCAACATGTAAAACGACAACAAAAGCCAACATAAAATATAAAACTATTACGTTTACAATATAATTAGGTCAATTATACTCCAACTGTAAGAAAAATATGAAAGAACCCTTCAAAATTCATATTATATTCATATTATATATAACCCCTAAATGTGCTACTAGAATCACAACAATTCACTTCACCACTATAAGCAAAATATATAAATCGATAAAAGTAACTTCATTGAAGTAAATCAAAATTTTCATTGTGTAAAATATAAATAAAAGCCTTAAAGCCTGTGAATTAATCTACTTGGAATACAAAAACGAATTTCACAGCAAAGTGAATCAATAGAAAGGCTGTGAAAGTGTGGCATCAGGTTTTTGTTATCGGTTTCGGAGAAGACAAAACCCCTAACCCAGAGTAAAGAATACAGTCACAGGCAGGCATGTGCAAAAAATTAGTCATATGCAATATTGACGAAGAAAAAGAATCATTTAACGAGGGTTGTATAGTTTGTAAGCGTGCCGAGCACTGATTACGGTATTAAAAATAACATTATCAATTGGCATTATGTTGAAAAAAAAAATTGACAAAATTTATAAAATAAAATTATCAGCAAATATCACTGCAACAACCCCTGATTGAAATATGTGACAATGAGATTTTATGTGAAGGGAAAAAATTTGGTAAAAATCGCTAAGAGAATTTGTGCAAATTTGTTAAATGGTGTCAATTTTCTTGTTCTTTGGGTTTCACAAAATGTCTTCATTTACTGTGTTATATTTAGATAGAAGACACTGTTCAGACTGGTATATGTGCTGTGTATTTTACTCATTACTGATAAAAATTGCACGTGTGCGCTATTATTTTGGTCACTTTTCAGTTTTTGTGAAGAAATCACGCACACGCCTAACTTCCCATTAAAATTTTTATCAAATTGCTTCGATTTTTCGCATATCCTGTGAAGTAGACCCTCATCCTTAAATTGCTTTAACCTTCAAATAACTATGCTGTACTATATAGTAGTTGTAAGTTTTACTATAATTAAATAAAGTTTTGTGGTGCTTTATTTCTTACACAAGTGAAAATTTTTATTTATTATTAAATTTATTTATTTTTATTATTATTTTCTTGCTTTTGGTAAAATACGTGTCCTTCTACTTTAGCACGCGTAACAGAAATAAATTTAATAACATCAAGGACATGTGGTCAAAATATATTGCACAAAAAATCAGGATATCCGGCAATTTTGTGATATTTCTTCTTCTTTTTTAAATGATGTGTTAACGCATAAAAATTTGCTATAAAAGTTCTCATCTCATGGCAAAAAGAAAAATATACAAGTATAAAGCAATAAAGTTTAATATTTTTTTTTTTTTTGTACGAGTAGCAATGAATCTTTCATTTTTTGCAGCGACAATTTCCAGAAAAATGTATTGTATCTTACTACTGACTTCATTTGGCTTTTTTGCTCTACAATACTTAAAATAAAATTTTATGGCAGGCCTGGTAAACTTTATGCCTCTTTAAGCAGACACAATAGACCAACGACTGACTTCAATACAAAATGACTCATAATTTTTTACACCCTTTCACAGTAAAATCATGTGAACAGTGAAGAATATATATAATAACATCTCAAATAACTTTTTTTTATTGTTTTAATTGTTTTTCGTCTGTATTATATTGCTAATTTTTATAATGTTTTGCAGCTATGTGATTCCTCTATTGGCGGGCAGTACTCTGTAAAATATCCCTTTAAGCATATTCAACGCCTTTATATAACCAGCTAAAGAGTTTCAACTTAAAATAGTAGGGTGACAGAAGGATTAAAGTGCTCTCTGTAATAATTTTATAGTGCAATTTAACATGTGTTTATCACATTCAGGCTTTGTCAACGTACTTTGTTTCCTCCACTGTAGTCAAAAGTGCAAGAGATATGATAAATGATTGTACAGCACAGCCTCGTATCTTTTGCTGGCTTATTGCATTTACGTCTCCGTTGTACTAATTTGAGCAATGTTTATTTTTATATATCAGCTTCATGACTATAAAAAGCATTGTAGCAATACAGAAAACAGCTTATGAGTATTAACTAAAATGAATCTTACAGTAAATACTAAAGCAGGCAAGTGATATTATCACCGAGTGTCATAATTTAGTAAATCCGTATCCAGTCAGTAATACAGTCAACATTAATTTAAAAAGTGTAAATAATTATTTAATAAATTATTTTCACACTTAAACATCACATCCAACAAAGAACATATTACACTTTCATACATATATTCTATAGTACACACAGGCTGAAGGGTTGACATCCCTGCTTTAACAGCAAACACTAAATCATTTGTCATAAGATTACCTTCTCATATCATATACTCATATTTATCCACGCAGCTTATTTAAAGCGCCTAGTCTCGTCTCTATACTCCTCTTTATTTTTCAATTCTACTAATTTAATCATAAATTATGACTTTGGCGCGTGTTTGTAGCGCTCAGTTACCTATTTGTCTCTTCTCATAGAGATTTTCGAAAGTACCAGTCTCATTGGGGTTGATCCACTACATGTAATCTGTAGTTACTATGCAGTATAAAATGTCATTTTTAATGCTCACGCACTTGTCAGAAATTAATTTCAAACAAAAACGAAACAATATCAGCTTTCAGTATAAATCCAAATAATTTATAAATATTTTTTATAAATAGCAAAATTTATTTGAAAACAATTGGTAATGCACCCTTCCTCATATTCACAATGCCCAATTCCTCTTCAATTAGTTTGACACCATAAATCCTTCGTCGTTTTTAATTTTTGTGCCATTTTAATTGATTTCCAGTATTTCTTCCACTTCGCCTTTTAAAGCATTGTTAGGCAATGCTGTCGTTCAATGCTGTTTGTTAGCATCTATTAGATATTTTTGTAGATAAATAAATTTTTTGAATTTTTAAACTTTATAATTTATTCAAATTTGGTTGCAGTTTTACCCTCTCATGTGTTTCATAGAGAAACAAATCGAGTACATCTGCGAGTCTCGTTATATACTTGCTGTAAATGCAATTTATTTAAATTTTTTCTTTTAATGGTTGAGGTCGAAAAGAACAATTTGTTTTACTTCCCGAGTAAAGCAGTTTTGTGGTTGATTCAAAAGGGGCATTGAGGAAGGCACCCTTTATGGAGTTTGTATAATTTTAGAAATCGATATTTTACACAATGAAGAGTGAACATTTATTTTTATAATGTTTACCGATCACTAGTAATAAATTTGAAAAAAAATATAAATATTTACATCTCTCTCAACTAAGATAATAAAACACTCGCAAGTATAATACTTATTAGTAAATTACATATAATTACGAACAAAAGTAAGTAATAAATCCTCTTTTGTAGAGCTGATATACGTAAATAATAATATAGAAATACTAAAATTACATATATTATAAATGATAAGATTGTATATATTATATTGTTATAATATATGATTGACGTGCCTGTGTTATAATTGAAAACTAAAGCATAAACCACAGCTATATAAATATTTCGTGAATTTTAATCACAAATGATAAAGAATTTTAATAAAACAAGCAATATGCAATATAGTTACTTTAATCCCTATAATAAAGTAATAATGCTTTATTTAAAAAAAAAATTGATTGTTTAAAATATATAAATATTTTATTCTCTAAACGTATCATTTGATATTTCTGAGTATTATAATATCATAATCATATTAATTTATTAACAGTAAATTAAACAAAGAAAAATCGTATAAAGCTGTATACAAACTTATATCATAAATAGTATAAAATTAAATTTTTTTCCCATACAAAATCTCGATGTCAATAAAAAATTAATTTAATTTAAATTTTATTCGTATCAAAATTCAAGCGTGACACTTCTCAGACTTTTCTTATTGTAAAGATAAAACCATAAGCCCACATTGAGTTTGAGTTTTACTTTGTATTGTGCGACGACGAAACAAGCTTCAAAGCCTAAGATTAATGAAATGTGAATAAAATTAATTAGTTTTTCGTGAATAAAAAAAATTTAATTGTGATACATTCAAGATATTAGAGCTTTAAGTTCCATGTAATGCTATTCTAGTCGTGACTATACAGATTTTCTAAAACAAACTTAACTTATAGTTGCAAATTAATTTATTTGGATGTGCGTTCATGTATACTTTATAGTAATATTATAGTTCATACTTTATATGTATATATATTTAAATATATGTTTACATATATTTTTATTAAGAAATCAAAAGAAAAAAGTCAAAGAGAATGTCAGTATGAGAAATCAGTTTTATAACGGGTTTTCGTTTATATATATTTAATATGGGAATGCGATATTTATTAAAAATAAATATTTATTTATTCAGGAAATATTTATATTAGCGATGATTGATGCCGATATGGTGTATATTTAAAACTAGTAAACAATTTCGCTATGCTAAAGCTTTAATACTAATTACAGTAATAGCTATGGCACAAAGCACTTTTTTTATTCACTTTATACAAATTAATATTTTTCAGATAGAGATTTGATATTTTCATCAATAATAAACCCAACATAAATATATATGTATCTGTGTATATTAACTCAGGTTTAGCAGTTATTTTTTACCAGGGAATATTTTATCTATTTATCTATTTTATCTATTGTTCCTGATCTGCTTCGGCTTATAGAAAATACTTAAATTTTTTTTAATTAACTTACAAAAAACAACATACTGACATTATCTTTATAATAATTATTAGAAAATATAATTGTAATCTGCATTCTTTAATAGCTATTCAGTTAAGGTTAGAAGAAATCTTCTAATCTAACCCTTTTACATACTGTCTATCTATATCTTGAACCCTTGGTTCAAGATTCTAAACCTCATTGGAACCTGCAAGGACAGTTAAATAGAATGGATGGCATTAATGACAACAAAACTTCCTCTTCAGTTTAAATAGTATAATAATAATAATAATAATAATATAATAATATAATAATAATATATATATATAATAATAATATAATAATATAATAATAATAATAATAATAATAATAATAATAATAATAATATAATAATAATTATTCGATAAATTTTTAAATATCATTACAATATCCATCAAGGCTGTTTAGTTCGTTACAGTGAACTAAACAGTGACATATTTCAATCTTACTAGTTTTGAAAGAAAGTGTTATTTTTTCCTTTTTTGTTTACGTATGCAGCTCCTAAATGCAATTCCACGAACTCTGACACTTTGATTTCAGACCTACCAATTGAATTTTTATTCTCAACATACATATCATAGCTTGACCATATTACTCTCGATTTTTCGGTGCCTATCGTAGTTTTTTATTTCTTTACTATGCTAATTTTAAAAATTGAATTCGGTTTTGTTTTTGAAAATCTTTAATGCGATCGATAGTTGCTTCTCAGCTGACTCGAGAAACGAAAGAATCTCCTTATTTTCGTTCTACGCCTAATAGACTTTACGAAGATACGAAGATATATTAATCCTATGTGAACTCCTTTTCGGATTTATGCCTTTAACATATCTCCTTAAAACCAACTACTTCAGGTTGAAAGACAATCAGAAGATTAAGTAATGCTATTTCATCTCTAAACTAACTTCAAAAATATATCCATTTAACTGTGAAATTCTATCTTACATTTCTGTGACACTACAATCTGTTTTCTGACAACCGCAAGACACGTGGAAATAAAATTGACTAATGTTTCACAGAATCTGTAGATAAGAGACAACCGGATACATGTATAGGATACGTATTGGAGAGTAACGATAAACCAATTATTTTCGTCATATTTGAATTTATTTAGATTTATACAAGATTTTTATTTATAATTACATTAAATATTTATAAAGTTTATATGGTTTATTTCGCAATAGTGTGAGGAGATTAATATTTTAATAGCTAGTAAATATATAAATAAAAGCTATAAACTTAATAATACACCATATATATATTTATATATTAGTATTGAAAAATATTTTAACTTTATTTTTAAATAACAAAATAAAGTTATAACTATTTTAATTGATTTTATATATATGTGTCGTATAAACTTTGTTTCACAATAGTATGAGAATATGAATATATTAATTGCTAGTAAATATATAAATAAATGCAATAAACGTTTATGTACTGAAAATATTAAAATTTAAAAATATTTAAAATAAATATTTATTTACTTTTAAATAAACAATTCAAATTATAATTATTTTAATTGATTTTATTTATTTTAATTGATTTTTACTAATGCTGCAAATATAAATATATGTGTCAAGTTTTCCAACTTTGAACTAAAAGTTCTCTTTAAATAATTCGTTTATTTTATGTAAAAATAATATAGCATAAAATGCTCTAGTGACTTTTGAAGTGAAATGAATGCCAATTAAACATTAATTAAATGCACATATAAAAGTACCAATTAATGTATCTGTATATAAGCACATACTAACTAATGTTATACAGTAAAACGCAAGGGCTATTTTTTAATGTTAATTCGTGACTAATCAAATGTAATCAAGTCTAAATTCCTATTTAATTACTGAAATGTATTATTTATATTTATATATATTTTTTTTGTTCTTGTAATGTTTACTCACTTGAAGTATTTCAATTTTCCTTATTTGTATTTTAATGATGTAGACGCGGTGACGTTTAATGTAAATGAAACCAAACAATGAACCAAATACGCATGCGATAAAAAAGTTTCAATGCAAATTTAGCGCACATTGCATTTGTAAAGTTTCTATATTTAAATGAAATTTTATAGGTTTCTCTTCTATTAAAAACATTTACAATAAATATACATTAACAACAATGGAATAAAAACTCATTATTCAAAACAACATGTATTGCCACGTGAATATATAATTAATTACTTACTTTTTTCAATACTTTTTTTCATTATATTTCTCCATATATTTTTGTTATTTTTATTTAAGAACCTGAAGACTGTGAAGTCTTATTTAGTTTAATGACTCTGTAATGTAATTAAAATGTATATATTTCGAAATATGTCAATGGCTAGAAAATGAAAGCAATGTTTGTTTATATTTTTCTCGCATGATAGAATTTTTTTTAATACTTGATTGTTACACAAAATTTAATTTTTAGCCCATTTTATTTTTTTTATTTCAATAAACCTTGACATAAAAATGTTCAAGATAAATATTTTAGAATTAAAGTTTTTTTTTTTTTTTTTTTTTTTTTTTTTTAATTTTATTTTCTTTTATTGCGATCTGTCATTCAGAGTAGACAATAAACAATATTTAAAAGTGACTAAATACTTAAAAGACCATTTTGAGCTTGAATGGACTGAGCTCAGTAGCACATCCGTCTGTTGAAGTCGGACACATTAAAGTTCCAATGGCGTTTGTTTGCGGAGGCGTGTGAACGTTCTTCCTTCTGCTATAATTCTGCTCATAAAGAGGTTGGGATGATGTAACATACGTTTTTTGTGTTTACTGGCTTGGCTTTTTATGACATCCTTAACTACCGGAACGTTGAGATCGCGATGTATACATTCATTTGTTATATATCTAGGAGCATCTAAGATTAATCTAAGGGTTTTTGATTGAAAACGTTGGATAATCTCAATATTTGAAGATGCAGCAGTTCCCCAGAGTTCAATGCCATATGTCCAGATTGGTTTGAGTATCGCTTTGTAGATAAGAAGTTTATTTTCCACGGAAAGCTTTGAACTTTTATTCAGTATCCAGTAGAGCTCCCGCAGTCTGATGCCAAGTGCTTTTCTTTTAGTAAAAATATGGTGCTTCTAAGTTAGTTTTGTGTCAAAGTGTATTCCTAAATATTTCACTTGGGTAGATTGAGGGATTAAGATATCGTTAAGTCGTACCGGAGGGCAATTTTTCCTTCTCATTGTAAAGTTTATTTGTGAAGACTTAGTCTCATTTGCTTTTATTCTCCAGGTTTTAAGCCACTGGGAAATGTTATCTAGCGCTCGCTGGAGTTTGTTTGATGCTAACTGGTGATTTTCGTCTGTAGCAATTACCACAGTATCATCGGCAAAAGTTCCAATCTCAGTACCAACGGTGGTAGGCAAGTCGTTAGTGAAGAGTAAGTATAACACTGGTCCCAAGACACTGCCTTGTGGCACTCCAGCCTGAATTGGCTGCAAAGTTGACATTTCATTCCCCTGTTTTACAAAGAAATATCGTGATTCGATGCAAGATTTTAAGAAAATATAGTAATTAATTGGGAGCATCTTTTTAAGCTTAAACAATAGGCCGTTATGCCAAACTTTATCAAATGCCTGGGATATGTCCAGAAATGCTGCTGTGCAGTACTTCTTTTTGTCAAATGCTGTATGTATGACATTAACCACTCTGTGTACTTGCTCTATTGTACTGTGTTTTTTTTCTAAAACCAAATTGATATTCCGGAATTAGTCTCCTTCTATTGACAATGGGCATTAATCTGGTAAGAAATAAATTTTCCAACAACTTTGACATAACCGGTAGAAGACTAATTGGTCTATATGACTTAACATCTTTTGCCGTTTTCCCAGGTTTGAGTATCATGGTGATTTGAGCCACCTTGAATTGAGGAGGGATAAAGCCTTTTGTGACAATAGAATTAAAAATGTTTCGCAGCAGTACTATTGCTTCATCCGGTAACTCCTTTAATATTTTTGAAGTAATTAGGTCATAGCCGGGTGCTTTATTTATTTTTAGTTTTTTGATTTCAAATTTTATGTCGAAAATGGAGAATTTTTGTATTGGAAGGTCCAGTTGGTGCGTTTGCAGTAATACCTCTCTAATCTCTTCAGATATACTATTTGGGGCTTCATTAATGTTTGGAACAAAAACTGGGGACAGATGGTCCGTAAATACTTTACATTTTTCTGTATCTGTTCGGGCCCATTGCCCAAGTTCGTTTTTTACTGGTGCATTGTGCGTTGTTGTCTGTTTCTTGATTGCTCGCCAGAGAGAGTAGTTGGTGGAAGTAGTTGCGTCTAGTCTTTGGAGATTTCTTTGTATTTCCAAATTTCTGGTTGTTTTCAGATGTTCTTTTAGATTTTTGATCAGCACATTAAAAAGTTTTTTATCTTTCGGAGATTTGGTTTGTTGCCAGCGCCTTCTGGCTGCTCTTTTGGCTCTTATAAGTTCTTGAGTCGTACTACATAATGGTGTGGCGAATTGTTGCATGTTTGAAGGCGTGGATCTCCAGGCTGATTGTTGAATACTCCTTATAAGATGTTCAGTTGCAAGCGCAATTTCTTCGTCTGTTTTAAGCGCCATTTTTCATCAAGTAATGCCTTAAGTGTATGCCTAAAGGCATCCCAGTTGGTTAATTTGTTGTGCAGATAACATTTTTGAACTTTAAGTTGTATATTCGATTTTATCCGTAATAATACTGGCGAGTGATCTGATGAAAGATCAAAGCTAGATTTACAGAAAGTGTCGTTTTGTCGCACTCCTTTAGTAACACAAAAGTCTAACAAGTCTGGCATTTTTTTTGGGATCCGTGGGCCAATAAGTTGGTTCTCCAGACGAGATAGTTGAAAGGTTTTCGCTTCTTATAGCCGCAAGCATCTGTCGTCCTTTGGGTGTTGAAAGCCGAGAGCCCCATTCAACGTGTTTAGCATTAAAATCTCCCCCCGCAATAAATCTGTTACCTAAGGTTCTAAAGAATTTTTTATATGTTGCCGTCTTAGTTGCGTGTTTTGGTGGACAGTATACTGATGTTATTGTGATTGAGCCACACCAATCTTTTACTGATATGCTGGTTGCTTGAATCTCTTCAGTGCGGTATTGTTGCATTTCAAAGTGTAATATATTTGTTTTAACTAAAATGCCACTTCCCCCATGAGCCGTTCCATCGGGATGCATAGTGTGGTAAAAGTCATAGCCTGGTACTTTAAAATAATGTTTTGAAGTTAAACGTGTTTCAGATATTAGCATGATATCTACTTTTTGATCTTTTAAAAATTCTTGTAGGTCTAAACAGTGTTTTGACAGCCCATTCGCATTCCAGAGCACTATATTTAATTCACTGTCGGACATAATTTAGTCGTCAGCGTGACAAGAACATTCATTAACGTAGTGATTTGTTCTAACATTTGCTTAACTACTATTAGAACTTCGCTCATGGTATCTGGAGATTTAGGAATAGTATGAGATTTAGGTGATTGTTCCACTAGCACACTAGCATAACTTCTTTTGGGATCCCTTGGGATAGAAACTTTGTCTTTTTCTTCGTCAGTTTCTTTGTTTGTAGTTGATGTTGGTTTAGGTTTTAGTGTTGGAAATTTCGCGGTTTGTAGCTGCTTATATATCGAACAGCCTTTATAATTTGCAGGATGATTTCCTTCGCATAATACGCATTTGACTTCAGTACTTCTTCCTTGGATTGGACATTGAGACGAAGAATGGTTTTTTGCACATTTGATGCACCTCGGATGTCTTCGACAATAACTTTTCGTGTGGCCATAGTCTTGGCAGTTACTACACTGAGGAATGTCTCGTTTAGGACGAGGAGGCTCAAACGTGACTCGACTATGCATCAAATTCTTTATGCTGTAGATCTCCTTGTTATTTTGTTGAGGCTCAAGTTCTACAATGAAGAGAGGAAGTGGTTTTTTCGATTCTCTGTGTTTCATATTGAACACGTTTAGAGCTTTATGGCCTATTTCCGCCAGAGCTGTTTTAATGTCCTCGGTATTGACAGACGAATGCATATTTCTCAAGATAGCTTTAAAATTTCGTTCATCTTTAGGCTTGTAGGTATAAAATTCGGTTTATTTCGATTCGAGTTGCTTTACTATTGTAACATAAGACTCAGTTGTTTTTGCTTGGATTTTTACCTTTTCGTTGTTTAAAACTTTTAGCTCAAAATTGTTTTCTACTTGTGAGGACAAAAGATTTATGAGAGGATTTATGTTATTCACCCTATCTACGAATATTGGTGGAGGTTTGGGCTGTTTTTCGGCATGTTGTGTCACTTCTTCAACTTCTTCTTCTTCTGTTTCTAGTACTGAAAATCTATTTACGGAACGGCTTGGATTGTCTAGCCAGTAATTATCTAATTTAGCTTGTTTTTTAGTTTGTTCAGCATTTTTTGAACGACGAATTTCAGGACTTGAACGAGTTCTTTTCTGACTTTCTTTTGGAAGTTTAATTTTTTGTATTGAAGAGTTGCTTAATAAGTTTTCTTTTGAGTTTCCCTTCGATTGAGTATGTAATTTGAAAGTTTTTTGGCTGTTCTGCTCTTTGTGCACAGGTGTAGAGAGCATAGCGCAATTTGATGTAGTAGTCATTTCGTTCAGTATATTGTTTGATATATTAGCGATTGAACTTACCGAAGTTGTTGGAAGTAAAGATAAGGCCATGAGTAGACGAAACGGATATCTGAGTTGATGTAGAACTCAAGGTGTTAGTTATCGAGTTTGCAGTGCATACTGTGACGCTATTTGTAGTACATGTTGATGTTGAGCAGGAATGTGCTATTAGATTCGTTGGGGAAAGTCCCAGCGTGGGCGTATGAGGTGAGCTTATCAGTGGGGTACGGCATTGTTCACTCCAAAGTAGATAAAATAAAAGTAGATAAAAATCTTTTGACTTCTGTCAAGCACACATAAACATACTCATATACATTATAAATACATATAATGAAGCTGCAAAGATTACAAACAGAAAAAATTCTTTGGGTATACTTTCTCTTATTTTGTTTTACAATAATGAAGGCAAGAATGAACGGAAATTTTATTCAAAAAATCTGATAAGTATGGAATTTGTAGGTCTTTCCAAGTTGAAATATGTATGACAAGTATAAGAATAAATTCTTTTCTATGACATTTTATGCTTTTGTTTTTATGTTTATGTGCCAAAAGTAAGACACACGAATAACTCAATTAGCCCTGAAAGAGTCAAAGATAAGCCACAGATACAAAATAGTTGTGCTGCCAATAAATTTTATATTAAAATTATAAATAAAATCAAAATTAAATTTAAAAAATAAAGTTTTACAGTATAAAATGATATAAAAATATTACAATTCGCGTCATTAATAAAGATAAATGGGTGATTACGTTAGAAAAAGGGATGGTGTGCTATAAATCCGTAACCCCAATTCCTACTCCAATTTTCTGATCATGTTTACGCTGACATTGCACCATTACAATATCATTTGTATCGAACTCTGTAGCACTTTTCTACTGAATTATAATTAATCTAAAAAATAACTATGAGAAACGTTTACCACAGGTCCAAAACAGTTTCAATCATATTTGGAATATGTGCACATAATCTATTATTATTCGGCATTTGCAAGAATTACACAAGATTGAGACTGTTAGCTTATGGATACACAAGCATAGACTATCTATAACAAGGTTATAGACTAATCTTTAGTTCGTAATTAATACCTAATTAATGAACCTAATAAGGTTCACGAAAATTGGAAAGTTCTTATGACTGCTATCCATCTCTCAATGAGATGTCGCGGTGCAGTTAAACATTTCTCTTCTCTAGAATACTGGTAACAAAGATGCTGAAGGCAACTGCGGAGCGGATAAGTTGGCAAGAAAGAGTATCTCACTATTTTTATGAAATTTTTTACAAAAAAAAATCATTTTGGCTCAATGTTTAGTGAAGAACTAAATTTTATAAATTTGTATAATATTTTTTTGTACATGACGTATAACATATGTTATAACATATGATTAGGTAAATACATATATATGTATTTATTTATTTATTATATATGATTTATTTATTACATATGATTAGGTAAATACATATATATGTATTTATTTATTTATTACATATGATTTATTTATTACATATGATTAGGTAAATACATATATATGTATTTATCTAATTTAGTTATCTAATCGAATCTAATTTACCTAATCATATATATGTATTTACCTAATCTGAATTTTATTAATGATATAACTTGAAGATTCGTTGACCTTATCTGTTGCTGAAGCGTACTGTACTTTAATTTTTAATTATTTAATATTATAATTTTTATTATTTTTTTTTTTAAATTTAATAAATCTCTTTTACTAAACCACTATTAATTACTTTTAATATAACCACTATATTAACTGATAAATTTTGAAAGACACTACTATATTCCAATATTATTTACAATATTTTGGTTAACAGCTACAAGTTAAACGATAGCATATTACTGAATATTCCTGTCTCTATTAGAGAATGGACCTACCTAGCAATTGTGATATATTAGGTATTTTAAAAGTGTAAAACAAGCTTGAACTAAATATACATATTAAGTTTGAAGGCTATTGTTTTATTCGTAGAACATGCATAAATTCTTAATAAATTACTAAAATATTGTTATTATTTGGCATAAAACCATTCCTACCTGTCATGTTTATGCATTCAAGTAAGAATACAAGACTATGTAAGGCATATATCAATAGCTTAGCATGGCTTAAACAAGGCCATAACTATGAAATAATAAAACAGCTGCATAATAGCTAAGCTCAAAAGAACCTTTTCTAAACTCTGAATAATGGGTGTGTAAGTTACGCCAACAATTAAATTTGTTTTTATTTAAATGACAAAATAAAAACCTAAATAACTAAACATTATTTATGTTATTTATATCTAAATAAACTTTATAGTAATTTGCAATTTTTTTTAAATTTAGTCAATAAAAACCACATAAAAACGTTTTGACAACAAAAATAAATAATTAATTATGCTGCGGGCATGTTTGTAATGGATTAAAAAAAAAATTTAAAATAGTCAACAAAATTAATTAAAAATTATATAAACATATTATAGCACATTACCGTTAATATTTAAATAATTTTCGAAAATTTAATTTATTCCATTTGTGAATTAAAATTTTTAATAGTAATTTTGATGTCTATGGTCCCATCGTCTGAGTATTCGTCCATTTATAAATAATTTATTAATTTTTGTTTTCTTTTAATTATTGCAAATTATTTGCAATTAATGAAATTTATTTTCTTTTTTATTTATTTTTAACTGTTCTTTGATTTTATGATTTCCTATGAAACTGAAAGTTATTAATATGCAAAAAATGATTTTATTTTTGTTAGAAAATACATATTGAAAAAAAAGTAGTGAAATAATATTAAAAAATTAAACAAAATTACAAAAAGATTAATTTCCTAACTATGAATTTCAACAGGTTTAACAATTTAATAGCAAATATTTTAGAAAAATTTTATTATTTATAAGTAATATATATGTTATGTTATGAAAAAAGAAATCATTATTTTTTTCTAAAATTGTTACTTTCAAAATTTACAGATATTGAAAGTAAATGAAATTTGCAATTAAAACGTTAATTATAATTAGCGAAATTTTTAAAATTATTTAAACCAGTGCATGACTACATTCAGAAAAATATGGTCTAACTACAGACATGTTAATTTGACCTGATAATTTTATTAGAAAAATTTTAGCTTATACGATAAAGAATATATAAAAACCAACATGTGGTATGGTTGAACCAATATGATGCGTCGAACTCCTTTATTCTCAGGAACGAAGTTAATCTTTTATCAAAAGTTGAAACTTAGTATTTTACATTATCTTTCAATTTTATATTAGAGCGATAAAGTATTTTTTGGTTTTTGGTTTGGACAATGAAAATGATTTGTAATGAAAACAGCTTTTATATTTGCAGAGTTTATTTTGATTAATTTTTTATTATTTGATATTTGATTTATTATTTTGTCCATCCAAGATTTGAAGATTGCTTACATTTTTATTAGCAAGCATTATGCAGGTGTCGTCTACAAAAAGGTGTAGTCTGAGTTCCTAGATTCCATAAAATAAACTGCTATATATAGATTATACCTTAAGGAAGATAATGCGAAACCTAAAGGACTGCTGTTTTAATTTTCAATTGTATAAATACTTCAAATGTCTTTCACATTACATTATTGTTGAAAAAAAAAATAAAAACAAATATTTACGAATATAAAAAGCATCACACTTGAAATATTTATATTCATTTAACACTCTCATTACCATATTGTTTATGATATATACATTAGAAACCTTATATTAATATGCAGAAATGATATTTAATATCACAACAACTCACGAATTTATACAAATAAAATAATTTTATTGGTAATAACATTTTGGAACACTTCACACCAACACGCAACGCTGATATATGATACCTATATACTTGACATAAGGGCGGGGATTTTTATAAGCACCCATCAAAATTTGAAACAAATGAAATTTACACCTCAAATGAAGTATAAATGTCAGCTGCTATCGACAAATGATGAAGTGACAAATTTTGGCTCAAAAAGGACACATAAAAAGTCAGGAAAATTTTGACATAAAACCATAACATCTGCACTTGGTAACTTAATATCTTGTACATTTTGCCAATAATATATTTTTGGCAAAGCCATAAACTTCTCACAAGGGCGGTTCATGATATGCATATGTTAATTTATATATAAAATAATATGAATAAAATAAAAAGTAATATTAAATATTAAAAATAAAAGCAAAGTTGATAGAATAATTATTTTATAACTGCCAAAATAAATACACGTATGATAAATCGTAATGCTTACTCAATATAAACAATTTTTGTTGTATTTATTATAAATAATATATAATAATATATTCTAATATATTCTAGAATTTCAATATATTACATTACAAATGACTTTAAAATCTTAAAATTATAATGTAATGGTAAAAATAAAAAATATTTATATATTGTAAAAAAAGTGCTAAAAATAGTTATATATTTAAGTGTAATAATGCATTAATATAATATATAAAATGTCTACTGAAACGAGTTTAAATAACAACAACACCACCACTACCAACAGCTATGATAGCTCCAAAGTTGAAGTTATCGTTTTATCGAAATGCGATAAGACGCTTAAAAATAATATCGATGCCAAAGATGAAACTATGCGTAAGCGTACTTCACTCATAATTGTGCCACAGACTGCGGATATAATCGAACAACACCAGGAGCATGACAACGATAACAATATGAGCAGTTCAACTATCGATAATGATTGTGTTGATGATAATTTGGTTAAGATTAAAATTAATGCCTCAACCATTTTAAAAAGTGACAAAGGGAAATCGCTTGATTCTTCAATTTGTTCTAACAATTCATCACTTTGTACAGATGAGGAGGAAGATTTGAAGAAAGACTACAATCAACACATTAATAATATAAAAAACGATAATAAAAGTAATCGAAATTCGATTGCAAGTGTTGATAGTTGTGTATCACGTTCAAGTGATGGTAGCACAACTGAAGCAAGTTCTTCTGGTGATGATGTTGTCATTGAAGATTATCATGATCTTGAAAATGGTAATATAACTGATGATATCGATGAAACTGATCGTAAGAATTGTATATCGAATTCATCATCATGTATTGATGATTATTCTTTACGTGAAAAATTACAAAATTATGTTAATGAAACTATGGATAAAAGTGGCAACACCACTAGTTCGGATGTTGATGATGTCGAAATTGTTGTAGAAGACGATCCTGATGGTGAACAGTTAACAAGTTTGCCTACTTCTGATACGCTATTAAGTCCACAAGAAGTACCAATGGGGCGTCGCTATGCAGAAGTGGCACAATTTAAGCCAAATAAATGGTAAGTTTCTTTTAAATATTTATCTGAAATACTTTGAAAAGTGGAAATGTATTTAAAATATAAATATAAACAAATTGTAAGTATTATTATTTAAATTTTTCATATATTTCCTTAGAATACAGTAGATAAAACTAACTATAGCTATACACATTATGCTTTTTAAAGCTCGTACATATTTAATTTTAATACGTATATATTTTTATTGAATACAAACGTATTAAAAATATTAAATTGTTTTAAAGTAATATTTGAATTTACTTTGTATGTAAATATCTATAAATATAGCCTGGAGTAAATATGATATCTTCCGACTTTTTAAAAAAATAAATATTGAGCACTTGAAAAGTCTTCTAAACTATGGAGCATGCTTCCCACACAGTTAAAATATGAAATTAGAACTAAAGCACTAAGCACTAAAAAAAAAATTAACAGAATATAATACAAATGAAAAGGATACTGGCTTCAAAGGGAAATTAATGCTATGTAAACTAGTTAAAAGATACAGAATGGAATGTAGTGCCATGTATGTATGTTTCTTAAAAGAAACAAGGCTCTCAATCATCTGCGGCAAAGACTACTCCTATCCAAACAGAACTAACTTGGTATTTCAAATGAAGGCCAATTAAATATTTCGTTGATAATTTGTGACTTCCGACATAGTATTCTGTTCCTGACCCAAATCAAAGAAAATTTAGTATATTCTGATTACTTTACTTTGTGTATAAATATAGTGAAGATAAAATAATATATATGTATTGAGACAGATTCCCAACTCTTACGACTGCCTGCTTTCGGTTTCCAAAAAATAACAAAAATAACTCTGATTTACGAAATATATACAAATCATAAATTACAAAAAGTTATTCCGCATAGTACATAATAACTCCAATTTTCTATTGGTACGACTAATTGAAATAAAGACCATTCCAAAGACAGGTACAGGTATTGCCCTCTAAATTTATGAATTTATGAATAGAAACACTTTATATTTATATTGTACATATTAATAGTCTTATTATCATATATTGTAGTTCCCCCTGTTTTATTAAAGGTGTGAAACAGTTTAAAGGTGTGATTACTAAGAATATTCTATAAAATGTTTCAATTTTATTTTCTTGGCAGTGCATTCAAATAAATTGCATACAAAACATTTGCATATTCTATATTTTCCAATTGACAGAAAACTAAGAATGCAATTCCAAAGTTTTCACTTCAAAATCCCTTCACATCCATTTCGAGTTACTGGTAAACAAAAACTTCATTATTCAACCACAACATAAGAGGCGACACGTCATTCCGATGTCAATTTTGTGGAATATGCAAAGCAAGTTTGACAGGAACTCATAGTGGGCGAAAGATTTGTTTTAAAAACGTCGATAGCAATAACTGTAAGGAAGATTACAAACAAATTTGCATTTGAAGTATTTACAATACAGTCAAGAAAAATTATTAATAATAAAGTAAGGAAAATTAAGACGAAATCTAAGTGAAGCAAAACAAATAGAAATAATTAATTAGTAGATAAATGAATTACTTATTTAATTATTTAATTAAGTCTTATTTTTAAGTGATTATATGATTACTATGTTTCAATTTTATATTATTACATATCAAAGAAATCTACTCTTCGGAAAACAAATCTTCAAGATCCTTTGCTATGATACTATCGAACACTAATTTCTTTATCATTAAGTCAGTTACATTAAATTTTGGACTTGAGTGAAACTAATACAAAAAAGTTTCTTTTTAGCTTAAGTTTGAACATATTTTTTAATAATATATATTTGTTAATTAACTTCTGTTATTTAAAACTATACAACTTCAACTGATAATTCTAACTAATGCATATAATGACCAATAAAAATTACAAAATTAATTTATTTGATCCTAATATTAATATGATATTGACATCTGTTAGATGACGAAGATATTGTTTCGATTTTTTTTATTTTATTACATATTCATGTCTTTAGTTAAGCACTGACTGTATGTATGAGTAATGTTAAAAAACTAATTATAATTTCCCATAACATAATTTGTTTTCTCTTTTTATATATATTGTAATAAATATATATAGCTAATCAAAATTTAGCTAGGAAGTTTAATTATTATTATTTTTATTTAATGCAATAATTTTTAACAATATGTTATATTTTAAATATAGTTCAATCAATTAGAATATTGATACTAAAACGGAATTAACAAAATAAAATAAAATAAAATAAAAAATTGTAAACAAAAACATAAACTTCCTATAAAATGATATTCGATCCTGAGGCTTTGTGATGAATATTATATTATTTACTCATGGGAAGGTAGCTAGTATTAAAGGAACTAATCAATATCCAAATCCTTCAACCATATTATAAATAGAATAAATAAAGGCATGAGCTGCAACAATTACATAATAAATTAAATCATCTCCAATTAAGGCAGAGATTTGAGCCTGAAGATTTATAATGAACACATTTTTAATGACGAAGATAATTACGTTAATAAATGTTGAGATATTTTTCTGTACGAATGTGTATTTATGCTCATAAATATGAATTCAAGTAAATATCAATATCATCAGAACTGATTTTATTATTTTCAATTTAATTTTTTTACAATGTATTTTTAAAAGTATCAAAGCTAAATATTAAATAAATAATTATATTCAAAATTTAGTTATCTGAAAAATTACTTTATTTATTTTATTACTAACATTTTTCTTCAAGTTTTTAAATCGAAAAACAATAATTTTTTATTCCAATTTTCTGTACAAACTTTGCACTTTTCTATTTAGAACCATAAAATCAATAAGGAGGATGCATTTTTGTGTGTCGTCAGATAAGTGACTCTACTGTTATGTTGCCATGGGAAATTAAGACAACTTCCTGCATCGAAAAAGTTCCAAAAGTGTTTCTCAAAAGTTTGACATGAAAAAACCTTCTCAGGTTAACGTATGTATGAACCTATAAAATTTGTGTGCAATGAAGCATTTTATGAATATTCTTGAAAAATTATGCAAAAAATAAAAAAAGAGTTATTTTTTTTTGTAAGAAAATTTCTACAATTTCCATAAAGAAAAGTTTTCCTCTCCAAATAGTTAAAAAATTTCATATGTTTGAACTTTAACTTTTGGTACCACAACAAAGATGAACAAAAAGTTATTTCAAATTTAATAATAAAATACTAAAATAAATATAAAAGTAAAAATTATTTAAAAGAAAGTTTTTTATGTATCTTACTATAACATATATTATTGAAAAATAATTTTTTTATGTCAAATTTTATACATTTTAGTTCAAATTTAAAACAATTTTTCTATGCAATAAAAATGAGTGCTTTTTAGTTATTTTATTACATAGTTTTGTTGTTATTATTTCATATATTTTACAATTAATTTATTGCCTTGAGTTTCATAAATGAATTTAGGCATTTCGAAAGAGTCGACATCAATTGTGGTCATAGAAAATTCAATTTACATTTAAGTTTTATTTTATGACTGCCGCCCAGACGATATTTTGACTTATAAAAAATAAATTTAAGTTTTTGTGGTGACAAAGTTAAGATAAAAATGAATATTTTTAATATTTATAGAGTTTAGTTGGGGCACTAGAGAAGCTACATAGTTTTAGAACAGAAGTATAAATATGTAATTACGCATATATATGTATATTTATACACATACATATATACAAAGAAAAATATAGACTATATTAATTGTTAGTTAACTTCGTCAAATATATATATATATATATATATATATATAATCGTACATATATATATATATAAAACTCCAACTTATATTAATATGATCCTACAACGTATTATTGGTGTATGGTGGCCTGCTAGAATTTCAAATTAAGATCTTTAGCATCGTACTAATCAGAGACTCATAGAGAAACAAATTTTACAACATAAATACGGATGGGTAGGTCACCCATTGAGAAAACCATGACTCATGTTGTCATGGAGTGGAATTCCCAAAAGTGAGAAAACCAGGTCTACGGAAACTACTTGAGGTAGGACAATAGCGAATGAAATACAGAAAACTTTTAGCCTGTCACGTTTTTTTGCTAGAAACAAAGACGAATAAAAAGA
Organism: Teleopsis dalmanni; assembly: GCF_002237135.1. Lineage (NCBI taxonomy): Eukaryota > Metazoa > Arthropoda > Insecta > Diptera > Diopsidae > Teleopsis > Teleopsis dalmanni. The sequence continues at coordinate 171,630,598 of NC_051846.1, forward strand.
ATTTGTAACAACTATCTGTGAATAGAATAAGTTCAAGATTTCTTTTGTAAATTGAGAGAGAACATGTCTTAATAAAATGTAATGGAATGTGATGTGTAATGGAAAGTATCCACTGACCTTCCGTTTGCCCAAAAAACACCTTTTGGTGTTTTCCGATTGTCTTCTGGCGACAATGCTTGATCATTGTATTCACAGTCCATATGAGCATTACGTAATCGGCCAAATCCATAGAATACCTGGAAATTTATAGAACATATATTCATCCCGGTACACATATTTTAATAATTTATGTGTTTATGCGCTACTTTAAGTGAATTTAAAATAAAATTTAAGATTTGTTTGTTTGTTGTCTGTTATTTATAGAAGTTAAAATTAATAGAAAATATATTCTACAATTTTATATCGTAGATATAAAAGTTTGACTTATTCGCTCCTAAATAGTCCAAAAGTACTATTCTGCGAAGTGCATAAAGTGATATATCATCAAATAATGACAAAATATCAAGCGAATTCGTTCTAAATAGAAAATAGAACAGGTGCACCCAAATTGCTTACCATCATTTATTCATAGATGTCGCTGCGCAAAGAATTTTTATGAAACCCACTCTGAGAGAGATTGTGTCAATACGCACTAGCATAGAAATAATTGTCATAATAACTATTGTACAGTTATAAAATAGTAGTATAATATATATGGTATATTAAAAAAGATATTAATAATAATAAAAATGTGCCAAAAAAAAATTAATGTGCTACATAATTTCAAATTAAATTTTTTTGAATAAATATTAAATTGCGACACTTAATGCAACTGCAACAATTTAGGAGCAAAATTGTCATATTTTGTTTTTTTTTTTCATTTTTCATAAATGAAGCAATTTGTGCGGCAAAAATGTGTGTCACATCAACGCGACAGCGTAAAGTAGCAATAATCATTTTCTTTGAGTGCAACAACAAAGCCTTGCATTTAATATACGTAAGTACTCAAATGCGTTCAAACTAAAATGATTTCTTACGATGTGTGCTGTGTGCTGGTGTTACACAGTCAGAATGTGTTATTACACAAATTTATGCCGAAACAATATTCCTACGCGGTGCGATGCAATTGAACATGTGTGTGACTGCTTTGACTTTATGATTTAATGCCTTTTTTTTCTTCGTCGCTATTATGCCTGCACCAAGTGTGGCCCAAATTAGTTTGCCTAACTTTTTCTATTGAGGCATACTATAATGTATGTATGTCAGATACATGTACGTACATATGCTTCATAAACAGTTTGTATATGTGTATGTGATCTGCGTTTGTCAAGCCTAAACGTTGTCATCTAAACTCCTCGCACATGTATGTCACAAAATTTTTGTTGGAAATTTGTAGCGTGTGTATTTGAAATGTGGGTAAATTTATTCAAATATGAGGCCATTGCCTTTAAGCAGAAAAGAACAACAATAACAACTCCTACAAATATAAAAGCAAAAATAACAATGTGTCAAAAAACAACAACAATTCGCAAACATTTAATTTTGTGCAAAAGATTCAATGATTGCTATTGTTGTTTTTTTTTGTTTTTGGCAATTATTTGTGTTCACTTTATTTTCTCAGTTTGCATGAGGAAAAATATATCGAAAACCAAAAATAGGAATTTACTTGGGAATTTATTGTTGTATTTTAAGTTATGAAAAACTTCCTAGTTTTGTGTTTATGGTAATTGTAGTTCGTAAATAATGTTGAAATATGGGGCAATTATCCACGTGTGGAAATGTTAGCCAATTTACTTGAAACTTTGTAGGCTGAAACGTTGTCATTAAAGCGTAGAGGTGTGATTTTCATTTTAGCTTAAGTGAAAGTTTACACCCACACCATAATAAATTTTTTCAAAGTACTTAAGTTTGCAGTACTTCAATTTAGTTTGGTATTTCAAGAACTTTCTTGTGTAATTTTATACAGGGTATTTTATTTCTAAATATGAAAATTCTAACAGTTAGTAATTTTTTTGGAAAATTAATATTTTTCCTAAAGACGAAGGACATCAATTTTATATAATAAACAAGACACATACCTAGCTACTTACTTACTTATCTATTTTCTTACTTACTTGTTTACGTATTTAACTGGACATAACAACCATTTACCAGATTTCAGTCTGACGCAGTTTTGTAAATCAACTGTGGTTAATACTCTCTCAACTTAATGACTTCACTGGAGCCACAATCTACCTCTATATCTTCTTCCTCTAACTGCTGCTTCAAAAACGTTCACGCTGAAGCATCGTTATCTATTCTCACGACATGACTAAGCTAGTGAAGCTGTGGGATATTAATTCGCTGAATTAAACTAATATCGTGATAAAACTCATGCAAATCGTGGTTTATTTAGAAGAATCAAAGATCTTAGATTAGGATAGGTTATACCAGCAATCCTAAGAATCCACTGAGCCTTATTAGCCGATTGTTTTGTTATATAAGAAATTCAAAGGCTTGAAAACCACATTAAATCTCTTAGCTTAGAAGAGATTTAGAATGCTTTTTTAAGGGAGGTCTTAATGTTGGCTAAGAATGTTAAAAATTGAAGCTCCTAAACTAATAAATCGCTGCGGGATATGCCCGGCCTATTCATAACTGCAACTAGAATGGAATTGAACTGGAATTCTATCCTTTCCTAATCAGCTGTGTCAACAAACCTATCACAAAACTGATGTCTTTAGGGGGCATATCTATAAAAGTGCTGGATTTTTAAAAAGCGACTAACTTGCATACGCTGCCTGCATATTGTTGAGCTTTCTCTCTCTTATTAAATTGTTCTGTACAACCTACAATAACGGCAAATGTGTTGAGCATACATGAAGCTGTCTTTAACATATATTAATTAGAGAAAAATATGTTGGCTGAAAAAGTTTTTAAATGACCTATGTATATTATGGTATATCTATACATGTATATTTATTATTGAATAAATATAAGTCTTAAATGTGCATTCAGGTCTAAAATTTTTTAAATAATTATTTCCATTTACTGCATTTATATGGCGATAATAGCAAATGAATTTAAATTTTTAATAAAATTTAAATATTTAATGTGTTTATACGGCGAAAATTTGATTAGCTTTTCCTCTGACGCTAAAAAAACTGATCATCATATATAATGAAAGAATTCTTAGCAGTTTAAGTACTTTTTTTAGAGAAGTGGTTTTCTTAAATAACATACATTATATTAACAACACAATATCACTTCATAATACCGAAATACTGTGTATAATAAAAATATTAAAACGAAATTATTAGATTATTGTATTATGACTTGCAGCTGTTTCTTTGACTTTCGTAAAATTTATTTCAATTAACGTCAAATGCATTTTCCTTCAATAATAGCAATTTTAAAATGCTTTTAATAAAATCGTAGTCTAAAAAAAAATTATAAGTAATAAAGTTGCAATATAAAAAATTTGCAAACTCACTAAAAATTATGGAAAAACTTTTTGAAGTACAATACCTCAGCGTTGTACTCGTAGTAAAACGCGAAGTACAGTACAACGTCGTACTGCAGTAGTGGCTGCCTTCAGGGGTTCAATCAAAAGTTGGGTACAGAAACAAGCAATGCAATTTATTTATTAATTGTTTACAGGTCTTTGGAGAGAAGGAAGGTAGAAATATTGGTAAGCGGTTTAAGTAGAATTTCGTAATTAAAATTGCAATTGACTGAGTGACTGCATGACTTGAAGTGAATGTTGCTATAATTAATTTACAAAATTTAAGTGAAAATCTTTGCAAATAACTTTTTTGATATGCACAAATGCATATTGATTTTGGTGGATTGCAAATAGTTAGCATAATATAATTACAGTATAACAATATTTATGGAAAATATTTCTATGAAATGCAACAATTTTTAAGAAATCGCATTAATTAATTTTAAATTGTGTGAATTTAAATTTGAGAAAAGGTTTAATTGAATTATAAAATAAACAAATGTAAATACTTTTTTGTTTAGATAAGCTTTTATATACAAACACTTGACCTTTTTGACTTGCATTTTGAATAGATGTAGCACCTTTTGTACTTGTCTACTTCAACGATTTTTGACCTCTTTTATTCTACAGTATTAAATGGAAAAGCTAGTGTCAATTAGGATTGCCATTGTCAGACACAAATTCATTTATTTACACACCACAAAGCAGACGCACAAGTGCAGCCAAAAAAAAAAAATTAAATAAATTATTTACACAAAAAGTCTTCAAATTTCAACAAAAGCAATAAAAAACATCTTTTTAAAATTGCAACGAAAGCAAATGCAAAATAAAATTATGAAAAAAAAGAAGAAAGATGTATTTAAGTGCAGCACAAACATAAAACTTTAAAAAAATGCTACCAAATAAATAGTAAATTCCGGCTTAGTTTTTCTTTAGTTAACAAAAAAGCAAATATTTTTTCGGTGCTGCCAAGTCAAATAAAAAGTAAGCTTAGCCAAGTTAGCAAGCAAACGGGAACACTTTTTGTATTTGCAACAATTAAATTGAATAAACAACAACAAAAACGTATGCAAATAAAAATGAAAATTGTACTTGAAATTGTGCAAATATAAAGAAAAAGAAGAAGAAAAAGATTTTCAAGTTTTCTTAAAACTTCATACAAAAGAGCAGAAATTCTTTTTATTACAACGAATATACATATATTTAAATTGAATTTTTTTGCTCATACAAATAAATACATTTTTGTTGCTTTAAATTGCTTTTAACAAAATACAATATTCAATTTGTAAAATTAACTTATAAAAACACTTTTACAAATTAATATTATATAAACTTTTTATATACAATATACAATAATGCCAATTTCAATTCTAAAGGTTTATAAGGACTTTAAAATACACGCATACACACATACAGAAATTATACTCTCAAATTCCATCCTAAAAATGTACCTTTTCGTACGTTTTGCAAAGTACTTCAAATTTTTTGGTAACTGCTTCCTACTGATAATAATTGCCAATTTCATATAATAAAAATGATGCTCTTTTCCCCTTTTATTATGTTGTCGTTATTGTTGTTGCCTTTGTTGTTTTTGTGCTTATTGTGCTATACATTTTGTGCTGCTGTTCATTGGTAATTGCATTATATTTTATGCTCTTTTTACAATAATAATCATACTAATGCACTTATTTTTTGGCCATTGTTCAAAGTTTATTGAAGTTTGCAATGTGATTACTTGCTTGTATGTGTATATATATGAGTGTGTCTGTTTATTGTATTTATAAATACAATACACACATTTACTTTGTTTCGCTACTCTTTCTCTTTCTTTTTGTGCACTTCGTGAACTCAAGTTTAAGCCGATTTTGTTGGCTTTTACTTAATTAAGCGCCTGCATAAGGGTTGCAGTATGTTGCGTATTGAATAAGGGAAATTTTGGAAGTAAATTATGACTTGTAAGAAATTATTGCTACCATTTTTAACTACTTTTAATAAATGACAAAACAACGAGCTTTAATATTAAAACAAATATTTTATTTCTTTGATTGTTTATTTGGGTAAAAATTACTTCGTTGTCAAAAGATCTAGCATAAATGATTGTAATAATCCGCTCCTTTGGCTGCCTGTACCCCGTTTATTTTTATATAATTTCTTTTTAAAGAGGTTTTCGAAAAGTAGTGAACTACAACAACAAAAATTATTATTTTTTTATTTTTTCTTTATCGAAAATCAATACATATAAAATGAACAATTTTATTTAAAATTAATGAAACAAAAATTTTTATCAAAATCGAAATTAATTAATTATATTTAAATAAATTGAAATTTAAATAAATTGAAATTTAATTAAAAATAATTTAAACAGTAAAGCCCATCTTTATAAGCAAATTTAGCCATGTTTAAGTGCTATGGACTGGTATGCCATCCTGCTTTCTTAAAGATTATCCTGTTTATATCAGCTTATGCGCCGTGATATCTAGTAAAGACGCCTTGACTACTTATTCAGAGACTCCTTAAAATTCATTTTATACTAACTATTTTTTTTAATTAATATAAATCTCCGTTAATCTAAATTGTGCTGTCTCTGAACTGAACCTTTTTTATATTATATATATCTTTTTTTTATATTATTAAAATTTAGATGATAATAAAATAAATACTTCTTTTTTTTATAATGTAACTATATAACTATTTTTGTCACTTTGAAGAAACTAATCATACCAGTAAATTTGTTTAAGCAGGAACTATATAACAGAATTGATATATCCACAAGATATGTCAAAATTATATATTATTATCAAGTTATTATACAGCAATCATAATACTAAACACAGAATAAGTTATTTTTAATTAAAATGTGTGAGTTATAGCAATTAAATTTGAAAGTGGTGTATCAATTATATTTCAATTCAGATAAAATGCTATACCTTTTGGAATAATATGGTATGTATTATAAATTTGCTATGATTAAGTGAAGCAAATAATGTTATGTGTATACTATAGCATTCCCAATAATAATAATAATTAAAAGTGAGTTTTAAAGAACCATAAAAACTGTGTTTACAATCACTAAAAAATAAGGAAAGCATATACATTAACATTATTTCGATATATTATTAATAAATTAAGCCATGCTTCCTTGCTAGTTTTTTGAAAACTGAAATGTTAAGAAACAACCATACTATTACTATAATTTATAAAATAATTTTCTTAATCTGGATATAAAATTAATCCATTGAGCCATACTTTCTTGTTACTTTCTTAATCATTAAAATGTTAAGAAGCAACAATGCTATTACTGTAGTTTATCAAGTACTTTTTATAGTGCGGATATAACATTAATCCATTCAGCCATTTTTTCGATATTTCTTGATTATTAATATGTTTCAATAGCATATCACCATAAACATAATTTTAGTAAAATTGTTAAGTATCATAAAAAAATTATATATGACTTTCTCACTATAAATATTTTTCAATTTCAAAAAGCAAAAAGTAATGGCATAATTAGAGTTGAATTCTCCACTTAACGAGCTAATAACATCAAATTGACCTAAAAAGTCCATAACAAATTCATTCCAAAGAAACTAAAATAATTTTATGTGACATTTGTTAATAAAAAGAGCAAGAAGTGAAGACAAATTTCTAACGACACTCGCTAATTTGACATGTTTTACGACAAAAATGACACATAAACGAACAACAAATGACATTTTAAGCACAACTGTCAAAATTGTGTATCTTCACATGCGAGTAATCGTGCGATTACTCGGCAGCTACGAGTACGAACTGATAAACTGCGAAAAAGTGAAAAACAACTAGCGAACACTCCATTCCGTTCATAAATAGTATATCCACACATAAACACATATATCTTGCTCATATCCATCAAGGAGATAAAGACGAAGTTAAGTAGCGTGGCTAAATAACATTTGCCATTTGGATGAGGAAAAGGATAGGGCATCGGGCATCAAAACATAAGCCAAAGACAAAATATTTCATATTTCAATGGGGGAGTTGAGAAAAAATTTTGGACTAAAAATAAAAGTAATTTTTCCAACTTTTGCTTGTTGCAAATTCATTAATCACAAAAGCTGACATAACAAAATGTGCATTAAACATTGTGAAAACGGCATGAAATTGCTTTTATTTTTTGCACTTCGAGAGAGAAAAATATGTTGCAAATTAACTTTTTGACAAATTCGACAGCGTAAAATATCATTCCGCTGAAAAGTTAAAGAAATGTAAAAGGAAACGGCTTTTCTATCAAAATTTTAATCAAAAAAATTTGATTAATTTAAAGCACTTTTAATTTTATTCAATGAAATTTCCATAAAAAAACTTATTTAAATTAAATTTTGTACCTTACTACCCTAAATTAAAATTCAGTATAGATTATCATCACAAAAATTTAATCTTAAAGTCCTTATAGCATATGCTGTGAATAGATTTTATTTGGTTTCCTTTTCAAATTAAAGGCATAACATCATTACTTCATTTAATGATTTTTTTTACTACGAAATTTAAGAAAATGCCTACTCGCGCCTCAACTTAAACTCATCATAAACTCGACATCATTAATGTTAATTAACAAAATAAGCAACTTGTTGCCCTACTTTAAAGTACATTACAAGCTAACAACGCTAATTTATTATGCACACAGCTTCAAGTCGCTTAAGTCAGTGAAGCAAGTCTGAGCAAGGGATGGATACGCTCTAGAAAAACAGCAGCCACCCTCATAGCACACTCAGAACACACTTTCTAGATAGAACTTAGAAAAAGTGTAGTCGTACTCATAGATACAAGTGTAAACCCTGTTTACTAGTACTTGCCTTTAGCTGCATGTTGCATATGCCCTGCGACACTTGTACTACATTTAATATATTTCGTTTCACTAATTAAAGCAAAAAGTTTATTTCATGTGATTTTATTTAATAAAAAATTTACATGGTATAAAAGTTTTTTAACCTAAGGCAGCGTTGGCACAATGCTTTTTCAACTTACGTACCAAAGTATGACTTATTCTGTTTAGAAAACCAAATTAGTCTGTCTCTCGTTTTTATCTGTGCATATAAATGACATCAGCAATAAACAGAAATGTTTTATTTAAAATTTAATCAAAAACAGGTAAAAAAACAAGACTTTTACTCACATAAATTTCACCCTAAAAATATTTCCTCTACAAACAACGAAGTTATTAGACTCACAAAGTGGCTTTGTCCTTGCTCGACTGTTTCTGAGCATTTTTTTTAACTTCAAAGTAATTTTTGTTGGAGATCCCTGTGGGCACCCCTTTCTTCTTCGGTTCAGATACTTGTATTTAAGTTTCAGGTTTCCGCATTGCTAACCTTTTCGATTGTTTTCAGTGTATCATACAACGTTGGAAAAAAAAATTGACCCCAAAAATAATTTCCATAAAATATTGGCACACATTTAAAATTTTATATTTTTAATATTGATTCAATTTAAAGGAAAATGCAAAAAAGCAACAGTTTAAGAATTGGCGGAAAATTTAATAAAACTCAATTTAATATTAAGGGTGTAAGTCTTTGTTAACAAATTAGCTGTGTTCTTTTTTGAAACAGTACCTATAATACGGGGGATTTAAGTAGATACAATCACTATTGAAAAATGATGTGATAAGACTATGAAAAATCAATACTGCATGGTATATATGTTGGGTAAAACATCTTCGGGTAGTAATTTAAACATATAATTTCAATGTTTATTAAACTGTTCAGTTACATTACATTGTTAACATTATTTATCTTTAGTTTTGATGCATTATAATTCTGATTTTGATAATCTGAACAGGGATGAACCAACTGAGCCAGAAGACGTAAAGTATGCGGATAATATTATTTTAGTGTGACAGACACAGCAGTATATATAGTAGAAACTTAATCAGTTATAATCAGAGTTCAATAAAGTGCCTGAAAATAAATGTAAACAAAATTGATTACAGATCTCCATTTCTCCCTCTTTTTTTCTTTCTCCCCCTCTATATTTCTCGTTCGCTCATTCATTCCATCTATCTCTCTCTTGGTCGCTCTCTCTATGTTTCTCTTTTTTCTTTCTCTTTATGTCTCTCTTTCTTTCTCTCTCTCTTTCTTTGTCTAACGCTTTTTTTCTTTCTCTCTTTTTCTTTTTCTTCCTCTCTCTTCTTCTTTCCCTCTCTCCCTCTCTCCTTCTCTCTCTTTCTTTCTGTCTCTTCTTCTTTCCCTCTCTCCCTCTCTCCTTCTCTATCTTTCTTTCTGTTTCTCTCTCTCTTGGCAACATAAACTGTTATAATCAAAGTCCAATAAAATGCCTGAATATAAATTTAAACCTATGTAATTCCGTGTACATATAGTATATTATATAATGTCATCTCTTAAACAGCATAGATATGGAAACAATTCGGTTCCTGTTATCCTCGTAAAAATCGTAAAATCGTAATCGTAAAAGATTCTTAATATTTTTCTATTTAACGAAGTCTGTAATAGATTCGTTAAAAGAAGTATTTCTCTTCCTTAATAAAAGTAAAAAATCAATAGAATATTTTTTTAAAAATCATTGAAAAAATTACCGTTATATATATGGTCTTTAATATATTTTAAAGTTGAACGCTAAATTTAGCAAATCTTTTAAATTAAATATAAATTTTTTTATTATTATTTACTTAGATATTCTTTTGCTGTGCTCCAAAGTTATAGTTATAGTTGACTATACTTATCTAATAGAAATGATAATATTTGTTCTTCTTGGAGAGATAAAGCTCTAGAAAGTGGCTTTCGTTTCGTTCATTGCTGTATAATACGCAAGAAAAACATGAACTTTATGAAAACAACAACAAAGTTTATCTATAAATATTAGTTAGCGATCCTCCCAAAATTCAGTTATTGGTGTTTAAAACAAACACTATTTTTTTTTTGATAAAAAATTACTTCTTTTTTATAAAACATAAACAAATTTTTACTAAAATTTCGGAAAACAAATCATTTTTTTTTTTGTAAAATTGTTTTTGTAAACAATTTTATACATTTATATGTGCAAACTTAATTTGTATACCCAATGTCATTTTTCTTATATCTTCTGCTACTATTAATTATACACAAATAAAACCATTAAAGTATTATTCTACAAACAAATTAAATCAATAATTATCATTTTCTTTAATTACAGGTCTTCTGTTGATTCCAGTACACAAAACTTAACAACACAAACACAAAATCAATTAAAATCCACAACTACAACAACAACCACAACAGTTAATTCCAATACCAACAATAATACAAATGGCAGCTCCAATAACAACAACAACAATAATAGCATTAACAATCGTCGTCTACCATTTTGTGGTTTAGATTCCATTAAAGGAAGTGACAATAATGGTGATGTCGGCGGTACTACAAATTTAAGTTTTGATTTAAATTTGCAAAGTAACGAAACTGTTGGTATCGGAGGAGGCAATGGCTGCGGTGTTCTTAATGTAGGCGTTGGTGCATCAGGTGTCAACATAGACACCACATCTGAGCAATTTCACTCGTTGGATGCCAACGATAGCAGCTGCTGCGATGATGGGCAGTTCGAGGATGATATGCAAGCTTTATTACCAAAATGCAAACGACTCTCAAGGGATGAACTAAGTCAGGTAAGTGGTAGTGGAAGTGGGAGTAATAAATATGGGTTGAAATATAGGTATTGAGCTATTTTCAAAGGATTAGTTAAGCAAGTACACTCAACGTATTTTTAAATTTTATTAAGTACTTTTTTAAAACCTTTTTGTTGGAAACTAAAGTATATTTGCCGTAAAAGCATGCTGGGTTGCTTTTTCCTTCGTTGCTTGTTGTTAGTTTTGTAATTTTTTATATTTATACTTTTTTTTGAGTTTTTGTAAGTGTATCTAAATTAAGTTTGCATTTTGAAGTATGCCGCAGTCTTACATATTTAACCCTGCAAACTTAGCAAATTTATGTACCAACATTTCCGTTTTTTCACTACATAAATGTAAATAATCTATTCGTAAGTAGTGTCCTTGGTATATGTATATAGCAAAAATTGTATTCAGAAAGTTTAACTTGGTTGTATGGCAAAGAGGACACGCCATTGTGTATTGCCAAGATTGCATTGGGAACTTAACTTTCCAAGTTCAACCTTCACAACTGTGATTTGCAGTACATAAACAGTTTTTTATAACTTTGTGGAAAATGTACAGTTTAAACTATTTTTATCCTTTACTGCAGTTTTTATTTAAGTTTTGTTTTCCCTATTTGAAATGCAAATTAAGATTGCAAAGCATTTAAATTGAAAAATTAAGTTGCAAATAAAACACACTTGATACCTTGTAAATATTGTCAATTGTCTATTAATATATACAAGGATATTTATTTTAGCGCAAAATGCATATATTTTCAAAATCTTATTGGTAACTAGATATATTATAGTATATGAAATGTAGTAAATAGGAGAAATAATTGTATTGCTGTTCAAAATGTATTTAGATAAACAGAAGGCACAACTTTTCCTTTAATAAAGTGTGTATATTTTATATAAAGTATGTAAGACTATCATGTATCGTTTTTGAAAATCAATAACAATGCCTCTCTTTCTAACTATAGTACATTAGCGTCTCCATTCCTCAGAGACAGGCTTTAGATCGGTTTTAGCGTAGGCTTAGCTTGTTAGCCAGACTATGCATACTATTTTCGCTTGCATTTATTGTAGTAGATTCACTTTTGCTCATTAGAAACAATGCGATGGAAAACTATCGTTCAAGCAGCATTTCAGTCAAGCAAAATCGGCTTCTGTCGTCTTTTAGTTTCAACTCATATAGCACCAAAGCTCCTTACTTTTAAATCGATCCTAATACTTGTAGGCACTGGAAAATTGCTATTTGTTTAATATTTCATCACTTTCAAATTCTTTTTGTAATTGACCCGAATTTTGTTTGAGTAATGCCTCGAGTTCTTCATCTTCGAAACTTGTAACAATTTCATATTTTCATTTTAGATGTCCAAAACAATTTAAAGATTATCAAAGCACTTTGTTTTTACTAAAGTATCATCATCAAAAAAGTGCATCAGCAAAGGATGATCTTAGGTAGCAGTTTTTTTGTCCAAATAAGAACCCAACAAAACTTATTAAAATTTTTTAATATATAGAAAATAAATACCTAAATATAAATTTTAATACTAATTTCTTAACCTTTAATTGAAAGGATAGGAATCAACAATCTTATGAAAGAAATCTGTGCAATTGATTCGCTACACATATGAGAATTTGTTAAGATTTTTTGGAAAAGGTATAATTTAATTACAATTAATTTTGTTAGGAATAATTGTTGTGGAATTCTAGTGCTCTATATTATCTGCTCAATGTAAAATTATCACCAAATTTGTAGTTTAGAAAAAAACTAGGGCTGCTAGGACAGAACTAGGACAGAAGAATAATCTATATATCAATCTTATATCAATCTTATATCAATCTTATATCTTATATAATAATCTAATATCCAGGGTTCACCGTGGGCTAACTTTTTTGTTAAGAGCCAATAAAACATTCTTTATAATATCTGTACAATCTCCAGTTTCCAGATAGCATGTATAGAACTACTCACTAATCAGTTATTAAATGTAGCAAACTTTCAGGCTCAAATGGCAATGTTTATTTCTGAACAGCGTTAATTTATATTAATGCATATCTATGCATATAAATGTTCCACTCTAAATTTTATTAAATATGGCATTGATTTTAAAATTATTCAATAATATATAGACATATGTTTATTGTATCTTGCACCAATAGGTGCACTATTACCTAATTTTGTTACTATAACTAAATAATTATTATTATTTTGCAGAATATCTGTTAGGTTAAAATTATTAATTTAATTTTCCACAAAAAATCAACTCCCTCCACTAAATTATATACTTATATATGTATTGTATATCTTTTCTGTAAATGTTATTCCTCTTTTGCTGCTGTGGGGTTAATTTAGTACAATTTCTTATAATCACTTTGTTTTAAAATTTATTTGAAATTAAACCCCCGAGCAAATAAATTTTTGTGGCTTTCAAATGAAGCCAAGCAATGATGAAGTACTCAACTTTAGCCTTCAAAGCTATACTTGTACCAGTTTTCCCTTTTGTATTTGTTTTGACTCAAAAGTAATTCCGAGAAACAAATAAACATCAAATAAATCCAACAAATACTCCTGTAAACAAATCAAATAAAATTCCAGAAATAAGGACACATGTGGCACTATTCAGGTTCTTACATTAGAAAGGATAAATATGCAATATTAAGGTTGTGATTGTGTCAATAAAATAAGACTAAATTTAAAGTTGTATTTGAAAGGATTTTCAAAAGAAATATAAATCGATTCAATTCAAAAGGTGCAATTGATTAGATAACATTAGAGTGAAATAGAGTTAAATTAATTAAATTAAGGAATGCGGTTTCCCTTAATGAATTGTTTTTTGTGTAAAATTTTCTTAAAATTTAAATAAAATTAAACAGATTTAAATTATTTATTAAAAAAAATGTTTATATACTTAAGCTTCAAATATTGTTTGATTAATTCGAAGCCTTCAACATTTCGATGTTCGAAAATTTGACTCGACCGCAGCGAACCGCTCGAAAATGTTCGAAGACCAGAAAAGAATTCAGATAGTAGCTTTGATACTTTTAATACTTGTTCGCATTAAATACTACAACCATAAAATGAAACATTAAGCAGAATAACTATTCGAATAGTTCGAAAACCTTCAGGCAACAAGCATTTTCGAATATTTTCAGTGTTAAATCAAGACATTCAAATATATATATATATATATAGACTACTGCTCATATACCTAGAAACACTACTATATACATATATGAATAAATAATTATTATTATTACATATTTAAATTTCATTGAACATTTACAATGTTAAAGCAAAGTATTCGAACTCAAGGGAGTATGATAAAACTGTACAAACACCGTACTGATCGTATAAATATAAAGTGTTACTATACTTATTATTATTTTAATATGTATATATAATATTATTGTACAGAAGTGTTCGAGTATATACTGTCAAACTACAATACTGATCATATATTTTGAAGCACTATTATAATATAGGTATAAGTAAATAATAATTATTATTAGAAATTCAAGCCTTAAAAAATTAAAAAAATACCACATATTGCAGTCCAAAACAAAGTGAAACGAAATGATATATAGCCAACAGGCTCCGCCATTTTGTGGTATATACTAGCAGTAAAGAAATTGTCAACGCTTGTCTTCTACAAAACTACTGCAAAATACATTTGAAATTACAAAAAAAAAAAAAATAAATAAAAAACCCAACAAAAAAGACAACAATTTTTATGCAACTTGTCTAAATAGAAACAAACAAGAATTGCGTGGAACCATAAAATTTATGTGGTGTAAAAAAACTCAGACTTCACTGCAGCCAGGCAGTCAAATAAGCCCGTATGAGTGCTTTTATTTCCGCAAATAAAGAGTTGCCATAATAAACAAAGGACATCTTTGCATGCATCAACTAGGATATTTGCTTGTATTTTTGAGCGACAATTTAAAATGTTGCCACATTTTGCCTAAAGCGGTTGCACTGAAATATAAAATAAACAAAACTCATAATAAGGAATAGAAAACAACAGAAAATATTCCGCTTTTGGATTTTCCCGCTGGCAACCATTACATAAAAGCATATTAAAAAATTTTATAGCATACTTTTCGGTGCTCTTAAAATTTTATGCTTTAAAATTTAAAGACTTTTGCTGCAGCTGCAAAAATACACAAACTTCGTACCCAAGCAACTTGGCACATCATCAGCTGTACTGTGCAGAAATTGTCGCTATTTATGTGTCGCGTTAAAAATATCCTGCGGTCTTTATTTATAAACACGAACATAAAAGCGATGTTAAAGTACAACAAAATCAAAATGAAGTTGAAATAAAAACGTACCTACTTACCTTTTTCCTTCAGCTGCTGTTACTATTCAAGTTACTCCAGCCACTCGGTTGCTCCATTGCCACTAAAGAACAAGGCACTCAGTGTATGGATTTATATCTTTTTGCGTTTCTCGTGATTTCTACTATTTGTACTGTGCTTTCAATGAGGTAATTTTCGACATGAAATGCATCCCCTGGGGTTTTGTAATACAACGAATTGCTGCATGCTTGCATGCTGCTTTGAGGTATTATATTTTACCACTCTTAATATATTTGCAACATGTGCGTAAGTAGCGTTTATATATACATTTACATTTGTTTTATTGTGAACACATAAAGGTTTCTGTATTTGTACATACCGAATAAAACATCAATGAAATCAATTTGCATATCTTTTTCGCTTCAATTTCAAATCAAATAAAAAATAATACGGCAACGGAAATGCTGATATACGCATTACTGATTTGTTTGAGTTTATAGTTTTTGTTGTAGTGAGTAAAAATTGAAGTTTTAACACTTTACGGCAATATTTTAGAAAGGTACGAAATAGTCCTTTTTGATAACTTTAAGTACAGCTTAACAGTTCAAGGAAATGTGTTAACACTTAAAGATATTATATTTTAGGAAGATACAAAATAATTTATTATGATACCTTTAAATTAGATTTAATAATTAAGGTAATGTCTTAATACTCTGTGATTTTTTCAAAAGGCTCAAAATAAAATTTTGTTGTCGCTTTAAATAAAAATTTTAGATTTTATGTTTCTGAAATAGGTAAAGTGACAGTGGGCCTATGTGCTCGTTGTGATACCTTCGGATTCCACTTAAAGAATTTCTCTCCGTTCTCTGCAAAAACAACCAATCCTCCTTTGTAAGATCAAAATGAGGAATAAGTCTATTTAGAAACTTCTCCTAGATTAGCCAGGAACGGTTACCTTATAGTAATTCTGCAAGTTCTGCATGAAGCTAGACAGTAGCAGAGAAGGTATTAAATCGTCTCTTCTTCCTCCTCCTCATAACAGCTTCTACACAAATCATTTGAGTCAGTTCTGTCAGAACTGTTATTACTCCTATCAATAGCCATGGATCCTTCCTACTGAGCCGGCCTAGATATTTTATCTTTTTACAGCCCATATTCTCTGTCTATTTTATGCGTTATTCTTTGCAAGTGAAGATGTTCTTTCATGCATGATTAGCTAGTTTTTTAACTTATTTATAATTCCAAACATGCTTGAAGCAACTGGTACTTACTATATTCTTTTCCGAAAAAAGTTTAGCAGTAATACTTTGTCTGACAAATTCAACTGCTGTGCAGTTACTTTGATTAGTGTTCTGGCACTCATACGGAATATATTTTTCACAGCTCAAAGCGTTCACCTAAAGCTTTAAGTTAATTATTTATTTAAGTTAATTACATATTACCTCAAAATAAATATAATACAACTACATGTTCCCTGAGAGGTCTAGGTCTTTAAATTTAATTTAAGTTAATGAAATTCCAAATCTGAATAATATAGTACAGTCAAGTACAGCATTGGCTCAGATGTCTAAAACACGTATCTGTGTTTCGAATTTTGGGGGGTTCGAATTAAAAGTTTGATTTCTTCAATCCAAAAGTTATTTGAAAATAGTTAAATCGAAACAGTATGGGTAGCTGCCATTATCCGAAATAGCTGTTAATAGAATAATTTACTTAATTAACAAGTAAAATTTTTTATTTGTTATACTTCTATTTAATTAATTTCTTATAATATGGTATATAAATATTATCAAATTAACACCTTCATTTATTTGACAATAAAAAATGAAGTGTGGTTTCAGTGAAACTATTAGGCGTTTTAAATCCACATACCGAAAAACTGAAAAGATATTCTTAGCACCACTGATGGCGACAATCTCGACTTTTATTATTTGTAATACTTATTTACTCAATCATATCACTAGCCCACAAACAGTTTTAAATAATTTATTTTTGAATGCATGGATATCTTTTGGATCGCCTTTAAGCTTTCTTTATTCGAAATACGAGCAATTTTTGAGACAAAAATTAACTTCGGGGTCTTATCAACATTTAATTTAAATAATTTATATATAAACAAACTAAAAACGTGTTGTAACACGTATATAGCAATTCTTGAAATTTAGAGCTCACACAATATGTCAAAATAGTCTTCTAGTAATCTTATACTCTAGAAACATGTAAGACCGTAGAATTTGATTTATATTTTAACCAATTATATATATATGAAACAATATTATCACATAACTCAACTATTTCACAAATCGCAGCCATATTATTTATATATGAAACGAGAATTCAAATGAAATGAGAATCGTAAACAGGTAAATGATTCGGAACCCAACATGTAGATAAAGACTAATACGAGTAGCAACAGATTGCGAATGATTTAAAAGTATAACACTTACAACAGTTTTTTGAATTTGGAG
Organism: Teleopsis dalmanni; assembly: GCF_002237135.1. NCBI lineage: Eukaryota > Metazoa > Arthropoda > Insecta > Diptera > Diopsidae > Teleopsis > Teleopsis dalmanni. The sequence goes on from NC_051846.1 coordinate 171,648,454, forward strand.
CTGACAAAATATTTTAGACTCGTTCAATAAAAATGTAATACTCTATCAGAACACCAAATAATGGGACTTGATAAATACTTCAAGTAATTATATATATGAAACCATATAAACACAAAGGCTAATTCAAATATTCTGCAAATTGTACCGATATTATTTATGTATGGTAGGATTCAAATAATATGAGAATTATAATTTTTAAAAAATAATTATCAAACAAAGTAAATATTATTTACTAATATATTTAAATATTTAAGAAATGGTTAAACAATTTTTAAATCGTTTGCTATCCAATATTAAGAGAAAGGAATATAAATACAGTCCAAATCTCTAGAACAATTCAGAAACTTCAACCCCACGAGTATTACCTATATGCATAAAAACAGACGTATGAAAAATGGAACAATAAATGATATATAAATGACTTAAATATTAAATCACAAAGTGAAAATATTATACACTTTGTGCAGTTCAATCACATTAGTTTAGGACTAAGTGCTTTGAATAATTATACATTATATATAAAACCACGTTAAAAAGGAGATTGATCTAATATTAAAGATTCTAGCAATATTTTATATTTATGATAGAATTTAAATACAATAAGAAGTATTACTTTTGATATATAATAATTAAACTTGGACATATTTTTTATTATGTTTTATTTTATCAATGAGACATTGAATAAATAAATTTAAAAAACAGATATTGTTAAGATATTTGTAATCCAAAACAGGATATATATTTTCTGTCGTTTCCTTTTTGGGATTCACATCACCATTGCCAATTTCTAAATTCGAAATTGTGAGAGATGTTTTTTTAGCAACTAATGTATTAAAAATACTCGTAGTCTAGAGATTCAAAAACAAATTATTTTATCCGATACATGCTACTTCAAGTTAAATAAATAAATGAAAAATAAAGATAACGCCATCTCCTCACTAACAAAAATCATGCTCTACAAGTCTATTATCAAACCTGGAAAACTTGGAAACCTGGTAAAAAAGCATTATATTCATTTAAAAAAAAGTGATGTTAAATTAAATAGAAGGATGAGTTAAACCGCTACACCGACATAGGCAAGCGTATTAAAATTCAGCAATTTTCATTATTTGGGTATGCAGTGTAAATGGATGAATATGTTTTTGCTAGAAAAATGTCTGTTTCGGTAACTACTGGTGAAAAACGTGGTAAAGGATGTCTTTATTTGGAAGAACTAAGTAATAAAGTAATACTACGTACAGGTGTTAGCAAATCAGTAGTCGGACTAGTTGGCAGAGTTTACTGATTGGTGCTATTTTTTTTTTTTGCGTAACTAATACTTTATTTTGCAGAGTTATTTACAATATAATATTTTCAAGCACCTCCAAACTTTCTACTTTTACTTTAACCCGTATAGCAATATTTGAAAAATTTAAGCTCTAATCGTACCATTGCTAATCTTTTGCTTCAATATCCAAATGATATCATTAATATTATCACTGACATGTTGTAATTTCCGCCACACGTTCTTGTTAAAACATTTATCAATCTCAGTTGACGGACATTAGTTGCGAATGTTGTATGCACCCAGTGAGGCCTTAACTATGTGTATAGAAATTTGATAAATACACAGTCTGTACAATAGGGACACAATTTGACAAATCAATTTGGAACGTAATTTGATATGCAAATAGCAAAATGTTGCAAATTGTTGCAATCGTAACATAACACCCACTCATTCCCAAGTACCTATTCCATGGCTATACCATGAGTACTCATTGATGTGTCGTATTCATTTGTTCACTCGTACATAACACAAGAAACATTAACCGCAACAAAATCCTCTACGCTTTGTATGTGCGAGAATTTATCTGCATAAAGACGTAGGACTAAATCATTTAAATTGAAATTTTTTAGCAGAGAAAGAGTTCAAATTTGAATATTTAATTAGAAAATGTTGCAACGCATACCAGAAATAAAACAAAAAGACAATATGATGTCACATGAGATCGAGTAGTGATGGCTTAAATGGGCGACTGATTGCATTTCTTAACCCATAAACAACCACTTTAGTGTACATAAGAGTCCTAACTGGTAATATTTTGTTATAAGTGTTTGTTGCTGTATGTATGTGCCCTTAATATCATGTTTAAAGTATTTCATTACAAGTTTCAATATGCCATTTAGGGTAATAATAAGTGCCAGAACAATATAACCAGCAAAACAATAAGCATTTCCATCATCGTCAGCAGGAATGTTGCTGCTATTATCTGTAGCATTATTGTTAAGCACACATTGTACTTACACTTTTTCATATACGAGTATCTTTGCCACATGCTAAAGCCACATTAAATACTTTTACATGCTTTAAGCCACAAAAGCTGCAAGTGGCAATGACAATGTTGCTAGTTTATAAGCAGAATACTTTGAATTTTATTGTGTATCGCTTTGTATATATATTTTAATTTTTTGAATTATTTTACATATACTGTATATTATATATGTATTACGAGATTTTTTTTGTCTATCTTAAACAATGGAATACTAAAATAGAGTAATGGTGCACCCACTAAATGTTAACTATATGGCAATATTGTTTATAATATTATAATAATATTATTTAATATTTAATAATATAGTAATATTTAAAATATTTTTAAATATTTTTTTATGATCTGATAATATATAAAAGCCTTTGTCTATATAATTTCGCCAATAAACGCAGCAGTAAGGGTTTTGTGCAAGAATTTTAGTAGTAAAAGTGCGTTTAGTGTATTTAGGGGAACGTTATCTGTTGACTTATCATTACAGCCCACTAACCAAAGATACCTTTTTAGTTTTATTGCTTTTAAATATTCAATTTTTTAAATAAAATTTTAGAAAACATTTTTAAAGTAGTTATCATAGACTTCTCAAAAAGTTTTCTTAAGGCTGCTGTTTTACATGTACACGTTTTAGTGAATTTACAGAAATGCTGTGAATATTTGTATGAATACAGACATAAGTGCTTTTTTGAGTATCTAGTGAAATTAAAATCAATAGCAAAAAATCCACTCCGGATAAACGGCAGGCTAAAAAGTTGGTTCTGAGAACGTACCATTTCGTAGGTGCGTTAGAATGTTGTAAGATTATCTATCAGGTAACAATAACCTGTATTATCATCCAACAGGATAAGTACGTTTGATAGCCAGAATGTAAGTATTATTTAAAAAGAAAGAAAATCTATAGTTGCACTATAGATTTCTATAGTTCTCTATATAATCTATAGTTGCAAATGTTTATTTCTATTTTAATTACTTTTAAAAAAATTTTGCTAATATTTTAGCCAAATAGAAGAGATATTTGACTGCCAGGGGGACCCTCCTTGGGAAAGGGTTTAACCATTTTTACCGACGGTATAAAAACTAAGAGTGGCGTAGGAAGTGAAAAAGCTACAGCTTGTCTAGAAGTAGATGATATACTTGATAGGAATATATTCATATTATTGGACATTCAAGCTGCTTTAAAGTCCATAAGTTTAATCCAAAGATTTTAAGTGGTTTTAACCCTTGGGTTTTTTAATAATATGGTGACACAATGGGCCTATATGCCTATGTGGATCCTTGGGATCGCCGGTATAACCTAATCTAATATAATTTATTTGTTCCTACCTCCTACCTATTCTATTCTATTCTAATAATTCGATCAAGGAAATTCTCATATATGCAGATTTTTTGCTTTTTCGATGAAAAATTGTTAAGTTGAATGATTAAGAATAATTTAAGGCACATTACATATGTAACAATAACAGTATTTAAAGTTATTATTTATATATTAATAGTTATTTATATATTAATAGTTATTTATAATTAACAGGTGCTAAGTGAATATTGTAGTTAGCAAATAATTCGGTTATAAAACGAAATACAAAAACCAAAAATAATTATTTTCTCTTTCTTTCTTTAAATAAAATATTTAAAATCATTTTATTTAAATAAAATTGTGTGTTTTGTGTAGTAAATCAAAAAATTTGATAAAAAATAAATTAAATAAACTGTCAGCAAAATACATCAACTGTATTCAAAAATATTGATTTGGTATAAATAAAAGTACTGATGACGACGACTCACTGTAACGTCTCGAAGGATATGATGCTTATGAGTATATGTTATGAATATTCAATAAAACATAAACGATAAAAGCTACGTTCAGACTGTCCGTGTTCACGTCTGTCTAGGATATGAAATTCATTACATACAGAAATATGAAAATGTTACACAAAGGAATACTACAGCATCAAACACCACCAATTTAGTCAAGAAAACAAGAGATATGCAGCATGTTACCGCACATATTATATATAGAGTGGCAGCGTATTTTGTTACAAATACAGCATATGCTGATGATATAGTCACATACTCACACATACCTATTCTCCCAACCAACCTACCGAATGCTACTACACCTTTTTACAACAACTGAAAATGAATTCGAAAAATTCAAAGCCAATGGCTTTTACAAAAGATGCCTGCCATTATGTGTTGCTGTTCTTGAACATATCATGAAATCCATTTTTACTTAAACAAAAAACGTATGTGGTACAGTAAATATTTCACAACAATAACAACAACAGTAACATCAGGTATATGTACTTTACTATATATTTGTAGACATTATCATCATATCAACTTCATTGTCTTCATTATGCATTATCATTAGTGGATACTGCATTTGTTTTTATTTAAAATAAATATAACAAGTTTTTTTTTTTGATTATCCTTTGCCAATGTTTTGTAATCCTGTTTTTCCTTATCCTTCATTACAATGTGCGTATAAATTAAGCAGATTGTCCATTATGACGTCTACAACCGAGTTGACCTTCATTGTATACTATCCCCCTTATTTGTACTTTCACTATATGTAACTTTATTAAGCACATTAATCCGTCTGTTGTACTGCCGATTTGTCGAACTCCTTGCTTCAACGCACTTTTTCTGTTAGTTGTCAGAGACATACTACCTAGTCCAAGTCATACGAATATTCCTCACTGTCTGTACTGCAATATTGTTGTTGACATTGACATATTCCTTTACAATCACATATCCATGTATACATACATAACCCCATCCTTCTTCTTTCTACTCTTTTAAGTATCAAAGTGCATAATTCCTTTAGTTTTTGTTCCTTTTTTGATGAAAATTTTTTTAGTTCTCAATTTTCTATTTGCCGTTCTGTGTGTGTTTGTGTGCTACTTAATGGGTGAGACTTTTTGACAGCTCAAAAGTGTCCTGTTTCCTGTTGCTTTTAGCCGCTTTGGGGTTAGTGTCAAAATATTTCAGCCCACGTTGTAACTATTTGTCGGTCTCTTTGTTATCAACATTACATAAAGCAATACGAGTAGTGCAAGGATGTTTCGCCTTTTTCATTTCCCTAATATTCAAAGGTTTTTGTACGAGTATTGTCTCTTGTGCAGTCATTTCAGGTTTTTGTAGTTGTCTTCCCATTTCCGGATATTTTATGTTTACTAATTTTGGTTTCCGGTTTTATAGATTCCAAACTTTTGTATATTCTGATCCTTTAAGTCGGTTTTAATAAACAAAATTTTCTTGTTGGACATGTTACTGTACGGTGAAAAACCAAAAAAAAATTATTATTCTGCATTATACTTAAAGGTTTTTTACATATATACTTTCAGCAAGAACTTTACAATAAAATAAAGTAGCGAACTAATTCGCTGAATATTACTTATAGAGAAAAACTTATTATAGAAACTTAAATAATATGTAATTATGTGTTTATTAATATTCTAAACTGAAAACGTTTCTTCGATTCTTCAGCAAATATGGCCGTATTACACAATTAATAGTAATTTTTCCCTATTCTCTTCGTTATAATATAAATTAATATACCAAAATAAACTAACAAATAAAGAATATTTTTTTATAAAAATCTATAGAAGCATGTAGACCTAGTACAGTAAATTCATAGTCGGTAAAATAATAATATAATAAACCTCTGAATCTCTATTTAATTTGACACTACTTCCCAATGTGTACGAACCATAGGTTTTCCAAAGTATTTTTTCTTATGTGATCCTAATGCTTCTGTACGAGGTTTCCAAAACTTCTGCACCATACAGCAGGACTGTCTTGATAATAAATTTGTAGAGCATTTCTTTTAAATCTTATTATATATAAGATATATTTCTAGGATTTGTGTCATTGTAAGATCAATCTTCATGTTAACGTGATTTTCGAAAGAACGTATAATTATTCAAAGCACTTAAGCCTAAACTTATATAATTTCTTTTACAAAGTGTATAATATTTGTACACCACATTCAAAAATATTTTGTGAGGTCTAAATTTTAAACACAGATGTACATATGTATATGTAACATTACAATTAATTTAATTGAATGTAATTCGTTTTTCCACTAAAGGAGCAAAGGTTTCTGAATTGTCCTGGATGATTTTTACTGTATTTATATTCTTTCTCTAAATATTGGATAACAAATGATTTAAAAATTGTTTAAAATATTTTTAAATATTTAAATATATTAATAAACAATATTTACTTGGCTTGATTCTAATACAGTAAGACCTCGCTTTGCGTCGTAGATACGTTCCAAAATATCGCGACTCAAATTTAAACAACGCAAAGTGAATTGCTATTTTCTATTGGAAATAATATAAACTTCGAAGATATGTTACCGTATTTTTCATTCAGTCCTTAAATGTTAAAAAAAGAATATTTAAATAACAAAACAAAAGTAAAACTTTATTAATTCATTTGAAAACATAAGAAAGAGAAGATATTCAACCAAAAATTAAAAATAAATACAAAAAATAAATAAATTATAAAATTATTCAAGCTCTGTAGACGAGCTTATGAAATTTGCTGTAAAGTTAAATTTTGACGTTTACTTGTATCTAGCGCTTACTTATATCTTCTTCGTTAGCGATTTCCAAAATTTACAAAATTTAAAAAGAATTCTCTGAATAATAATAAAAAAAACATCGCATTTCACATTCGCAAAACAACGCAATTCGAAAAAACAACGACTCACAGCGAAAATAAGTCTTAATTCAGTAACGACCCAACTTCGAAAAAACACTGAGTGAAACGACGCAAAGTGAGATCTTACTGTATTTTTCAAAATTATAATTCTCATCTTATTTGACTCCTACCACACATAAATAATATCGGTATGATTTGTAGGAAAATAAAATTAGTTTCATATATATAGTTACTTAAAATATACATGAAGTTTCATTATTTGATTTTTCTAATAGAATATAACATTTTGATTGAACGATTCTAAAATATTTTGTTAGTTAGTTCTAAATTTCAAAAAACTGCTATAAGTGTTATACTTTTAATTCATTTACAATTTGTTGCTACTCGTTTTATTATAGATTTTTGTTTTCATACGTATATTTCATAAAAATTTATAATTAATATTTGTAATTTCACAAAATTACAAACTTAGTCTATTTACAAAGAACAAAGTTTTTAATACTTTTTAGAAAAATATGTTTTGAGAACATATATTTATATATTATTAGTCTTTATCTACATATTGAGTTGCAAATCATTTAGCTGCAATACTGAAAATTTGTTTAAATATTCAATCATTCTGATATCTCAGAACTCTTTATGTTGATATTGTTTTGTATACATATAGTTGCTTTAAATACAGATAAAACTACAGTATTTTTAGGGAACTATTTTGGGAGTTCTAAATTTCAAAAACTGGTACAAAAATATCACAATACATTTATAATTCATTCGTCTATAATTTATTGATGTTTCATTACAAATTTTTTTCATACATATAAGTGATAGTTGCATGATAGAAGTTGTAGAAAAATATATTTTTAGGACATATATAGGTGTATTTAAATTTTTTTCTATTAAGTAATATATTGGAAATCATTTAGCAATAAGGTAGTAAATTAAAGTATAAATGCAATGCTTTTCATACATGTTAAAGCACTACCATGGTATGTTGGTAGCACTGCAATAAAATATCTTAAAATTGCAAATGGATTCTGACGAACTTTTGTTAAAGCAGTAAATCAAGTTATCATCCTTCTAACACACAGTCTCTAAAGTTTTTTGTGATACTCTACACCGAAGTGTGATATTTCATTGATATATAAACTATTCAAAAAAAGAACTAACCCGAAAAATGAATTATAAATAAAAAAATGATTCAGTTTTAATATTACAGTAGTTGCTGAATATCAACTATATGTGCTTTCAGAGTATATATTTTCATTCTAATGGTGGTAATAATTATAATTAAAGTGATACGATAAAGTTGATGGTGACGACGTTAATGTTAATTAGTTACAACGTAAGAAATGCATTCTTGGGCTTTCATATGAGCGCAAACGTTGCAGAGATAACCCAATTGGCCAACAGTGGTAAAAAGATACTACTTACATTTTTTGTGGCTATGCAATATTTTTACTGTTTCAAATGCACTGTTATAGTTTTTAAAGTTAATGTGAGTCATTTCATTCAACAATATTATATATTCTACATATTTTACGTCTGTTACTATACACTTTTTGAGTTTGTCTTGGATTTTACCAAAAATTTCTGTGCACCATTGCAAACGACAGTTGTGGTAGTACCAGTTGGTCTTTTACCTCATGACCAAAGCATGATAATTTAAGCTCGGTGTAAAAAGAGAATACAGAATGCTAACAGTACACTTGACTATGCCAACATATATATTTTTTTTAATTTTTACACCATTTGCTAAAATGTTGCCAAACAAAAATCAGACTCTAATGTTACTGCGGTAAATTTTAGCGCTGATGTCAACCGCACTCTTACAACACCCCAGGGATGCATGTGCATGCAAGATACAAAAATGTAGCTGGAATTTAATATAAAATTCCAACTGATGTTTATGTATATATGTAAGCATGTGTATCTACCATTTTTAGTAATACTTTTTTCAACTTTCATTATTATTTGCAGTCACTACACTACTTGTGTAGCGACAAGTGGCAGGATCGTGGCCATGCAGTAAACACTAACGATACACCTTAGATATTTCATGTGACATTATTAAAAACTATTTGTCAAGTTCAAAGGTGCGCAACGCGACAATTTTGTTGCATAAAACATTTTTTTGAAACAAAGGAAAAATTTTTGTCTGCCATTTTCTATATCACTTTTACAATGTTTTCTAAATGTTTTATTTACAATACAAATTGTAGTGTATTTTAGTCCCTATTCCACCTTATCCTTCCTCGAAACTTACTTGCCTATATATTTACTTAGATTGCAACAGTCTGTTGCACTTAAAAACTTTTCTGACTGCCTTGCAACCCTGGCCGTGAAAATCTCTTTTCCTGTTGAAAATAGTTTATGCACAAATATTTATCGACTACACTGTTAAAAGCAAAAAAGGATGTAAAAATATTACAGTGAAAAAATTCTCGTAAAAATTTTATTGGCATAAATTGCACAAATTGTTGGCGCTTCCTTTTATCCTATGCCAAATTTTTATTTTATTGTATTTCATTTATGCGGCGACATCTGCATTATGCCACAAACTGCACATGCTCAGACACATATAACCTCACACCTGACACTAACTATAGTTTGGCAGAACTAGTCTCTATTATCCTTAAACCTTAAATTTTATTAAAAATATGAAACGGTTGCCAATACTTAGTAATTAGTAATTTACCGATAAAATAAATTATTAATATTATAGCTTATTTCTTATTATTCTTAAATAATATAATAATTTATTATTATTAAAATTAATAGCAAATTAGTTCTAACTTTACACTGTTTATAGATAAATGATTAGTTTTAAAAACCAATACTCCATGACTCTATTAATAGAGTCGTCATTTTTTTAAAATCCTTATTATTATTATTAATATCCTTATTATATTACAATTTCATTTTATGTACTAAGACTGAGTAAATTTATAGAGTTAACTTTTATTGAGGTACTATTTATTTTGGAAAACTCTGGATCTATATCATATCTTGTAGTCTTTAACATTATGTAGAAAAAAGTAGGTTAACATTAAAATATCCATTTACTCACACAGACAGATCCATGTACACACGCAAACATATCAACAACATATGTTGCTTTGAATTTGTAGCTAATATAGTAGCTATTATATCTGTGTGTGGTAAAGTCACTAATAGACTCATAAGAAGAACATTGTATGTACATCAGTGTGATATTAGCTGAAGAATAGAAAAAATCGTTCAACTTTTCAATTGTGGCAAAGATAGTTAGAAATCTTTCAAAAGACAGTTTGAAGTATTTTTGCTAATGTAGCACAAAAATCTTTCAAAAAAACTTGTGTAATTTGTAATTAAAGGTCATTACGGATTATTAGGGTCTGAAATATCACCTATATAAAATTCGATTATTTGCTAATTTGGAATGAAGATTATGCCTCGATGATGAGGAAGCAACTATGCTTTGTGACTGTCCAGCTTTAATAACGCACAGAAGCAACTTGTTTCATATGGAATTTCTGTCACCAAAATAAATTAAGAGAACTTCAGGTTTAGTTCTGAACTTTGTTCACATAGCTTTAAAGAGCTTTGTGTAATTAAAAGGAAATTTAGTACAATAGGACTCTTCTGGCTACAGTACCGGCTGTTCGGTAATTTCACGAAAATAAATATAATAAAGTTAATATAATAATAATAAATATAATAATAATAATTGAAGTTCAAAAGCTGTTTCGTGCTATTGCTTTTGTGAGGAAATCAATAACAGTTATTGATTCCTACTTCATCTAACTTTACACTTTTTTTTTAATATATATGGAATATGATGCAAAGCCGCAAGATATATGTTTAATTGTTATTACTTATAGATAAAAAATTATTCAGTAAATTTAACTCATGTTAATAAAAAAATTGCAGAACTAATTCTGCATTAAGCACAGCAGTGGAAAAACAAAAATCAGTCTTAAAATAACAACTTAACAGGTGAACAAATAAATAAGTGTTCGAAATATATTTATAAATATTTAAATTTAAATATATAAAAAAAATATATTTATTTATATAAATAAATACATAACATAAATATATTTTTTAAAATTTTTATAAAGACAGTAAATCAAAAGTTTTAATGAATGAAGTTAGAAATAATTGTTACTATTTTTAAAAAATTTTATAAATTAATTAATAATTTTTATATATTTTATTATATATAAATAAAATTTTATACATGAAAAACACAATCAAAATCTAAGCCCAGTAGCAATTTATTCATTACGTTCTTCGAAAAACAGAAAGAGCTTTTGACACACCTGCCAAAATACGACGCATCTTTCAAAATATCTTTTGAAAGATTTTTGACAGTGGTGAGCTAAAAGATAAAGTATAGAATCACTTCCGCTTTAAATCAACCTTTTCCTAATATTCTAATTTATAATTAAAGTGAAAAAAGGGAATTCAAAATAATTAATAGCTAGATTTTAATTAAAATAAATCTTATACAATATTTAAAATATTCTTTTACTTCCACTCTTTTGTCAAAAAATGTAAAAAGTTTAAAAGAAAAAATTTAAGAATAATCTCAACTACACAATTATAAATCTTATTTATCAACGTAATTGTGTCGTCTAACCTCATTTATTTTTCTGTATTTCACTCATATTAAAATTTTGAAGAATTTTTAATCAAGTTTTAAATATTTTTCATCATCTGTATTTATCATCAAAACACCCTTTAAATCGTAACCCTGACGATGACAGTAAGCAGTACTCATCAAAAATTATGATGAATTTGTTTGAATATCCTGAATGCGATAAATCAGTTGATATAAAAAAGATTTAAAGAATGCGACCACTTCAACTTATCCATGGAATTAGAAATACAGAAAAAAGTTACGAGAAACAAATTTTCCATTTTTGATAAAAAAAAATATTTAAGCACGATAGCTGTTCAATTATACAAATTTTCCTACGTGCAAGAGTCTTTAATCTTTTGATTTTACTGCTATAGATATTTTTCACATACATATATTTATATATATTTATACATATATATATATCTCTTTACCCTTATCTCATGCTCATATAGTGAGCAAAATATTATTTTAATTTGTTGGCCACACTTTCAACGTTGTCCTGAGTGAAGTGGTTTCCAGGATATCATGCATTTTTGAGGGGTTTTGATTTAAGTACGGTTGCCGTAATTCAAAATGATTTTTTTCAAACTAGAAAGCGGAAGTTCAACTCACTAATTAAGTTATATTTTGCTATCCTCCTGCAAGCAGGAAAATATCCCTTTTTTATGCTGTAGAAAAATATTTATGTTGAATATTTATTAAAAAAAAAGAATCCTTTTAGTAATAATCATAATAATTTCAACAACACTTCGCGGGACGTATTTTAATTTTTATTAACTTATGTTTTGTGGGATACTGCAATTATAATCCATTTTAATAGTATTTTATACAATTTTTATGAAGTTTAACGTATTCGTTAGTAGTTTATAGATACCATTATCAGTGCGTCTAAAGAGGGAAACTCAACCCACTCAGGACCTGGAATTGTAACTATATGTAACTATAACTAATGTCACTATAATTATAAGTGCATTCTAACTTCTTTAGATAAAATTATCAATACTGGAAATCCACTTTATTGAGTAAATCCTTTTATGCTTATATTGGTAACATTATTCAGACATTTAAGGAAAACTTAATACTTTAGACTAGTACCACACGGTAACAGAATAGTAAATACATATTTTATCTTAATTCTCACATGTATAGCTATGACAGCAGCTCGTAATAAGAGCACCTAATTAATCGACATTTAATAAAGAATCAGAACTCTGAATCAGGTGACATTGAAAAAAAGTAAGATCCTTGATGTGTGCTAAGCAATAATATAAGCAGTGAACCTATATCCTCTAAATACTCAGGGCTACAACAATGACAGTAGTAGCTAGTAAGAGCGTTGTATCAGTAGGCATATAATAATAGCGGATACTAAAACAGATTATACGCCTTTCGCGATATCCCGAGCAATGGCAGAGTGATCAATAAAAAACTAGTTCCTCTAATCTACAGACCTACTGCTATGATAGCAATCGCTAGTAAGAGTACTGTATCAATGAATTTACCAACCCCTGATAGAGTGTCCCTTCAGTGTAGATATAAGATAGCAAAACTAATTAGTTGTTCAATTCCCTCTTATTGCAAGGGGGCCATGTTATATGTGTGTAAATTGCTATAAGTTTTTAAATATAATTATGTGATATATATAATATAATGAAATGTAATATATATATACATATAATAAAATTCGCTTTTCGTGCTATCTTTGGTATCCTTTTTTAAAATATTTTTAACGCATATTATTGAGTTCAAATGAAACTAATAAGTTATCCTCACATAAAATGGTCAATGCAATTTGAAACTGTCTCCCGCCTTATTAAGACAAATAGAATTAAAGAAAAAAAATTCACTTCAAAAAAGCATATTGTAAAGAACTGCTTAATCATACCTCCATTATCATTTCATTTTAACTATTATTTATAGCTCAATTTCTTCCAATATCCTTTTGACATTCAATGACAACTCTACTGATTGATGGACAAAATTTATTAATGCGCTTGTCTTATCTTCTTGTTTGCATATTGTTTCACTAAATCCACATCAATTTATTTAAAAAAATAAATATTTTCATAAACATTTTGTTATTTACAAATGAATATGTTTTTTTCCACTTAAACGAACTTTTATTAAAAATACTTCATAAATCATTCAAACCCCAAAATATAGTTAAAAACAATATAAAATATCTATGAAGAAAAACAAAATATTTACAAAATAAAAAAAAGCAAACAAAAAGCATTAGAAATACAAAATAGATTTAAAGCCAAATAATTTAAAAAAATATCATTTCATACCCAACATATCCTTACAAAATAATAAATAAGCAGCAACAACAACAAGCTGTGAAGAAAAATATATGAAAATAACGTTAACACTGGAGGCTAAAATATGACAAAAAATCCCTGCAAACAAATAGAATAAATATCCTTGCACTGTTAATGGAGCAACACTGGTAGTGTCTCAAAAATTTTATGATTTTTTACTTTTAACGTTACGAAAAATGGAATCCTTCTTACTTAAATGAAAAGCAAATAGTAAAACAACCCCAAGAAGGAAGTTATCCAAATACATTTGGCAATGTGAACCCCAACTCTTTTATATGAAAGTACATAAAAGATATGATATGAAGTTGCCAAGGGCAATAACAACTTTCGCACAGTTTATAACTAAGGATACAGCAGCTTCCAAAGACAGTTTCAAAAGTGCATTTGGAAAATGAAGGAAGCTACTCGTATAAGGAATTGTTTAAGCTTACATTTACAAAGCATTTTCCTTTTTAAAAATAGAAAAGGAGCTGTAGCTGCTTTTTGCTATTTGCTATTTGCATGCTGATGTCTATTTAAGGATATCTTTTACCTTTCGCAAACTATGCAGCCACTCAAATGCAGATTATTTTTAGCTTCCACTTAGGTTACTTATGCAAAGTCTAAACTCTAAATAGCATAAGAAAAACTTTATTATGCGTAAATACTGTCAATTTCAAGCAGATTTTGCTTGGGGTAATGTCAAGTTATTATTTGTACTTCAGTAATCACAAATAGTATTTTAGGAAAATTAAATAATGTTAAATAAATAACTGATAGTAAACTATTATAAAAAAATTTAGAAAATTTTCTTCTATTCGCTATTGTTTATTCTAATCTATATTCTCATATACACAATTATTCAACTAAAAGTTGGATACTACTTTATATACACAAAATAATATTTGGTTAACATTTTTTTTAAGTTTTGTTCAATTTTACACTTACAAAGATCAAATAAGTACTGAGCTTACTTCTTACTCTTACTACTTAGAGAAAAATATTCGAAAAATCTATAAATAGTTAGATTAGTCTATTGCATTTATTCTCTAATAATTTAAAATGTAACAGACAACTCCGCAAACAACAGACATTTACTGTATATTAAAACTTAAGTTAGGTTACTAAAGCAGGATTAAGTTGACAATCGAAATATGTTATTTACTTATGAGCTCCTCTTCAACACATTATGTTTTTTCCATACTTAAAAATAATTTCTAATCTGATACATATTACCAAAGCAAGTAAATAATATATATATACAGATAATAATACTCCAATCTGATTATGCCATCAAAATATATTAAATAGTGGCTGGTCTCTAACATTGAAAGTAAAATTGTAGGAATAGAACTTCAAAAACAAACTTTATTATAAAACATTATTATAAACAAAAAACATGTTTCCCATATCATATATAAAAAACTAAAAGGAAATTTTGTTGGCTCATTTATCAATAAAGCATGTAATTACCAATTATCACTCCATATAATTACTTTAAAAAAAATCTGTTTACTTTAAAACACACCTTTTTTATCTCCATCATAATAATGGAACTGTTATACCATGTTTCCGCTGCTTACTTAGTAAGTTACTTAAGTAACTTTAGAATTTTGTCGTTTCCTTTGACATAATTTACTTATTGCATTTGAAAGAGCTTTTATGTATCAGAAAGTTCTTTGAAAGTTCTAAGAGAGCTTCTGTTCGTTTAAATAAACTTTACTTAATAACACATCATATTCAAATAATAAAAACAAAGTCTTTATTAAATATTTACTTACTCAGCTCGTTTGTTTACAACTCAGCTGTTGTTTATTTACATTTTTCATATAAAACATATGACAAATATTTGAAATTATAGTAATATATTTTTAAGAATTACATTCATTTTTGGTTCTTGCTTTATTTTTAAGTAAGTTAAAAATCACGGAAGCTCTTTGTATGATTAATGAAATTTACTTAGTAAGTTAAACTTACAAAGTAAACAGTGGAAACATTAAAGTAACTTATGAAACTAGGAAAAATTTTGAAATAAGCCACTTGAAATGCTTATTTCAAAATATAGACCAAAATGTTTTTTAATCCGATATTAGTTGTTTTTATTTTCCATTAATGAATATTACCAGACAAAACTCCCCTCATTAAATTATTTCTTCTGGGTTCTACTGATAATGTGCTATACATATTAAACATAAGTAAATCCTGTTAAAATTTTTAAACTTTCTTATTTACTTTCTTAAGTGAGTAATCAGTTTTTATTATTTTTTAAATTACATTTTATTTATTAAATGTATCTCTCTGATTTTTGTTCAATGACGGATAAATATATTCCTCTTTCTTGTTATATTTACTGCAAAATAACTTTTAATGAAATTAAAAGGACATTTAATTTGTCCATTTTGAGCACAATTTGTTATCCTGTTATTGTCCTTTCGTTTGTACATTGCTCAACTGTCAACTAAAAAATTTATTTAAGAATCACAGCCAACACAAATGTTACTGACACAAAATCTGAGCGTTTTCATTATGTGAAATTGAAGTTGAAAGGAGCAATTGAACGCAAGAGAAAATCATTTCAATTTAATTTTTTTCTGCATTTTGTGGGTATTCTGTAACATTCTTATTGAAGAATTTATTATATCAACACTAAATTAATGATGAAGATATAATTTTTATTTTTATTATTAATAATCGAAATATTGTAATGTAATACTGAACCTAAGTCCATAATGGTAACACTAGGTCTAAGGGTTTGATATAATCGTTTAATAACCCATGTTATTATAATTATTTATAATATATAAATTAATCAAGCTTTTTACATACCTATTTCTTTGTCAAAATATAAATTATATAATTTTGAAAAATCTTTTCTCTATAAAAATTATAAGTAGTCTTTTTAATATCTCATATTGGTTGTAATGTGTAATTATAATAATAAATTATATAAATAATGATTTAGTTATAATTGGAATATAAGTAAGTTTATGTTCTTATTACTCGAAACAATTTTTCTAGAAGAGGTTTATAAGCTCGAATTGGCAAGGTAACTGATTAGGATATGTTCTTCATGATATTTATATCCATGTCCTATTATCTCAAAATTTAATCTGGTCGAACTGCTAGAGAATATATTATTATATTGTAGCCAACAATTTATATTCATAGATATATTTCTACTTTAGTTTTGAAAAATGTTAGAATATAAGTTATATTATTTATATAATGACCTAGGATTCCAGAATTCTCTTTTTTTTAAGCAAAGTTAAAAATTATTGCAGTTTCTTTTCTTGACAGTTATTATATACACCTAAAACCAGTCACACAAAACCAAAATTACAAAAACTTAACAAATTTGTAAACAACGTAACTCTAGGTATCTCCACTTTGTAGGGAACTGCTCTAGTCCCTTCTATCAAGTGTAGACTGTGCTTCGTGAACTTATGCACTCAACCAAACACATGATCATTCTGTTTGATCCTCTTTCTTCGATTATCTATGTAAAAACCTTTGTCGTTAGAGTATCTCCATCCACCCTCACGATATGACCCAAGCAACGGTAGCATTAGTTGTTAATTCGTTGAATAATGTCAATGCTGTAATATAATACGATCCTTGTCGTTAAGCCTCGTCTTCAATTCTCAAGGCATGACCAGGGTAGCGATGATACTAGATGTTGATTCGCTGAACAATGTCAATGTTATGGTGAAGCTGTTGCCGCATTCAAATGCAGCTCGTAAATAACTTAAGAACAAACACTTCTCTCTCAAGCATAGCTTTGTTCCTTCACTATTGTGTGATAATGTCGATGTTACTGCACCATACAGAATCAAACGCAAGATGAGCAATGTCTAGACCATACGTTTTATCAAGTGAGAAAGAGCTCAACATTTTAGGTACCTATCGAGCACATTGTAGGTACTTATGTGCAATCTAATTTTTTTGTATAATCTGTTTACTGCAATCGTTGCTATTAATAATTACGATTTTAATATAGCTTAAGTCCCTTACAGCTTTAAAAAAGCAAACATTAGCAATCAGTAGTATATTTCGTAGTATATTTTTAAACATTTCCCTTATTTAAACCTTATTTACTGTCGTGAAGTAGAGAAAATTATAACGATATATATTAAACGTATTTATAATTTCTCGGTTTATAATAATTTAAGGGTCTAAAAACTTAAATTATTCCTTTAGGAAAATTGTTACTGTTAAATTTGATTCTTCACATTTTACAAATATTTGAAATTATTCCTCTAGTGAAATCTCTGTAATTTAAGAAAAATTTTCTTTGTGAACTTAATTGAATTAAGTGTATAGAATAAATAAATAAACAAAATAACTAAGATGAAAAATTTTATTGATTTATCCCGCTCAGGATAATAGCCTCCAACCAAATTCCTTTTGGATATTAAATTAAATGTGCACGCACTGCTACGTACGAAATACAAAAAAGAAAATTAGTCCCTCGGCAACACTTAAAAGCATTTAAAACTAAATTAAGGACAAAAAAAGAAACCAAATTTAATTGAATAAAAATAGAAAAATTCTGCCCACAATGAAGAGGAAAAAATGTTTTTCTTTCAATTAAACACGCACTAAGGCATGGAGCATTTCTTAATACAACGCACACAATTCTCTAATCCAAGACAGACTTCTACGCCCAACACAGTGTCAAAGAAATAAAATCCTTCCAGGCAAATAAAAGCACATTTTCAGTTCCCTCACTTCTGCTATATTAGAGGGATGCTGATATGCGGAGATGCAGATGGAGAACATGTTAGCAGCTTAACAATAAGAAAAATAACAACAAATCGCACATAAAAATGCACTCAAGTGGTTTAAGGATGCGTTGCGTCTGTGGCCCGCAGGATATGTGCTGACACTGACATAAACACAGACGCAAAGACAGTCGAAATAGACATAAACTTGAAAAAATTAAGCAGTAAGATACAATTGTATATATGCATATAGATATTTTATGTATAAAGAAGAATATACTCAGACATGCATAAATGCCCACATATATGCAATAATTCTTATAGCTTGCATTGTTGATTCCAATTTTTTTTCAAGCACTTTTTTTAATCAAGAACTTCAGGAAAGATTTAAATTGTAGCATAAATCAGAGACAAATTGCTAAATTTTATATCTCCAATGCATGTTTAGGTAATTTTATGCTTTAAAATTTGCCGGCCGGCGCCTTTATTGATTTTTATTACTTTTCTTTCCCGAGATTTCGAGTTACTCGTAGCACTTGTGCTCGTACCGGCACAGGAAATGCCGTGGCATTTCTCACATTATCCTTGAAATTTGTTTGCCTTTGGCAATTTTTTCAATTCTATTCAATGCCAAAGTTTTATTTTCATTTTTCCAGCGCTCAGCCGGAAGAAAGCAAAAGTTTTATGTCAAGTAGTAAAAAAAATATATAATAATAGAATATAAAGGCGCTCATATGTGCCTTCCTTGGCATCAGAATACAACTTCTGTTGTTGCTTCTTCTTATATTTTCTACTTATATTTAATTTTATTGAATTTTTTTAGTAGAATATTTATGTTTATGGTTGGAATTTTGTTTGGCTACAAAGTATTTTCAAAAATCTTAGGGAGATTTTCAAATAAAGTGCGAAGAAATTTATAAAGTTAAGCATTTTTGTATTGAATATTCAAAGTTATATACACAATGAAACATTTGAATAATGTAACAAAGAATAAAAGATAAAGCTGTAGATTCTCCGTTTTTCTCTAATAATTTTTAAAATAATAATGCAAATAAATTCGTCAGTTGCTTTTTATTTTAAATCTATACTCGCAACGTGATCTTAACACTGATACATAAGTTTTGCGATTATTTCTGTACGATTTCCTTTTATTCTGCAATAATGCTATATATACGAATAATTAAATACAAGAACTACAAGGTGAGATGAAAAAACTGCAACAAAGTAAAACGCCATAATTTTTTCATTTTTTTTAAATTTTATTGAATGAAAGCAAAAAATGTCGGAAATAACATCAAATTTGAGAATCGGTTTAGATTTGTTCGAATTGGCCACCTTTGGCCCGAAAGTGGCTCTGCGGTATTTTGTCCCATTCTCGGCGAAGCGCTTGCTTGAGATGATCGACACTTTGGTATTTTTTAGTTCCAACCTTGCTTTCCAAAATACCCCAGGCACAATAGTCCAACGGATTGGCATCCGGAGATTTTGGTGGCCATTGTGCGGTGGAAATGAAGCGAGGAACCTCATTTCTTAACCATTCTTGGATGGCGCGTGCTGAGTGCGATGGTGCTGAGTCCTGTTGGAATGTCCAAGGTCTGCGGCCGAAATGTTTGCGTGCCCAGGGCTTCAGAACTCCCTCCAAAATATTTTCGCGATAGATTTGCGCATTTAATTTGACACCACGGTCGATGAATACGAGCGGCGAGCGACCATCGGCTGTTATGGCGGCCCACACCATCACCATGGCCGGCTTTTGAGTTGTGATGGCCAACCGAAGTTGCAAATTTTCAGCTGACCTCTCTGGCAAGTAAACACGATCATTTTGTTTGTTTACAAACTGCTGGATAACGAATGGTTTCTCATCGGAGAAAACCAAATTCGGCAGTTCACCACTTTCGGCCAAGCGAAACAACTCTTTAGCTTTTTCGAGTCTAACTTTTTTTTGCGCATCAGTAAGATCTTGCACTTTTTGGAACTTGAATGGCTTTAGTCCAAGCTCATTTTTCAATATTTGCCGAATGGCATATTGCGATATGTTCAGCTCACGAGCCATTTTTCGTCCACTGCGACGCGGATTTCGTTCAATTCGCTTCTTCACTTTTCGAACCATTTCTGCCGATGTTGCTGTTTTTTTTCGTCCACTTCCTTGACGTCGGGCTACGCTACCAGTATCATGGTAACGAGCGATGGTACGAGAACATTTATTCACTTTTAAATGCTGGGCTCTAACGATAGCCACTTGTGGTTTTCCAGCCAAATACAAAGCAATCACACTATCACGCTTGAATTCCATCACAAATAACTTTTTTTCTGAAAAATTCCCACCAAAATGCTTTTGTGCGCTTGTAAACAATATAATGAGCTGTCACTAAAATAAATCTGACAGCTGTGGGACGAGCGGTTTAGAAATGACAGCAGTCTGAAGTTGGTTGCAGTTTTTTCATCTCACCTTGTATTTCCAAGACCACTGAAATTCGATTAATTAATATAATATAAAATGAAATATTGTAGTTGTAGTTTCCTACTGTTCGACCTCTTTATTAATCTGCAAGGAAATCATAACTAAGAAGCCTATTATTTTAAGAATTTCAAATCATGAAGAATAGTCTATCTTTGATCAGCTATGTAACCGCGATTTTAACTGTATCAATGGCTGTTTAACAGCAGTATATACTTATTAATAGTTACTATAAGTTTTGAATAAATGTCTATTGCTACAGAAAAGTTATTATGTAGGGAATTTAATTCAAATAAATTTCATAATTTTTATAATTATAAAATCCAGAACTATAGTATCTTCCACTTTCGCCATCAATAATGATTATAATAGCATTGTGTCAAGCCTTAATCGTTCCAGATGTCGGAATCTACAGTATCTTATACTTTCTAAAAAGCAGCTTACTCTTCAAATGGTTGTTTAAACTGCAATACATTATTAAGTTAAATAGCATTCGTTTACAATACTAGAATGGAATAGACAAGAGCATGGAATACTGTCCAGTGTTGTTTAGCGTGCGTACCTTCCTTAAAGGTTTAAAACCACGGGTCTCTAAACAAACACACGTATCAAGATAATGCGCCGATAAATAATTTATTGAAAATTCCTGGGAATTCCCACTGGCACCAATTAAAGTTATGTGTATTGCATATCTTCCTTCTTGGTAAGAAGCGAAGCCTCCAAAAAAGATCTGCTGTTCTTGGGTCACGCCACGAATACCTCCAGAAACGGTTAAAAATTCATAACAATCTATTATGCTTCGACTTTGCTCAGAAGCGATATTTTTACTGATGTAGTTCTACTGTGATGCGATTATTGAAAACGTTGACCTTAACCGTAGCAAATCGATTAAAATATTACAATAAGTAGAGTCAGAAGCATGGTAAAAATCCAAAATGATCTGTCAACTGAATTTGTTAATCTTGCCGTACCTCGCATTGTGTCAGTTCTCGAAAAATAATAAATGCGAGAGCCGGACGATCTGTCGATCACTTTAAATTTCAACTCACATTTTATAGTACTCACTGTAATATTTAAAGCGTATGTCAGTTTATTATAAAAATATTAAAACCATAACCTTTCGAAACAAAAATCCGAGAAGACCGCGTCTTGGTTATATTTTTTATAATCTTAATGGCGTTTATTAGTTTATTGTATATTCCTGAGCACTCTTATAGCTCTTTCTTCTTTTCATATTAAATAAAAACCGTTATAAATTGTAGCTAACCTGTAACTCAACCTTTCTTAATCTACCTATCATACTTTTACTTTCATAAACCTACATTAAACACATTTTACTTAAAAACGGAAATTCATTTTTTGTTATATTATTTTAAATTTATCTTCATATATATATCTATTTAATGCCTACCTGTATCTGATAGAAGTTAAAAAGCTCTTAAGAGTCGACCTTCTTCAAAATTATGCAAAGCGAAGCCTAACCGCATTATGACAAACTCGCAAAATACGTATTAAGAATACATAATAAGCATGAAAAAGGTAGTGGAAAAATGTGAAAAACATAAATATCAACTTACAAGTCTGGAATGCAAAAATATATTTCATAAAATACACACACCGCAACAACAACAACAATGAGAACAAAAACACATAACACCAGTATGTGCAAAAACAAAAAAAAACAAAAAATACTACACAAAAGTATCTTGTATCTATGAATGTATAGAGAAACCTAGAAAAATGTAAACATAGAAGAAATATGTTTGCAGTAAACAAAAAATATACAGTAAACGATAAGATGAAACAAGAGTCACTTCACCTTATCAAAGCTGAAAAATCATCCACCTGTCATAATGATGGCAGCAGCAACCGATGCCTAAAAAGTCGAATGAGTACCGTGTGTCTGGCATAAAATAATGCCAAGCACAAAGCAATGGGCTATAAAATGCTTAAAATATGAGTTAAACTGAAAATAAACATCGACGTACTCCGTTTTCTTAAACAATTTTTTAATATTTCAATTTTTGTTCTTGTTTATTTCTTTTTTTCTTTTTTATAAAATATTAAATGCACCTTTTACTCGCTTTGCTACTGCATAAAATGTTGCAAAAAAAAGGACCATTTTTCATAGTAAAATGGAAAAAAGCTACAAAATTTGCTGAGGGAACTGAATAGCAAACTAAGAAAAAAGTAGAAAAACGTAGAAAAAAGTCGTTAGAAGGCACAGAATGCGACACCTTTGGCAACATTTTTTTAACAGACACGGGATTACCTTTGAGATACTTTTTCTACTTTATTTTAATAAAGCATCGAACAATGCGGGAACAAAATGGTGGAGACGCCATGGCGGCAGCCATTACGAAAGCCGGTGAAAAATATGCAGAAATACTAGAATCAATAGGGAAAAAAGTTATGCAAAATTTAAAATTCAGCAAAGCACTTCAAATGTCATGAAGTTGTCACAGCAATAAGCAATGTTGCTGTGACGATGTTGCTGATGTTTATTTGCTGGCACGAGAGGGTGAAGCTTTAGCGTTTGAATGTGAGAATTATAAATATTTCGCACGCTTCAATTGACACGCGTTGCATTAAGTGTAAAAACGGAAAAACATAAACAAAGCTTAAAATAATAATCATTCATAGGTGAGATGTCAACATCAATAGACGAGAAAAAAAAAACAAAATAAATTACAAAAATGATTAATCAAACTCCGATAGGTCCGATAGGCTTAGAAGAAACACTTTAATTCTTCAATATAATTAGTTAAATATAAAACGTGTATATATATGATTAATTATCATTATCATTATCATCATTACTCTTTACAATTAGCTGATCTTAATTAGCGATAATTACACAAATAAAATTAAGTGTTTACAACACTTAATTGTGGTACAATTAAGATATAAAAAAAAATACAAAGAATTAAATACACAGTACTTAAAAATTGTGTTTAATAATTATAATAATTAATTAATAATTAATTATTTTGTAGTATGTTTTCTGCAGATTTTATGGTCAAACGAAAATTTTTACTCCAATCCCCTAGTAGATAAGCCTCGAATAGAGATATATACATAGTTATGATTTGACACATTGTAATGGTTGTCAAACTTTAATAATTCACAGTTTTACAACCGGCAATGTTAATAAATATCTAATGCCAATCTTTAACTCAACTTCCAAAAGTTCAAAAATCAATTTTTTTTTCAATAAAATTCAGCTTACTAACGCTTTAAATTATAATAAAATTGAAAAGCGCAGGTTATGTTATTTGCTCTTAAAGAACATATGCCCTTCTGTTTTATCTATAGTTTATTTTACTGCCTAATATATACTCTCTATACTTAAATGTTTGTGTTTCTGTTTTTGGGTGTATATTTTTTTTGAATAGGAGAACAGCTTAAAAGCTTAGTCAGCGAAAAATATCAACCGCCGTTAAAAGCTCATTCAGGAACCACCGTTAGGTAATACGTCTGAAGTCGTCCTGAGCAAAAGCTCAAATCTATAGTCTGATCATCATGTCAGTAACCGTCCATTTGCTTGTGTCCAGATCTTATTCCATCGTCGAAGTTTTCCAACAGCTCTCAATTATCTCATCAAAAGGGAATTGTTGATTCCGCCATTTGCCAATCGTTAGCCGAACTAAGCAGGAAGGGCACCAAGTTGCTGGTCGATAAAAGTTCGTCTAACTCTGCTTGGAACTCAAATCTTGGACAAGCGAACAGGACAAGTTCTGCTTTATCTTCTAACACAGGGCAAGCAGGACACCAAGCAGGACTAGGTGAAATATGTACAAGTTGACCTTGAAATAGCCGTAACCTGATAGAGCTTGCTTGTAGAAGTCGACCTTGTCGTGTCCTTTCTTAATCCGTCTTTCTACATCAGAGATGAGTGAGCAGGTTCACTTTTGTTTATTTGAACTCGACCTTTTGCGTTGCCAGGTCTGAATTGTTTTCCTTTTGGTATACTATGGTCTAATACAAAATTTTTTTAGACATTTATTTTGTATTGCGTTAGATAAATATACGCATAGTATTAGTCTATGGTTTTACAGTATTTAATTTGTTATTAACGCTACATGTTCAAATATTTAGACTGTTGCGAATATTAGTTTTTCTAATGTTCTCAATTGGGTTATTAGTATGACACCCCTTTGTATCATCATCAAAACACGGTTAAGTTCCGTTTAAAACCGAAAACCGTATATTTTATATATCTACATATACTTTGAATTTGATATAAATCATAAACAGTGATCTTTCTATTGAAACTTTCCACATATATCAATACTCATGTCTTATCTTTTATCCAAAAACTAAACTATTAAAATATTGACAGACGTTAGATACAATTATTAAAAAAGTAAGTGCATTATGGTATTCTACATTAGTTTGAAAGCACGTTTGTTGACTTAAAATAATTTTAGCCTTACTTACTTATTAAAAAGAGTCCTATAAATCGTCTTTCTTTTAAAGTCTAAACATTTGAAACTATTTTGAAAGTAATTAAATTTGGCAAAAAACATTTTTTTAGTAGATTTGTGTTTAGGGAAAATAAAAGTTAAAAAATTAACTTACGCAATATTTTTTAAATTTTTTTTGGCATAATTTACAGACTATCTCATGAATTTAAAATTTCAATTACGAACGAATAGTCAAATGCTGCCAGTGACAGAATTGTCTGGGCAAAGGGCAACAGCTGCGCTTACATGGCCATTTAATGACAATGAATTCATTAGAATTTTTTTTTAGGTACATAAATAAATTGTGTAAATACGCGTATACTTGAATTAAGTAAATAAGTTTAGAAAAAAAAATTAACGCCGGCGTGTTGCCAATTTTTTGCAATTTTTATTTTAATTTTTTTTTTAGTTTTTTTATTTGACTTAAGCTTTCACTAAGAGCCTTGCAACATTCCCTTTTTAACAAATATGTCTGGTTTGTTTTTCTGTCTGCTTTTTGACTTTTATTCCTTCCAAAAAAAAAGTGGTCTAGGAGTGTTTTTTTCAGATACTTAACATAATCCGATTTCAAAACAAAGCGTATAAGTGAATAGAAAAATCTCTTTATACTAGTTTTAAATCATACCAATTAGAAATATATTAACTTCAACAGTATAGGATTTTTATGAAGTTAAAACTATTAGATATAATCCCTCTCTTTAAGACTCTTAAAGAATAATAATATAGTGTTATCTCTTAAAGTTATTTGTTTATAGTTAATACACTGCTGATATGGAGTTAGAAGCTTTATAAAATATGTATAAAAATTTTTTAAATTAACCTTTCTTGCAGTTCCTTAATTATATTCATAATATAAATAATATATTTTCAACCACATGATATATTTTAATCCAATTCAATATAAAAATCTGTTTAAAAGTTTCTAAAAAGATTTTTTGTTGTGGTCATTACCATTACGACGATAACATTACTAAAATATTTTGAAGCTAACGCAGAGATAATTCATTTAATAAAATATAAAATTTCTTTTATTACATATGTATTAAATAAATAAAAAAGTATTTTAATAAATAAGCTAATATTTCTGAATTTTGTAAATAAATATATAAATAATGGTAGCATATGGCTACATATTAGAGTAGTTATCCCAGTCAAAAATAATTACTCATACGCCACAGGGATGATTTCATTTGATTTTGGGCAATAATATTAAAATTCAATATTTAAAAATTTTGTTAAATTTAAAATTATTATAAAATGATTAATATATACATTTAATAATAATGTGAAATAAATTTCTTTTATTAAATTCTCTTGGATTTATTTACAGTCGCGTACATCCCTTGTTTCCAGTTCGGATGGTGGCATTTTGGCTGAAGGCGAAACTTCAAGCGAAACATCCCGTGGCAGCGAAAACAGTCCACCATGTGATTTAGGACTTGTAGAGCGTTTATTATTGACACATCCGGTATGGTTTCTACCCGGCATACAACGTTCTGGTGCAGTGCATTTTTTGCAAGGCAAAGAGGAAGGGGTAAGTTCAAAGTGTTATTGTAAAAATTTTTAATTAACAAAATACTTTGTTCGAGTCAACACAAACCGTTAAAAGGACAAAAGTAGCTTTCTAAAATTCGTTTGATGTTATATTTGATTTTATACAAGACAATATATAACAACACAACCTGAAAATTCATTACCTAATATAAATTTAAGGGCCTTAACTTTGTTTTACTCTATGACTTTGTCACTCAAATACATCAAAGAACTGACTTTTGTGTTCTAGCACTTTTAAAAATCAAATGGCAATTTGATGAAATTTAATATTTGCAGAAAAAAATTTTCATTTTAAATAATTTAAAATTGAAAACATACGTAAAGTAAAATAAATTTACAATTTGCGGCTCACCGAAAATTGTATTTCGATCTTAATTGTTGTATAAAAACAAATTCGTACATTAATTAACATAAAATTATGTACACTCATACATATGATGTACCACATGTAACAATCACTTACAGGATTAAATTGCATTGACAGTGACGTAGTTAAAAACTTTTATTTTGAAACATTCTTTATTAAAATCGTTGTAGACGATGGAATTTAATAATAATTAAAATTTCCAAATGCAAAATGCTAACGCACTGTTCCAACTGTTATTAACATTATTAACATACGAGTATAAAACTTCGCTGTTAATAACATAAATGTACGTATACATTGTGACCGAAAAGTTTTCGGAAATTCTCATTTAAAATTCGCGCGCTGTATATTTTTCGATATTTTAAGTTATTGTAGTTTGGCAGCACTGTCCTTAATTACTATGCCAAAAATGAGCGCGATCTGTCAGACAGTTCGTTTACGGCAGCTTGTTGAAACAGTTCACTCAGTAGTGCGTTGCGAAAAAAAACAATGGAAAAAAATATTGATCAAAGAGTTTGCATCAAATTTTGTGTTTCGAACGAATTTTCGTGTGCAGAATCGTTGCGAATGCTACAAAAGGCTTATGGGGAATCAGTTTTATCGAAAACTCAAGTTTATGAGTGGTACAAAGCCTTTCAGGACTGTCGTACGACCGTCGAAGACATGCCGCGTTCTGGACGACCTTCGACCTCTACCACCGACGAAAACATTGAAAAGGCAAAGGAAATCGTGTTCAAAAATCCTCATGTGAGTGTTAGAGAGATAGCACGAGAGCTAGGCATCGGTCGTGAGATGGCTCGTTTGATTTTGGTGGACAATTTGTGTATGCGACGTGTCAACGCTCGGCTTTTTCCGATTCACCTCAATTTGTTCCAAAAACACCATCGTGGACAGGTCTCGTTAGACATGCTTGATCGTGCCAATTCCGATCCAACTTTCATGGAACGCATCATAACGGGTGACGAGACATGGGTCTACGAGTACGACATGCAAACAAGCCAACAATCATCGGAATGGAGAGGAAAAGACGAGCCGAAACCGAAAAAACCACGCCAAAGTCGCTCGAAAATCAAGGCAATGCTGATTGTTTTCTTCGATATTCGTGGTGTGGTGCATCATGAATTCGTCCCTGAAGGACAAACAGTCAATAAAGCCTATTATTTGACTGTTTTAAGACGTTTGCGTGAAAATATCCGCCGTAAACGGCCTCAATTGTGGAAGGATAATTCATGGATTTTTCATGACGATAATGCTCCCTCGCACCGAGCCAACATTATCAACGATTTTAAGGCCAAACATTCAATAAATACCATCGAACAGCCCCCGTATTCACCTGATCTTGCACCGTGTGACTTTTTCCTGTTTCCCAAACTCAAATTACCACTCAGAGGAACGCGTTTTGAATCCATAGAAGACGTAAAACAGAATTCGCAGAGGAAACTCAAAGCCATACCGGAAAGCGCCTATAAAAAATGTTTTGATGATTGGAAGAAACGTTGGCATTTGTGTATCGCTTCTAATGGAGCATATTTTGAAGGAGATAAAATAAATATTGATGAAGATTAAGAATTTTGCGTTTTATTTAAAATTTCCGGAAACTTTTCGGTCACAATGTATTTTAATCCTTATTAATTTCATTTATTTTTTATACAAAATTGTATCTTTAGTATCCCACTTACAACGCCACTGCTTGACAATTTTCATTCTATGAATACAAAATTTAAATATTTAAATATTTTTACAGATCTGTAGCATGTGGCGTGAATTTCATATTAATTAAAATTGCAAATTGATAAAAAAAAATACTATACTGTGAAGGAACAAAGCCTTCCGTTAAATTATTTTTTATTCCCAGTGTTGTTTGTTTGTTTTTTGTTTTATCAGACAGGATATTCCTTTAATTCATTTGTAAAAATTACATTTTAAAATGAATAAATTTATATTTAATGAACGGAAGTTTAAAGTTTACACTCGGAAATAATTAATAAAAAGGACTAAATGTTACGTTTAATGATTGGCTTTAAATTTAAATTATTTTTGTATACAAAAAAATTACTAATCATTATAAGTAAATAATTATTTAGTACACGAAAATATAACTGTAATACGTAACGACTATTGTATATTGTACAACTATAATATATGACACGAACTGCAAACATTTTTTATTAAAATTATTAATATAATTAATTTGTTTTACATTAAATATTGGGAATATCGAATTCTGCGTCAAAATGCATTTCTAATAATTTTTTATTAAAAAAGAATTTTATTCTCAGTTGTTAAATCCAAATGCTTACTGAAAATATTTTAAATATTTTTCATATATATTCAATAAATATTGATACAAGTTATTATAACCCATAGCATAAATGATGTTACTTTAGGAAAATGGCGCAGAAGTTAGTGCCTTTTCGTAAACCTATAAATTTGCTGCAAACCTTTTCATTTTCTACCAATATTCTAAGTGGAATTTGTCCATATATTTATTTTTGTGTCAATATTTGGTGTGTATTTCAATATAATTATAGTATATAATCAAAATTTTCTAAAAATAAAATTCTCTTTAACTTTAACTGTATACCGATTAATACTGAATATATACTAAGTCTTCCACACATCTTAATCTTTATTTTAGAAACATCAAATATTAATTATATGCTATGGCATAGATCAATACTTAAGGTAATTCACAAAAATGGTGATAGATATTTCAACTTAAATAAATTTGAATTAAAGAAGAAACTAAAAAAGAAACTACTTTTTGTCGCAGTATAACATTTTTATCACACTTATTACACTTTATATTTCAATATATTATTATTTAATAGTACGTTTCCACTGGCGTCGTTAGTTCAATTAAATTACTTAAGATTCCTTGAATTACTTGAAATATATTTCTTTTATGTTACATATGTTACTTATATGTATGTTACTTCTAATATGGATCCACTGGTTTCGTTAGACCATGGACAGTTAGGTCCATTGAGAATGCTTGAAGAACTTAAATCTCAAGTAAGTTAAGTATTCTAACAAAACCAGTTGAAACATACCCTAACACATTTATTCCAATATTATATAAATTTATGAATCCAATTAACTATTCTAACAAAACCAGTTGAAACATACCCTAACACATTTATTCCAATATTATATAAATTTATGAATCCAATTTTTGTAGTGATATTTAAAGTGCTACGCTACTCTAAAGAGTGTAGTACCTATATTTACAATAGAATTTTATAAAAGAGGTAAATCTAACGAAACTGAGTATTAGTTAGTATATAATACTTACAAAAATAATAAAGTCACCTTCGATATGTGTCTCCTTTTAAAATTGAATTCATATAATTACAAAATAAACCTCATCTAAAATACGTAGATTAAAATAATCAAAATTCAAAATACCAGCTAACAGCACCTAAAAGCGCAAGGAAACATGTGAAAACAACTTGTTAACTACATCATAAATAGCTGATAGGTGCAATAATTCATGATTTAATTGACTGATTTTAACAATTATTTTTTGGGTTTGTAAGTAGGTACATTGTCTTGATTGAAAATGAGTTCCGTTATTTCTAAACCAAGTCTTTTCATCCAAATTATTCAACTAAAATAACTAAGCAAACTAAACTAACCTCATTATTGTTAAAGTGTACGATTATAGTCCGACTACAACCATCGTCCGCATTCTGTAATTAAGTACTATCGATATATTCATGAAAATTTTGTTTTATCTGTAGAAAAGAGGAATAATTGAAAAATATTAAAATAAAAGTTTATGCTCAATTATGATAAAAATTTTCACAAATCGCATTACTAATTGCTACGCTCATTAGTATTCAGAAATGTGTATGAAACCACAAAATCACAATGAAATTAAAACCGTAAATGTACTAAATACGTTACTGAAATGTACAAGTATTCAAACAGAAATGGTTAACTCAGTCCACAATATGGGCAATACGGGCAATACGGGTAATACGAGTATCAAAATAAATCAGAACGCGGCAGTTTGACTATGAATTTGCACACAATTTGCTAAAATATTTACATAAATTTTTTACACAAATTACAATCAATTAACAATGAAAGAAAACAATAGCACAGCAATCGGGCCCGAACGACAAACGTATGAACACACGAACACACCAACACACTTACATATTTCCAACCATACAATAAACCCGACAGCAAACAAATATGCAAAGCTGCAGATATGCGTCATTTGTGGTATGTGAGTTTTGGCATTTGTCTCTGCCGCATAAAAGCAATAAGCGTTACTGTAACGTTGAGTGTGTGTGTGTGTGTATGTATAGTATGAGTAGTACGGCTTGCAGACGCTTGATAACAGTTTTTTTTCTGCTTGCTACGCTTTTATTTTACTTCTGACCAAAAGTACTGAATTCATTCATTAATGTGAAGCGACCATTTCCGAACGCAATGCCGCAATGGCTTTCCATAAAGAATGGCGAGCAAAGCTCAGCTGAATGCTGTGGCCATGTGTGTGTTTTTGCAATTTATCTGCTTGCCAAGCATTTACCTAGGATATCAACGCTTCTGCATACGAATTGCTGCCTTTGAATTGAACTTCTTGTACATTTTCATTTTACTTTTTGTTTTATTTTTTTTTTCTTTTTTGCATATTTTAGTGAAAAATTGCAAATGAAGGGAAATTCGCTTTTGTTGCAAAATTTTGCCTGCATTTCCCTTAATCATCTCCGTTTTTATTTACAGTTTCACCAGAGCCATTCATGCTGAGCTACATTAATTGTCGTTGTGGCAACTCTGATTGTGACTTTTGTTCTAAAAGAAATTTATCTTATTTTTCTCATATACTCATATACGTTGTATTCATATATTAACGTACAAAATATTTCAGAAATGCTACAACAATAGTCATTACATGACATGAGATGTAATGTTTTCGATGATATTAAATATCTTGTTCGACGTGTTTTGTAATTAATAAAAAATAAATATAAGGTTAAATTGATTGAAATGTGGTTTTGCTAACCGATTTATTATAAAGTCTGATATTAATAGTTGATATAAAATTTATAAAAATAATTTTGTGAACAGAAGTTATAATTCAACGTCATAGTGACTATTATATTTGGTTAAGGTGCTTTGGTAAAAGTGCGCTGACTCTGAAATTCAAATTTGGCAGGACACGAGTTCGATTCCTGGTATTTGAAGTCTAAAAAAAATTATTTACGAATAATTATATACAAGAATTATTTCCAACACCACTGATGATGGGAATTTGGCAATACTAGAAACAGTTGTATGGTCAGCAAAAAATTCAATTGATTAAAATAATATGAAATAAATTTTTGTTGTTGTAGTTCACTGCTGTTCGAGAAAACTCTATTAAAAATAATTTTTAAATTGTTTTTCAAATGTGCATTAATTTAATAAAGCAAGTTTTACAAAAATCTGAAGCTCCTGTTTTTTTTAGTGTAAATATCTTTTACCTCATTTCTTACAATGATTGATATAAAAAATTTTCAGTTCAAAGTATTGAAGTGACTTTAGTTTATTCGAATTGAATAACTTAGACAGGAACACCTTAAATTTTCAGTGATTTTTAGTCTTTTTGATTCTCTATTTCATCTTATTTTTGTTTTATTTTATTCAAATATCTAAAATGCCCCTTTCAGAGCACCATTGCAATACGCAAAGTTTTTCAATCCATGTTTAAATCAAGTCAAATTTTGCAGTTACATTTTACAGTTGCCGTTTACAATTGCATTTTGCAAAGTCATTTTAAGATAACATAGCTTTGTTGTAGATTTTTACACACTTATCGCAAAACATTGCATTTTATAGTTGCACTATAGTTGCACTTTCGCTAAACAATGTTTAACACAAAAAAAATTTTAAAATTCAAACAACTTCAATGATATTTAAATTCTAAAATTTTTGTATTTCTGTAGTATCTCGGTTTCTATATCAATTAAAAGTATTAAGGGTACATCATAGATACAAGATTTTTTGTACAAAAAATGCTTGTCAGATGCTCTGATATCTCTGTCAGATATCTGTTATTGAGCGATTGAGATATGAGAATTGAGAATTAAGATATGATCCAAACCCATAAGAACATAATAACCCATTACATTTCGATTTCAAAAATATATTGAAGAAGATAACTGATATTAATAGATTTAAGATAGGATCCAAGATAATAAACCGAAACTACACATTAAATATCAAGTTAAACCATATTTAGGAGAACATATTAAGAAATTTGAGGTATGATCTAAAACAATGAAAACATAATTACAAACTAAATATCGAATGATATATTATTTAAAAGAATATCTGTTGTTAATAGATCTGAGATATGATCCAAGCCCATTGACATCATATCTTCTCTCTTCATTCTGATTTTTGAAGGTTCATAACAATTAAAACTATTTTCGACACTCAAAAAACCAACTTATTTTTCTTAGCTTGCATACATGTTTTTTTAATCATGTAGAGTGACTACACATATTCCATCATAATTTGGAAAACCCCATACATTTAATTTTCAATCAAAAATATTTGTAAATTCGTGATTATAATGAATACATTTTAAATATCATTAATTAATCGATTTTTTCGGTTTGTTCCACAAATATTCCAAAATATTTTGGTTAATAAATTGCAGACGGAAATCAAATCTGACTAAATATTCGCAATCAACATAATACATGTAGTATATAGTGAATCTAAATACAACGAGGACCATTTAAACTATCGTTATATTAGGAAGTACTAAAATGGCTGATACGATGCGATACTGATACGTTTTGAATATTTTTTTGTCTCTCGTGTTGTTTATGGAAGTATCTAGCTTATAGTCAAAATCTATATTTGAATATTTAATTGGCTGAATGTTAGAAGAAATATCTACTAAAAAAATACTATCTGCACAAGTGTAAAAAACCTTCTGCTCTTCTCATTCGATCTCTATTTTTATAAATTACTTTGAGCGTGTCTCGTTTTCAAAATTCATTTTGTTTATTAAATTATAATAATTCCTTTAATATTTTTATTGTTTTATTCTAGAGATCTCTACCACTCATGACACCCTAAAATGAACATTTAATTAAAATTACATTAAATGAAAATCAATCACAACTGTTCAATGCTTTCGGTGTTGTAGTTAAGCTCTAAGGAATGAACACTTAAATAGTCCATATAAACTATTTACCATTTTTCCTTTGCACCCTCATGATAACAAAATCTTTGACATTCAAACAATTAACTTTTACAGTCATTATATACATATATAGCAATGCTGCAGAGAATATACCCCAACAAAGTAGGGGAGCACTTTTTTCCATACTGGTGCGATAATTACAGCAACATTTATATTTTAATTTATTTTTCAGTCAAGTGCAGCAATTGATATCAATCAAAGTGCAACATGTGTGTTGATGCCTCACATCAGTACGTATCTCTGTGCATTACAAAAGTTTAGTATTGCTTTCTATGGGGGAAAACTTTAGTAATACGCTCAACATATCTTTTTTCAACAGCTTATTTACAAAAATAAAAAAAAAATTGAAATAAACTTCAAAATGTAAAGTACATGAGACGAGGTTAAAGACCAGGTCAGTGGCTAATGTAAGTATCGCAAACAGTAATTAACAGCAGCTGTTAACAGCTTCGGTCATTATTAGTTCCATTAAAGCACCTGTGGTTTATGAATGCATATATTGTTACCTACTCTTGATTGGTGAAGTACTTTGTTTTGTATTTTTAATAGAGAAAGAAAATTAATTTTCAGCAAAAAATTTTTATTTTAAAATTTAAAATAATTTTAATGCTTTTTAATATAAAATTCATTCTCCGTTTTCAACAACCCACAAACATGATTCGTTGGTAAAACATTCCAAACTATTGTAAATTGTTTAAGAGCCCAAAAAACGGATTTCAACGTTTTTTAATTTTCCCTCTTCAGTCCATGAAAACCAACCGAACAACGGGAAGAAAGTAAAAACAAAAGTTTATACTGAGAAATCCTCTTAGAGGGACTTAACTAAATGTAAAGAAAGCAGTTTCAATTCAAAAATCATTTCATGCAATGCCACGAAACCGTATGCGGTCGAGTTAGGGTCACTTGGGAGATTAAAGAGATTTCAATTTTCCACTACTCATCCTTCCTTCCAGCTTTTCTGCTACGTTTCTTCGCAGTAAAGTGAAATGAAATGAAATCATGGCAATAACAGCAAATATGCAACAGCGCACCGTGTTGGTATCTTTAAATAAAAAATGATATGAACAAATAGTGTAAAGTACAAGAGAAGACAGACAGACAGTCAGAGAGACGTGAATACAGACAAGATAACAGGATAACAATTTAAAAAACCAACATTTTTAATATACAACAGCCAATGATGCCAATTTAAAATACAAATATTAAGTGTCCCGTTGCGTATTATTGCACTTGCTTATGAGCCATATTTCGAGGAGTTTCCCTTTTATTAAAACTCATATTACCAATTTAAATAAAATATGAGATTTTTATTATCGTACAATAACTTGAACCAACAGCTAAATATGAAGTTAATAGCTTCCATTGGGAGAAATATGAGTTTCGAAATAGAATAGCTTTAAAAAATTTATTTTGTTGAAAATATAAATATTTTAATAAGTTTTTTAAATAAGAAAAAGAGAATAATGAAAAGTAGAAGTTAATAGATACTTCACTTGGGATATTAAACATAACAGAAAAATATTAAAAAATATCTAAGAGAACTTCAACGCTTTAAAAATAAATAAATAAGATGTTATATAGAATGTTATATAGCTTGTTATTTCCATTGTTGTATTCTGTACTACAGCTTGTGCTTATTGAGCTATACAAGACTGTATATTAATGTAGTCCGATAGATCATTATGACTTGATCCAAATTCAAATTTTAACATTGAGAGCAAACAAAAAAATTCAATTAAACTATTTGTCACTGTAACATTCTGAGTTTATTAAAAACATTATTACTAATGCCACTGGGGTACTGGTACGTTAGGTTAGGTTGGAGTGGCGGCCTTGTGTACCAAGACAGCCCACTTGAGCTTAAATATTGTCCCATTGTGGTACCACAGGAATAGCGTTGGGATATTGGTAAGTCTGGGTAACTTTCACTTTTAGCGTAATATTAATTTTCGATTAGTGAATCTCAAATTAAATGTATAACATTCAAGATTAATTTATAACACTTTAGATTTTTTACCAGTGTAACAAGATTACCCTTAAATTAACAGCTGTTTTATATAACTTGACAAGTAAAATGTTATTTGATTCATATGTATTTTTGAAAAATATAAATCCCTACTAACACTACTTCAGAAATGTTTGTTTACTCTAAAAAAGTTCAATTAGTTAACAAAATTTGATAAATTTATAGTAAATCTAAACAGAATCCAGATTTACCAATCAAAAACGCCATAACTAATGTATGACAGACTTTGTTCTTTGTAGTAGTAAAAAATAGCACCTTTTAATTTTACTACTATTTTAATTTTACTACTACTATTTTCCACTTTCCCCAGTGGGGTGCTATAGGGCCTCAACAATTTCTGTAAATCTATTTGATGCTTCTCTGTAGCTGTCGTTCCATGGAAACCGTGCTTTAGCTAGCTCATTTTTGAACGTTCTTCCCCATATTTTCGTTGGCATACCAGGTCTTCTGCTACCTTGTGGATTCCATGCCCATGTTTGCCTCGCTATGTAATCTTTCGGATATGTAAACGTATGGCCTATCCACTTTCACTTTCTCATTTTTATCTCATTTTGTGTTGCTTTTTGAGTCGTTTGGTTTAGCAGGCATTCATTTGATATTTGATCTGGCATTTGTTGAGAAACACTTGCACCTTTTTTTCGATATGTCTGGAATGTTACCATGTTTCACAGCCTTTTAAGTTTAAATACAATCAAAAAATATTATGGTATCAATAGTACTTATAGTATGAAGTTGACTATTGTGAGTTAACTGTCTGCATAACAACCCTAACTAAAAAGAGCGTAAAATTGATGGACTATGAGATATGACTGCATACAATGACTCCATGTTTGCGTAGATGGAGTGAATGGGTTTACAACAGTATTGATATGAACTCAATTTAATGGAAAAATTCATAATCAGTGTAATATATTCAATATATAACTTATTAATGTTGTAAATAATATAGATGATTTGTTTAATTTAATTATAAATTTTTTAGCATTTTATTACTAGTTTTCATAAATTGATACATATTATATATATCAGAACTTGACATTCCTAAATTTAAAGCTAAAGTCGTGTAAAACCAAAAAGAAGCTTTCATTTATTAAAACTTTTGTCTGTTTTATAATATTAACATGCCATGAATAAATGCATAAGAGCTTATAATATACAACATATGTAAATATGAATAAAGGATACGAAGAGTTTCAACCTACTTTTTTATGTAACCCTATACTTTTTCTAATAAAAATAATTAAGTATATCTGTAAATATTTTATCAAACAAAACTTATATTGTATTAGACCCATTTTAAAGCGGCTTTTAAGAAAATTTGCATAAACCTACATTTATTCAGGATTTCATTGCTTTCAATAAAAATTTTTATAGGGTCTCATGTGAAAATAATACTAAAACCTCCTGTTGCCTTAACTCTTTACTACTTTTGCATATTTTTCTCGTCCTTATTGCTTTCACTCACCAAATCGACTTATGTCAACACTGTGACATGTCTCCAAATAGCATTGAAATTTGTTTTGTTTTTACGTAAAGCTATTTTGATTCTTCACCGATATCGTCAATAATGTTAACATGCGTTTTACTTAGTAACCCGCCTGCTCCTGTCAATAAATGTCAATTTTATTTGCGCTTTTTTTTTCGCTGCCACTTCAACGTGGTTACGCGTTGTCAAGTTACCACACTTGTCGTCAATTTGGTTTAGGATTTTATGTACACGTCGAATATGAACCCGACATTTTTACGACTTGATGTCCATTAGTAAAATTGAAAGCTTTCAATTATGATTTTTCATAAATATTTCATTAGCAAAATATTTTCACCACAAAAGTGACACTTACTCAAGCACCAAACGAGGGTGTCACCAAATTACCAACACTCTACTCGAATACAGAAAAGTCACTCATACCACCCGAAGCAGCTTTAATGAAACCCTGTACGGCATTTGCACGTAAATTGTTTATGGATTTGGAACAAACAACATAAAACGTCAGGAAACGGCATGTGTACGAGGCTTATCAGCATCAGGTTTGGTTAGATATTTTTTGCTCTTGTCCCGTTGTTGGGTTTAATGTTTCTGCCTGCAATTGTTGTTTTTGTGTTGTGTTGTGTTGTGTTGATGTTGCTGATAGATATGATATTACCACCGCTGACAATGACGTTGTGGCCAATATTGCTGCTGATGATGAGTTGGTTATAAATATTAACCGATACCGTCTGGGCCTATGTCTGCTACAATTGTCTAGTCTGCCTCAGTCCGTTCTTGTCTGTTTGCTGTTTTTGATGACTTTTAGCTGCAGGTTTTTTTTTCATATAAATATTTTTTTAACTATTTTTATATATCTTTTTTGGATTATTTTTTTCTATTTGGTAGAAAACATTGGTCAGATACTGCCTTTTTTGCGGTTTTTGTTTGTTCAAATATTGACCACATTTTTCAATCTATGCTGGAAATTGCTGCAAATGATGATATTTTGTTTTTTGAGGTTGGCATTCAGAATGAATATTAAAATTATTTAATCGTTTGGAAATATTAAAATTTTTACAAATGATTTTTTGACAATTTCCTTCTTTTAATAGCTTTGATGTTGTCAATGATGATGACTTTTTGACTTTAGAGTATTAACAACATTTAAAAAAAAATTATTTTTATATAAAAAAAATATATTTTAATGCAGAGATTATTAAAATTATACATAAAAATATTAAAATCTATTGAATAAAAAATAGATTTGCCAAAAAAAATATTGCATTAGTACCATTTTAAAATATCTATATTTCAATAATAGATAGATTTGTAGAAAAAATTGTATCTCAAAACAATAGAGTTGCAAGTTTGTGATTTAATAAAAATGTATATATACCACTTTAATTGCACAGTCTTCAGATTTAAGAGATAAAAATGTAATAGAATAATTTTAAGACCAATTCCGTAAGTTAGTAAGACTTTATTACCTTACATTTTAATACCATAATCCACAGAAATGGGAGATAAAATTGTAATATACAGGAGTGTACAAATATTCAACAGTAATATTTTAGACATTTCTATAATAAGGTAAACCAAAGTGAAAAAAAGCAAAGGAAAATTTTCACAAAATAAGGTTAATAGTTTTTCTAACCCAAAAAAACAGCTTCAGTTTCAATAGTAAGATATTTCCAAAAGTAATAAGATATTTCCGTCATAATCGTATACTCACTCAGTGACAGAAGTCTAGTATAGTTTTATAACTTTTATTATTTACCTAATTTTTATAGTGGAGATATGCTCGAATCTTACAGGACACTAGTGTTACAGAATCAAATCTTTAAGTGACATCACTCGCTTATATTTTCATATCATGTACTATACTAACAGAGTCGGGAATGACAAAGTTTACTCAGAGCAGACTGAGCTGAAATCGAAAGTTCTTCCAGAGTATTTTATTTCTAGAGTGATTTAACACTGACTGCCCCATTACTAATAAAAATTCCAAATAAATTTAAAAAAGTGATGCTTTCAAATTTTCAAAGTGAGTACTACATTTGCTGCTAGTTGACCAAAAACCACAAAGTATCGATAATTCTAAGAGCTGTTTGGAGGTGTTAAAGCGAGATTAAAAAGACGTTTTGCATCAGCATGTAACAATAGACGCAACTTGGACCCACCACTTTACTCTTGAGGCGAATCGACAACTGACTGACTGGAGAGCAACCGATGATCCTCGTCCAAAGCGGCCAAAAACGAATAAGTCAACAGAAAACTGCTAAGGTTATTGC
Organism: Teleopsis dalmanni; assembly: GCF_002237135.1. Lineage (NCBI taxonomy): Eukaryota > Metazoa > Arthropoda > Insecta > Diptera > Diopsidae > Teleopsis > Teleopsis dalmanni. Next base: position 171,688,919 of record NC_051846.1, read on the forward strand.
ATTCGTATTTTAGGATGAGCGTGGAATGTTATTGTTTATCGACTACCTTTGAAAACGGACTGACCATCAGAAGCGATCCCTACATGGCTCAATTGGTGCATTTGAAGGAGGAAATCATGAAATAACAACCCCATATGACGAAAATTAATACCTATTTCCCCAGGTCAATATACCATTGCAAAACTCATTCGTTATCATGACCAAATTGCACGAATTACACCGCGAATAGCTTTTCACCGACCAGATGTGATCACTACTTCTTCGCAGATCTCAAAAAAAAATGCTCCACGTAAATAGATATAGCTTTGATTAAAAATCGGAAAACTGAGGAATCTGAGGTAGATTTAAAGGTCAAAAAGGGATCATACTATAAGATAGATATCGAAATGTTAAAGAAGAGTTGGAACAATTGTATTACTTTTAAAGAAGAATAAGTTGATATATAAAGCCGAATTTTGGAAAAAAGTTGTTCGGTTATTTTGCGCACTTATCACCTATGATAACTGAGGCTGTTTTTCAAAACTTAACATATATTTATGTGAAATATTGTAAAAAAAAATAAAACACTGGGAAAGTATTTCCTGATGATATCGTATCCTTATGTTTTAAGTCAAAAAAATTATTCAGTTGACACAAATATTACCACACACGTTGTTTGAGCACTATATATCCATACCAATTACTCTACTCTAATCCAAATAACATTTACTGCAATAATAAGTTGAAGTAAACTCTTAATCTAAGTGAAAGTGTATAACACATTTTTGCTCTTTAGTATTCATAACAATTTCATCCAATACCCAATAACTTAAATCAATTTTTACATCTTTAGTTTGCGATAAAACTAAAAAAAAAATCAAACCTAATATTGGAAAACTATATGTTAAAAAGCGATAACATGGAGCAATATGTGGTAACATAATCCTCTATTCATTGCAACGTCAATACTTTTCTAAGTGAATAAAAAAATAATAATATGAAAGTATCGCATGGTGAATGCAGTAAACTTTTCAGACTGCCCACATGCAGCACAGACTCAAGCGCCAACAAAAGTTGCATGAACCCGAAATGGCATTTCGCATATCATCAAATACTGCAGATCCACAGCAGAGTGGATTGGCGTAGTGGCAGTATGCGGCAACTTTCGATGCAATTTTCATTGAAAGACTCAGTGAACTGCACTAAAATGCATTGAAATTGTGAGCTTTTTAGATACGTCAGTAGTGTGGAGTATGAGTGCTTCCTTACTATTTTCATTTTATATTGTTTTTATTTTTATTGTGAGGAAAATGGAGCAAAAGGTTCATTAGACTTTTGACAACAAAAAGAGGTAAAAGTAGCAAAAATGCAAAAATGCATTTACCAATTGTTGGGCGTGGGTAAATGACTTGGCAAACGGATCTAACAAATTGTGGCGGAAAAGGAGTTCACATTTAGTTTATGTTAAAAACAATAGAAAAATAAAAGGAAAAATCCAAATAAAATCATATAAAAATTCATATGCACTAAAAGCATTTCATACATAGAACTCAGTTTAGAAATGTTCTAAATGTTGAAATTTGTTCTAATTCACTGCGTTTTCATATGAAATTTATGCTTAATACTCGTATATATGACAAGCACTATAATATCGTTTTTATATTGAAATTCTCTAAAAAATTTTTATAAAGCTGCTATTATTATAATAATATAACTATCAGTTTGTAATATATCTATAAATTTATGTATGAATCACTAAAGTACTTGTCCATATATGGATGTGTGTATGTTTCTACTTTCTCGTTAATGGAAAAATTTTATTTATTTGTGTTTATCTGCAAAAAATGTTTAATGAAAACAAATTCATTCTCTGGTGAAACATAAATAATTACAGCCATGCATGCGTGATTAGCTGCACTAATGAAGACTGACAATGTGGCCGCACATTCATTTGTTGCAACAGATTAAATGCTCATTCCATAGATATTTATGTGGAACTAACCGTTGTGTAATATTCTGGCTCATGTTTAGAAAATGTGGTTTTTCTATGAGTTTAGATTGAGCATTGCATATAAAACTAAAACAGTCTGTTGATTGCCTTTGCCATTGTTAATTACTCATCTCTTGTATGGGTTTTGGATACTTCAAAAAGGGCGCTTAAAACCACAGCCAATTATTTTAATTTTTTTTCAACTACCGGTTTTTTTTAAATCATAAAAAACGCAATTCATTATGAAACTAGCATTAAAAAAATTTAATATAAAATGAAAAAATAAATAAAATTTCCTATGAAAGTTTCATGATCCTTTGAATGAATTACTCACCATCAGATTATTTTTCATATTAAAATATTATTTATTTATTTTTTAAAATCATTTTTTATATTAATAAGTTGAGGAAATAAATTCATTTTTTTTAGATATAGATTTAATTAAACTTAGCTGAAAGTAAGTCCTAGGAGTAGTTCACCAAGGTATTGCGATCTGATCGACCTCAGTTCTACATCCATAAATTGATTCGGTGTTCCTGTTTTTATTACTTACTTCACAAATTTAAGAATCTTCTGTCCTATATCAAAAAATATTCGCACAAAACTAATATATTACACAAGTGTGTAATATTAGTTTATGATGGGTTCTATATAAGTCTTGAGAGACTAATAGACATAACTTATTTAGTACATTTGCTGAAATACTATTTCCTAATGATGAGTATTCAATAAGCTTAGTTAAATATATGTTCTGAATATTTATATTGAACAGTACTGTAATATAAAACAGCTGTATTGTATAAAAAACTATATTATTCAGTTTAGAAACTATTGTTAAATCTAGCATTATAGAGTTATTACAAAATGTCAATTGCCAACATATATCTTTCACATTTTTTCATAAATTAATGTGATAGTCTTCTGCGGATTGTATTGGATTAACAAAACCACCGACTTAAATACAATTTGTCTTTCTTTAACCATAAGTAATACTGTACGATATTAAGTTAATATGATACATCACGTTAATCTAACTGGCAAATTTATTAGTTCTAAAAGTGCTTAGAGCCCTATTTTTGTGAGACAGAACCACCAAACATTTGTCAAAAGAATTTGTGGTATTTTTAGAATAAGCCATAGTGGGATTTGAATTCATATTCTATATCCCGTAATTCTGTTACGATTCTATATTAAATCTATATGGTGTTTAACAATCTCACAGACATTATCTGCGATGTTTACAGTTCAACATTTTAAAAGTGACAATGTATAAGCTTGTTGATATCAGAGATATATGAAATGATATTAATTCTATATAAAGAATTGGGTATGAAAAAATTATTAACAAAATGGATAGCAGTATGTGTCCATTGTGAAACGTAAGGACAATAGAAGCACAAAAGAAACCATATGTTTAAAGATTTGTGTGAACCTTTTTATAGATTAAAAAATGGTAAAAAATGTTGCTAATAGAAAATGAGCAACGCTTGAACGATTAAAAAAACTTGTCATTGGATTGAATCAGATAGCAAAAATTGATGGAGGAAGCACTGCTTAATCCAGGACTGTTATACTAGGTTAAGAAGAAGATTAGAAAATAAGCTTAGAACAAATATGATATTTAAATGATATTTATATATACTTTAATGTGATCGGACAGAATTTTTATAAAAACTACGTACACGATTCATATATAGTAAAACTCCACTCAATACAAAAAGTTAAAACAATGAGCTTCAAACAGCTTCTAAGAAAGTAAAACCTTGAAGTTTTTCGGCTAACTGTTAACTACAATTTTATATATATTTCAAATCGTCGTAAAATTTGGCTGAGATAAAAATGCATTCTTTTTCTCCTTCTTTTCTTCAAATAATCAGAGAAACTCTCACATTTAAGCACGAACCTTCAGCAATTCAAATATTGCCAGCAATTTCATTTCAGCAACAAATAAATTAAATAAATAATCTCAATTATAATTTTAAATTCATTTTTAAAATAAAATTATGAATTAAAATAAAATTCTTGAACTGCTCAAAGCAATTTTATACTTCAACTTTTGCATGGTAGTTCAAAAATATTTATAAATTTAAAATAATTGTCTGCATCTATAAAACTAACCATTGAGTGTATAATAAAATTTGAAAACTTTTCTTGGATGCCAAAAGCACTTTAAAAGTCAACAATATTTTTTGAGCTACAATTTGAATGCAGAACTCAAAATATCCTTATATGCACTTCAAGGATTGTGCCTTGAAGTAAAGTTCAGTGATATGTGCATGAATAATTTACACATTTAAATAAAATACACTGAAATTTGGTTTCATAGTTTGAAAAGCACATCTTCGTATTCAAGTAGATTAATATAAATATATTTTGCAGAAAATCTGTTCAAAAAAAATTATTTTTACAAATGGGGAAATATTCAAATTTTTGCAGAAATCTCATCAAATCTATTTAAGTATGCATTACACGATATACAAGAGCCGAATTTAAATGAGCAAACGACATAAACGAGCCGGCACATGCTCGAACTTTCCCACATGTCCTAGTATTTATGTAATATTTGCATGCCGCTAGTTGCACTACATCGTCTATATCCTTTAAGTGGGTTGAAAAGGATATGTGCAAAAAAAATTTATGAAACAGCGTGTGAACGAGCATGTTGACTTGAACGTCATAATTCTGCGACATGCAAAGTGTTTGTAGACTTAAATTAATAAAACTTTAAGAGATTCAGGAAAAGATTTTCAAATAACAAAAGTTAAAGAGCAAATAAGAAATTATGAAAAAATATATAAAAATTTTTATAATGACACGCTTTCGTATAAAAAAAGTGATGAGAAAAATGTTGCATTGGAATTTGTTAAATAAAATTTGGGTTAATGGACGCTAGGTTCACCTTAGTTAATTTGTAATATATTTTCCATATTTTGCCTTAAATGCGAATAGATTTCTTTGCTTAGTGATCATCATCTTTAGACCTCAATATTACTTGAGGTCTATTATATTACTCAATATTCAAAAATATATGATTTTAACAGTATTAACTATAGTTCATTTAAACAAATCCTTAAGAGTTACTTCAATTCTCATCTTCCATCAACTTTAAGAAAATGAACTTAATAAAATTTCCTAAAAGTATGCAACATATTCTACTAGTCGCGTTAAGATATTCTCACATTCATTTTAACAGTTCAATCATTTGGAAATTCATTTCAAATGCCACAAAATTACATTCGAATTGCCAACTTAAGGCGAAACTCACATTTAATACTTTCACTTGAATGCATTCAAAACATGCGAAGTGAATCTATAATATACATTCCAAACCAAACCATATACAAATAGTTCCACATAAGTCTCTGTACGAATATTTCTAGCGTTATTTTGATACATTATTCATTTATACCTAGGCATGCACTTGAAAGCTGTTGTGGTTTTAGGCAATTGCAACAGCAATCATAGAGATTCAGATTCATTTAGAGACTTGGTAACAGTTGCCATGCTAACGATGAAGTAACATATTGACTCGCCAGACAGTACAAACGCTCGGATGCTGTTTGTAACGGAAAGCCATTGCTTTACGCAGATACATTTCTAACAAAGTAAAAATAGGCTTAGATACAAATATGCCTGAAAGCCTGAATTTGATGAATCCTTTAACTACAGTGCAGTATATTTTGCGTACTTACTCCCTTGAAGTTTTAGTTTAACCACATTGACACAACATGGCGTTGCTTATGGGCACATCAATCATTAATGAGATGAGGAAAACTGCATTTTACTGCTTGAAAATGTTTGGAAGCTACAAGTTTGGTTACATTCGAAAATTTATAGTATAGAAAATTTTCGATTTTATTTTAAATTATTTTGTAAATAGAAATGTAAATGTTGATTTTTAGTAAACAGAAAATTATTTTTTTTGTACATAAAAATACAAAATTTTTTTGAATAGTGAATTTATTATAAGTATTTAAAATTACTATTTAATATTTTATTTTAACTAATGAATATCGCCATTAGCAATTCGAACTAAAATTTTATAGTAAATTGAGTAAATATTATCATATCTGCATATCAAATATAAAATGAAATTATGATATATAAATTGTTCATCCGATATCTGCAGAGTGAAATGCAGTGTTAAACTTTCACTGTGATTGCCAGTTTAATATTTTCATTTGGTTATCATTAAATCGAATGAGATCTGAAATCTTGAACCAAGGGATATCAGGCTTGTTAATAAGCTTGGATTATCCGGATTAGCTGAGGTGATTTTCTTTAAGTGTAACAAAAAAGATATTATAGATCGTAATGTTTTACTTCAATATTAATAAAAATACTAATTGCTTTTCCGATTCTTACTAGTTTCTTTAAAATTTATACAACTTTTTATGAATTGTATGACCCAGTCTCATCCAAAAGCTCAATTACTTTCGGCTCTCACTTTATTGTTAACGGTACTTAGTTTTTTTGAAATCCATAACCGGTGTAACTGAATAAAAATGACTTTTTAATTACACTTCTTCTAACATAACTAATTATTATTAGTATTTTATTATGCACAATAATGAACCTAAAGACCCTGTAATTTAAACGGGAAAAATCCACTTCTATTTATCTAAGTATGGTGATATTTTGACGTTGCAGCAGTGAAAGCTAACTTTACTATATTATATATTATTATATATAATAATAATACTATAACAATACTATAAGTATTATTCACTTTCGAGGCAAAAATAATTTCATAATAATTTTTAACGTTTAAATTAATAGAAAATAAAACTATATAATGCGATATGTAAAACATTTCCGAGTGATTGAATTAAATTTAATTGAGTTTCATGCTGGTCAGCTATTAAAGCTAATGCAAATATTATACTATATTATATATAGTATATTATATATAGTATTATATTATAATATAAAGCAATTCAAAACCATCAAAGTACATATATATTACTTAATGTATATATTCATATGTACATACATATTCGAAGTAAATATTTAATAAAAAAGTTTTAATGTACGTAAAAGCTATCGTTCTTGTATATAAGAAAAGGACAATTTCATACAAAGTAACATACATAGTCCATTAGATTTTAATCTTCTAACTCCATAATTCAACTGGCTTACCTTTGAATAAATAAATAAAGAGGAAATGTACATAATTACATGCCAACAAACATAAACTCATTAATCTATAAAATATGTTCAACAATAATTTCCGTTAAATTAATTATATACATACTACCATTAACTTATTTATGTACACAAACAAACATGAAGTAACGAAGTCAATATGCATAAATATGAACACGATTTCTCGTCCTCTCATCCTTTCGTAAGCAAACTTCTGCCGGCTGCCGGCATTTTAATGACAAGCCATTGCAAAGCAAAATACACATTAATTCGGTATTAATGCGCCTCAGAGGCGTTTTAACATAAATTTCAAAAATACATTCACCACATCATTTTCGGTTAAATGAACAATTCTCAACAATGGTAATGACCAACATGCTGACCATCAAAATGAAATACTCCCAGTTTGTGCATACATGAGAATTTCATACTTTTTATGGTTACTCATACGCTCTGTTGTGCTGCATTTCAAGTGAAGTTCCGTGTAAATTGTAGATTTTTGTAGCAGTCGGAAAAATTTTACAATAGATAATTTATTTTAAATTAGTTTTGTTTTTAGTTTTGTTGCTATCTTTTTGACACTTAACGTCAGTAACAAACATGTTCATGCATGCGCATTTATGAAGTCCGCAGTGAATTGGCAGTTATGACAATTTCTGTTTGTAAAGGTCCTTTGTATATGGAAAGCATAAATGCAGTGAAAGAAATATTTGATAATGAATTTAAAATTGTAATTTCATATACAATTTAGTGTGAAATTGTTTGAAAAGGAAATACAAAACATTATACGTTTTCATTTTAATATTAAGTATCATGATATGAATGATATGCATAGTTAGTTAATTAGTTGTGGTGGAGGAAGAAACGAGTCAAGTAGCTAAAAAAGCCGTTTTGAATCCACGAAAACCTCGTAATAGTGGGTAGTAGAGATAAGGTCAAACTAGAAAGCCAGAGGCATTTGTAATGGCTAGAATCTGGCTAATGCAAATGTTAGAGATATCGCCGAGTGAATTGAAGAAGGCAGCCCCTAAAAACTTAAACCTAGTTCTAGCCAGACCTGGACAAAAACACAACAAGTGTTCTGGTGTCCTTTCTTCGAAAGCTGGTAGACCGAGGCTAGCTCAATGCGGTCCTATGAACCAATGTCCTGTAAAGACAGATATTAGCCTAGAGACCTCTGATTTGCTTCTGTGTATTAAGTCAGAGGTTGCATAGTTACTATAAGAAAGTTTATTATTGTTAATTTTTCATATTAAACTTTTTGACATTTCTTAATGTATATTTAATACCGTATTCTACCTTCATTTCCATCAATTCTTCATACCTTCAATGCCAATTTTTTAAAGAATTTATTTTTTCTATTATTTTTCCTATTCTTTTATCTTTTATTATTGCTTCCCATTCTTTTATAAATGGTTATCCTGTTACAAAACTTAATCTTCCATTTTATTCTCCGCAACAATGTTTAACAAAGCTCTACTATAAAACTGCACAAATGAGCAAACGCTTGCTTTATTTACAAGAAATAAATAAAAACGTTAATAAAAAAAGTAAACGTTCGAAGAATAATTAATTTTCTAAAACAGCCTTTTCCTGGCTATTCGCCCATTTTATAGTATTTCTGTGGATAATTACTTTTTACAATACTTAGACTCTTTATTGTTCAAGAAAAATTACCTCCAAAAGATAGGGAAGAGATATGTACTTGTAGTCATCTAAAGCATATTGACTATTGTGATTTGTGTCATTTTGAGCTTAAAATTAATTTCATTATACGTAAAAGCTCATTCCGAAAATGTTGCCAATATCCATTGAACAAGTACAGCAATCTTATACCTTCGAACAATTGCAAGGGAATGAATGAGCTACTGTTGTCATTGTCTTTGGCAATGAATGAAAATTTCTTGCTCATACAGTTTTCCGGTCGTTCTCTTTTATAACACAAATTGCATTTCCGGTCAGATTTATTTTTACTAAGCATATTGTCGTCTTGTGCTTCTACTAACAAAATTTTACTGCTTACTATTCTTTTAAATAATAAAACATGTCTGCTAATATAACAAAGACAAGTAAAGCAAATACCAGCATCAAATATCGATTGAGTTAACATTCTCCTCACACTTCCGTTTTGTAAAATTCATTTTAATAAAATAAGTAATAAGGTTTTAAATTCTAAAAACTTTTTATTTAAGGAAATTTAAGTAAAGAATCATTAGAATACAGTTCAATGTAGATGAAAGGTTCTTTAAAAATGCAGTATATGTATTTCAAATATGAGAGTAAGGCAAAAATTAAACAAAACTACTCTTTAATTCTTAAAAAGTATTGTAAAAATAAAAAAAGAATTTATAATGATCACATTTATTCTTATAATTATTATTTTGATAATTTATGAAAAAAAAATAATAGGAAATGATAATTATCTATAATTATCTATTATTATAAACTCAATTAATTCAGGTTAAACAATCAAATTCTTATACTAGAATTAACTAACAAACTAACATAAAAGCGATCACATTATTTAAAATTATACTAGTACAATGATTCTTAATATTATCATCTAAAACGATAGTAAAAGAACATTCATTTTACTAAGACCATTACTCTAATAAGGAAAATAGAGCTGAAAAAAGCTTCCCCATACTGATCTGTCGAGGGAATTTCGTATAATTTCTCCTCGAGACTCAAACTGCCAATTTCTTACTTGTATAGATGGCATTGAAATTGTACACAGACAGTCGGATCAACCTGATGCTTAAAGGTTAAATTTATGGAATATTTTTGCGGCAATCAATTCTTCTTTTTAGGTCAAACCACCCACAATTTCTAATTTTGAATTTGATTTCTACTCGTTTTAAAGTAATCGTACTAAGTAGGTCATTATTCAATATTAATCTTGTTCAGAAGGTATTAAATATTTCAAGCACTTACATTAATTATAAGTTCTTCATATATTTTATATTATTAATACATTATAACCAGAACTATAAAAATTAATTGCACTCTACCAAATAGAGTTGTATTAAAATATGACATGATGTTTAAGTTATATAGTATGTCAATCGAAGTCATTCAAATAACACATAATAATATGGAATTATGCGTTTTGGATCAAAATAAAAACTATGATCGTTTTTGAAAAAAATCGGTGAGATTTTCAAGTCATAAACATTATATTAGCATTATACACAATAGCATTATAGTCTATGGAACTATTATAAAGCTATTAACATAACTCATGCTTGCATATCTTATAGAGTAACGAATTATTTACAATTCACAATTCTTATCATACATAATATAAAGATAACCTTGTGACCATCCTTCTTAAATTACTTTTGATATATGATTTAATACTAAATAGTATTGCTGCTATTGCTGCCAAAACATTAAAGTTAAAGCAAATATTTTAGACATTTTATATAGTATTTTTGTATTATTATTTATATCTTAAATCTATTAAACTCTTGCATTCTTAAAAGCTCAACAATATTTTTAACCCTTTTATCCACTCAAAAATATTTTCATTTTTCTCAAATCCAATACACATTAAATTGCTTTACACTCTAGTTGTTCCCCTTCAAAGAATTTTAATATAATCAAATAACACAATAACTGCTCTAAACATAAAATTCTTCTGGCCAACATGTCGTATACGCAACAGTTTATTATACTCGGATCTGCAGCTAAACTCACAGCACTAAAATCATTGCATACTTTTAGCCAATACAATAAAAATATATCAAAGCAAAAGCAATAAAAAACGAAATTTTATGAAATTTTCAACAACTCTATTTTGTATTTTCGTTTTTGAAACCAATTTTTTTTCTATAATTTTAAAATTGTATTAAGCTAACACTATATCAACGTTTCCTTATTATAGTTCATACATACATGCAATATATCATAGCCAGTATCCTTGCAACTTGATTACGTTACGGTAGTCTTTGAAATAGCCACCAGCAATTCTGTCTGAGCTTCAAAAATTATTGCCAATATCAACGTGAAATCAAATTCTTATATACTTACATATATATGTAAGCTCAACAACTATATAAAGTATATATAAATATACGTATGCACACACAAACTTCTTATAGTCAAACTCACTATTCAAAGCATGTATTCAAGTGTACACACGTAGCAGGAAACGACCACAACAAATATTTTAGTGGCATAACTTTTGTAGATTTTTTTGATATCCATTAGATTTTCTATACAAAAACTGTTTGCTTTTTAATAGTTTTTTGTGCTAGTTTATCATCAAATATTTTTTAATATATTGCTTTATTTAATTCTATAAAAATATATTTTATTAATTTTCTTTTGTTAAATTCTTTATATTATTTTTCTCTTATATTATTTTTTTATTATTTAATTCATTTATTAAATTCGTTTTTTATTATATTTTTTAATTTAATGTTTTTTGTATTTTTTTATTTTCTTTTTTTATATATTGTACCAATAGGTTAACAATAATTTAGTCCCCAAAACTCAATTTCAATCATTATTTGAGCTTTTGAGTGGCAGCAATTTGAATCATTTTCTATTAATATAAGAATATATTCATTATTTATTATTGTTAGGTATTGGAATATAAGGCCAATCTGGCAGCACATTTTATTGTATTATCTAACATTATCTTGATCAATAAATTCACTCTCGGTCTGACTACCGATTGAGTAATTCAACACAATAATATATAGTACAATACGAGAATTACAAACAAGAGGTTATGTCACCATAAACGACCTGCATGCGATGTTGGAAAGCATTTGACTACAGACATGTCTGGGAGATTACATCGACACTTTCAGTATATCGTTGTATCTTTGTAGCTTTTGTTCGTGCGCTCTCTGCCTTTCTATTTAATTAGTTCGAAGTATTAAAATTAGTTAGAAGTACGAATCAGAAGCTAGATCTCTCCGAATTAGAAATACTACGTCACTGTTTATTAATTTAGAATAGAGTTTTAGCTAGACATCTACACTGTACAGGCTCTTCAACATTTTGTTCTCAAAAATGGCGGATTGGTAACTCAGCGTCGTATGATATAATTGTATTGTTGGTATCCTTGTCATATTCAAATAGGATCATTGTTTTTTTATTCTGAAACCAAGAAGAAAACAGTCCTGAACTATGTGAATATGATAAGGTTACTAATAATACAAATATCGCCTAAAATGTTTGTTTTACTAGTGACATTGCTATATTCACATAGAATTTAGGATTGTTTCCTTCTTAGTTTCAAAAGACTAACATTGCTTTATAAAGCTAGTTATTATAAAATTGTGACATTCGGAGTCTTCTCAAACAATATACTCTATCTATTCTATTTTCGACGTTCAATCAACTCATAAAAAATATTGTTATTAAATACTTCTTATTAATATTCAATAGAAGATTTTAATTAGTGTATATAACACCATTTTGTTATATAAATCATTTAAAATGTCCTTTATATTTTAATTATAGTAATCCATTTTTCCATTATTAATTTTATACATTTATATATTAAAAAGTTACTTATAGTTATGCGTGAAAATTGCCCAACAGCCGGTACTGCGGCCAGAAGAGACCTATTGTACTTATAGTTGATTGATATCCTTTAAAATCTTTCCTCGTTCCTTTTTTATTTAAAATTTATTGTTAAATATATTTCATCTCACAATTTTAGATATTTATTTTAACAAAATGCCATTCCAACTTGTTTTTGTAATTATATAGTGAAAAATATAATGCTTGAATGATAAATTTAGAAATTAATTTTATACGTGCTTGAAATTATATTCTTCAATATCACAGTCATACCAAGAATATGATTTTGAATGGTGCAGTAGTCCCTCAACAATTCAATCAAAATTTATAAGAAATATTATAACACCTCGCACTGCTTGAATTCCAATCTTTTAAGAACAATACAAATTCCTCCAACCTCTAAAACCCATAAAACTGTCAACGTCTCAATGACCAATTCTTATATTATGAAAACGATTAACGCCACGCAAAGCATAGCAGCTCAAGTCATCCTTATGCCGCATTCTTCGCTATTAAAATACCAACAATTTTCATTTTTGCTGTCACGGAAAATTGTCTGCAAAGTTTTTCATTAACAACAAATATAGAATAGAAAAGTAGGTGTGTCCGACCAAGTCAAAAATCCTTTTCATTAACAAAGCATAACTACTTATTATGCTTACACTTTAACAGCTTAGCGACAGACTGCAGGACAACAGACAGACGAACAGACGTTTTCGCGAAATTCGCTTTCAGAGCTGCAATGCCAGCAGCGGCACGCAATGTTACGCGCTAGTCTCGACCGGAAAACAAAAAATATTTTATTCTATGGCAACGCTCTGCTGAGAAATACGGGCGCACAGGACGTACTGGTATAAAGACAATTTATCATTGTTATGATAAATTTATGAGCAGATTTCTTAACGCTACATTTAATTTTAGCGCTAAGCATGCCTGATTTACCAAGAGAGCTGTGAGTAACTTTAACGCAGTGAAATGATAATAAAACAATAAGACATTATGTATGGGTATGGGTAATGGGACTAATAGGATGTTGAAGACAACACAATTTGCACGGCTAAAAATATTTAAAAAATTCTTCCTTATATTTTTTTACATATTTGTACTTAAATTTTCCTTTTTTTTCTTACAGAACTTTATAGTGCGTGGTTCGAGCCAACCAAATACAATGGCCGTTTCAGTGCGTCTACCACCAGACACTGGACCTTACATCGAACACTATCTAATACAATCAAATGATGGCATTTTAAGTTTAGAGAGTTCACGTTTTAAGTTTGATTCAATTCCTGCATTAATTGCACACTATGCCCAGTGCTGCGATGAACTTCCAGTTCAGCTTGTACTGCCACGTGCATTACGTGAGGCCAAAAATCGTCAACAATTATCGTCACTTGCTTTGTTGGGACAAGAATTTTGGCGTTATCCCATGTCATGCCCAAAACCAACCGAAACAGAGGCTATTCTACTCGATGCGAAATCACCAAATTCCTTAACTGAAACTAGCGGTCTGGGTGCAACTGTATTCAGCAACTCAGCAGGCTCAAACTGCGTGCAGCAAACCGCAAAAGTCTTCAGTCCAACAAATAATGTAAATGGTCTATTCAGTCAAGCTGGCACACCTTCGGATACAACATCGAGCATGAGTTCTTTCACTACATCTGGTGGTCAACATATGCAACTTATGAGTCCTGAATCAGTAGACTCGGTAATTTTAACCATGTCACCGGTGGATGTTAGTAACCAGCGTAATGGTTTGCTTAGCATGAGTAATGGTACTGAAATACCCAATAGCGCCAATAATCTAAGTACGTTTAAATCAAATGGTACCACTCAAATACCATATAAGCCGAATAAAAATCACATAGAGAGTGGCATAAGACCACAACGACCCAAACCGCCAAATACTTTAAATCTAGATTTACGCAAACCACCAGCGCCACCTTTACGTTGGTCCAAACCCATCTCGCCAAATAGTCCATTGCCACCGGATCACAACATAAATGCAGCTAATAACTTTACAGTTACAACTACAGTTACATTTTCCGTAGACAATAAGAATTCACCACAACTGGTAGAGGTGACAACACCAGCTACACAACATAATCCACTCACAAGCGCGCTCAATTCGAGCAACACTTTCCAAACGTTTGCCAAACGTCTTTCACCTGAAGGGGAGTGCAAAGACACACTCTCTTCGCAAGGCTCTTCAAGCGGCAGTCGTTGGCAGTCACAAAGTAGCAAAGATTCAAATAATAGTCAACGTAAGATTTTGTCTCCATGCTCAGCCGGTACGCCAACAAGCGCACATGGTGGTGGTAAGTCACGTAAATCAAAAGCGCGTAAAGAATCAAAACATTACCAGGAATCAGATATACTGGAAAGCCCACAAATCTATTGTCGCAGCACTTTGGTTGATAAAATAAGCGATTATGAAGATCTTTGGTCGCAAGAACCAACTGATCGTGTTAGCTTACTGACCAGCTTCAAACCGCCGGACGGTGTGCAAGGAAAACGACCAGATTTACTCGCTGAAACACGTAAGTTTTCTATGGCATATGCACCAAATAATTTATCTACATTATTTTTTTTTTCTTTTCAGCGACAATTACTTCACTTAACTCCAACATACTGTCACCTGCTAATTGTACCATTTCCTCTACTAGTCCGCCACATGCCAACGAAAATACCGCTACACACACTGCCGAAGTAACTTCTGATACACAACAATTGTTGCAATTCACAACAGAAGCTCAGCCACGTACACGAGCCGCACTTAACTTGCCAGTTATCATGAGTCAGTCACTTGCTGATGATCAACTCAAAACGGATACCACAGAAGGTGAAAGCACACCTACTGCTCAGATGCCAGCATCACGCAGTAAACAAGGTAGTCCATTCTATGCAGAGCCAGCAGATGCTTTACGACAGGCTGGCCTAGCCACAGCTAGCATATTACGCCGTTCTCAGCGTGGACCGCTCTTGCCAGCCAATCATAGACATTCAGAACCACCCAAAGGAGGTTTAGCACGTACGCCAATGTGCCCACTTTTGGTACCAGCGGAAATCGAGAAAATTGCTGGTAGTTTGGATGAACTGAAGAAGAAGCAAACCCAGCAACAACAAGCACAACCGCAGCAACAACCAACGAAACGCGCACGTGGTCGTTTTGAACAGTGGCAATTGGATAGCAGTTGGGAGTTTATGGGCAAGAAAGATGATGAAGATGATGAAAATGGTGGCAACTATGGTGACTATGATTCTGAGGAACAATGGAAGCAACCACTAACACAATCGAACCAGGAAAAAGAAAATTCACTTGGTCGTGAAGCCAACAAGGAAAACAAACAGAAACCTATTACTGTTCATCAAATTATAGCAAAACGTTTTCCAGATTTTAACTTACCAGAATTAATACGTTGCTCTACACCACAGCAGCAACAACAACAGTCAGGACAACAGACGCAACAACAAAATGGCGTTAAACACATGAGCGAACTGAATGGTAGTCAAAAATCATTTGATAGCCAAAACAGTTGTCGACTCTCGTCCTATGATAATGTCGAGCGTAATTTTTCATATTGTCAGTCGTATTTTAATGGCATTGACGACTCGGCACAATCTGATGATGGCACTGTATTTTCAGAACCATGGGACTCATCATTAGTATATGTCTATGAAGGTATATTTAAAATTTTAGATGGTAAAGTTTGTATTATAGTAAAAATAAAATTTACTTCCAGATAATACACTTAATTCGGACACAATTCATTTGTCAAAATGTCGTCCTGTCGTTTCTGAAGATGACACCATCATTGAAGAGCTTAGTACCAAAGAATTAAATCAAGATACCTTGAAAGCCCGAAAAGGAAATAGGCAAAAAGTAGCTACGATATTACGACATCCCAGCATCAGAGATCGAGAAGTACTTTGTAAGTTATAAATTTAAATAATAATTTAAATTATTTTAGCATATATATATATATATATATATTACTTTTAAAAGCGCCTTAGATAAGTTAGTGCTTTAGATAGTAGTGGAGTATATAAAAAAATACGGTCAGGATAAATTTTAAATGTTGCTTTAGAACTTTATATACACATTGTTAATTAATAATATTTTTTGTTATTGTGGGCCGTTCTCACGGAATGCAGAAATTCGTTGATAGAAATAAATATATACGTAACATATATAACATATAATATATAACAAAACAGCTCTGACTTAAAAAATATATAAATTAAGTTTCCATAACCTATAGATTTGACAAGTCATAAAAAGTCAGCAAAACTCATTTAAAAAACATATCGAGATACAGAATATCAAAATAAATCTAATACTTTTAAGATCTTAAAAAACCTTTATTCGAATATAGTAACTAATTTTTATACAAATCTTTTGTCAGTAACCCATAATTTAATTTCTATTGTGTCTTCGTACTTAATAGGGTTCTAAAGTTATAGTGACTCAAAGTTGTTTTGTTTTTTGGAATATTTTCAATATCTTTTCAAAATTCTTTCTAAAACAAACTTTGTATAAAATTCTGAATTTATTATCTTACGTATTATCTTACGTAGATTTTAATTATCTTAGCAGTACTCGAAACAACTCTATAGGTGAGATTAGGCTTTTGAGGCTGCTTTTTGGACCAAAATGGCCCTTTATAATACAACAGATGAAACACTGTTCACACTCCTCACCTGAAAGAAAACCTTAAAGGTAGAAGTCCCTTTGCACGTCTAGTGCAAAAAAGTATCAAAAAGATATGTCTGACCAATTTAACTAAAAGAAAATATAATCTATATTTCACACAATCTAGAAAAGGAAACCATCCTGATAATGGTACAAACTTGGGAATGTTCTTAATTTAAAAAGATGATAACTTCGTAAAGTCAGTAAGAAAAGAACACCAATAAATTTTAAATCTTCATCTAACCAAAAAAATGGTACCTTCACATAAAGTAGAGTACAGTTTTTCCCTCATCCAAAAAGTGTTATTTTGCTACCATCCATTGTATTACTGGCATATACATGAATTGAATAAGCGTCTCCAGTATGGACTTCTGTAGAAGC